>NC_040906.2:29692101-30034601 GCF_004126475.2 Phyllostomus discolor
ACCGTCTTTGTCCAAACAGCTGCTATGAAAGAATACCATAGGCGGGGCAGCTTATAAATGACGGCAGGCCAGGAGTCTAGGATCAGAGCGCCAGGGTGGTTGGGTTCTGGTGAAGGCCCCCTTCCAGGCTGCAGGCTGCAGACTTCTCTCTGTATCCTTTTACAAGGGCACTAATCTCGTTTATGAGGGCTCCACCCTCATGACCTTATTATCTCCAGGGGCCTGCCTTCTAACCACCTTGGGCATTAAGTTTTCAACATATGAATTTTGGGGGGATGCAAACATTCGACCATAGCAAACCCATTAATGATTTTCTGTTTCTCTCAAAGTCTGATTCCTTAAGGGATGCACGTATGCTACCTCTTCGGAGGACTCTTTCAGGTCTTTTTCAGCTCAGCGACTTGTGCCTTCATAAACAAACAGTCTGATATAAAGTAATTAAAGTAAATACGTTTGAATTCTCGGTTTGTCTTTAGGAACTACCGCAAGTGATGTGATGCATTCACGAGTTGGTGAGGGGTGATTGTTCTAGTCCAGTCCCCATGCTTTCCTACTCAAAGGGTATTTTCACTAACATTGATTTGTGAATACTTGGCATGGAAGCTTAACTAAAACATCTATGTATTACAGAGTCCTACAGGTCAGGAACTATCTCTCTACTGTACCTTTTTCACTTTCTCATAGCACCTAATAGGTATTCTGTAGCACAGTAAGACCCGGTACCTTTCTTTGCAACTATTACCATCACTGGCACCACACAGCCTGGCATGAGAATAAATGACTCCAATCTTTCATAGTGTTAATAAAAAAATTTTAAAGGCAATCTTGTTACTTCATTAAGAACTTATACAATGGCATCAGTACTAAGGCTGAAAAATCATTACTGTAACAGAATAAGGTCGAAATTAAGTGACCTGTTCACTTCAAATTGCACCTTAACTCCAGTGTTCCTACATGACATTGCAGTTCCAGCTGACCTCTCAAGTCCACTCACAAGAAGAGAAGTTTATAATTCAAATATTATAGGAAGAGGAGATCTAATTTTGACCCTGAGGCAAATTGATGCTAAATAGAGTTTATGGTTTTCTTTACTTTATAAGCTGTAATTGCAAATACAGTTTTCTTCATCTAAAAAACTACCCCACCCTGAAATTTTCAAACAAAAATAGTTTGCAGAAACATTGGCAAAGACATGTTAAAAAAAAACTAACTAGTTTCAATTAGAAGGAGAAGGAGAAAAGAGATGGTGGATATTTTTAAAGGGATTATGTTTTCAATATTTTGGGCACTTGATGTCTAATTCCTACTGCTTTTCTTAAGAAAAGTATTTCTCATGTAAGATTTAAAAGTAATTTAAATGTGCTTAATTTGTAAGTAAGATAAAAATAGCATAAATGTTTACAAGATAACTTTAAGAGAAAAACACAATGTGAATATTATTCAACAGAAACAAAGTTGTCATCAGCAAATGCCATAAATTTCTAAAATATGTGGGTCCATATTATGGCATTAAAATATAGAAATTAATGAAATTAATTAAACAAAAATATTTTGAATGATTCTTTTTAGCAGAATATTTGATAATATAACTTCGTTCACTGCCAATAAATAAATTATATGGGTTGCCCCCATGCACTGTTCATGATGGTGTGTCTGTAGGTTAAATTTAAAACCGTGCTGAACTTTGAGATTAACTCACTCATCACCTTTCCCACAACTATTGCCTAGTGTTCAACATAAGATGTGTCATGACTCCGGTTTTACAAAGTTAGTGTTTTGTTTTGGTGAGCATTTGGTGTAGGGTAAGAAGTTCACATTAAGCAGAGAATTATCCCTTCTGACTTCTTACTGATGCAGGTTCCAGGCCCTTGCGCTGATCTCAGTTCTTGTAAATAGGTAACTCGTGTGTGTGTGTGTGTGTGTGTGTATGTGTATGTATATTTATAAATTCTCACACTCAAGTGCTTTTGAGCCCAGTGAATACTGAACATGGACTTTCATTACCATGTTTGACCACGGTAGCACAGAGGAACCTACTAAAATTGTCTCAAATATTTTTAGTTTACCTTTGAATGTGAAATGGGAGTTGCAGTAATGAAAACAGGAGAAAGCTGAATCGCTGAAGGTACCTAATTATCGGACTAAGGTAGTTCATTCATCCATTAAGTGGCCAGCCTCACGTTAAAGAGAAAGGTCAGAGGTTCTTGTTTGTTTCTAGGAAGAAATTAAATGCAAAAAACAAAGAAGCTCAAAAAGGTCCAGAGGAGCATCATACCTTCCCAGAATGGCTTCTGTGTCTGGTCAGGTTAAAACGATAGGTTTAGAAAAATAAAGCCATTCCCTTGTCACATCCCCCTACCCCTCCAAAAATCCTGCTAGTTTGACCAAACTAAAATCATCCAAACTAAAAAACAGTCAGGAAATAAGATAAAAATGGATTTTATCGTTAAAATGATAATGGCTATTGTAAGCATCCAAGAAGACAACACACCAAGTGGTGAGATCCAAACTTACTTTGCTTGTGGAAAACTTAGCACCTCGAGGAGGAGTCAAGGTCCCACAGGCCCCCTTCAGAAAAAGACTCTTTAAAGGATATATGACTGCGGTCTGTGAAATATGAAAGGTCCAGGGAATTGCAACCCGGATTTTTGAATAGTAGAATTAGGAGCCATCCTCTGAAATCTGAGGGAAGTATTTACAAGTAAAAAAGTCCTTCTGCAGAGGTGGCATATATGGAAAATAAATGGTATGAAGAAAAGTTTAAAAACTGAACATGTAGTACTTCTCCTTTTGATCACCAGGAGAAGTTCGAGATGATCTTGTTGGATCCCTAAACTGTGCAGAAAACACTAGTCAAATCACCTTTTGGAATATGAAAAGTGAACACGAAGGTCCGGCCGTGCTCCTACCCAAGAGGACAACTCATAGAATGTTAACCTATTAGGCTGCAAAGGACACTGTAGAATACCTTGTGCAGCTCCCTCACATTACAGGTGCGGGAACTGAGGTACCGAGAGCCTGAGTCATTTATCCAACATTAGCCACTTGGTTAGAACAAAAATATGACTTCTTGATCTCTGAAACAAAGTTCTTTCCACTATGCTACACTGAGTAATCAGGGACATCTTGGTACCCACTCAAAGCTAAAAATGTGTTATTCATAGCACTGATTGCTTTCTTACAGAGACGCTGTCGATTAAAGAGAGTTAAATGCGATTACAATTATTGTCATCATGGTCGTTAGATTTCGCTGCTCTGATCCACCCGCTGGGGATCTATTTTAAACCACACAGGTTGTAAAAGTAGTCCACTGTCCTGTAACATAAAAGAGTTACTTTAGGGTCAAAACAATCCTAGGATAATTCCTGCATGAAAGTCCTCTTTTTAATGACCTTGCCTCCTCCCCTTTCACAGAGTAATGGTACCTTATCTTAGAGAAGGATGGAGCTTGGGGACCAGACTGCCTTAGGCTGAACCTGGTTGGCAATGCTCTGTGTTTTCATGTTGAATGAATGAACAAAGGAGGTGATCAAGGAACAAAATCTTTTAATATATGGCTGTGGGAAGTTTATCTCATGAAAGAGAGGAGGAGATTTTGTATTGGGATGGGAAAAACGCAAAAAAAAAAAAAGTCATAGTCCATTAAACATTTTGTCTACAAAATTAGATTTTAATGAACTCTGTTAATAGCAGTGCTTTCTTCCGCATCTCCAATCCCGCGTGGGCTCTGCACACTGCCGTTCACATGTGATGCTCCTGGTAGTTGGTGCGGACTGCCTTCTTTCACGTCAAAACCCAAAACTCACGTGTTGAGAAAAAGAAACCTCAAAGTTATTATGTTCTACATCATTTCATTTACATCTTACTCTCCTTTTAAATTTAGAATGGAGGTGTGTAAATATGAACTCCAGCCGAATGCCAAACGGTATAGTATTATGTGAACAACTTTCAGAGGCTGGAGCTAGATGTCATCACAGAATGAACTTCTTGGATGTAAGAAATATGAAACAAAATGGCAATTACGCTTTTACAGTAAAAAAATCTCAGTACTTAAACATTTTAAAGCTTCATATCAGGGTACAGAAACAAATATTCAGGTTATTGTTCATCTTTTTCCATATTTCTCAATTTAATAACTTAAAGATTCTTATTTGTTTTTTATATAGGATTATCAGCTTTCATAGTCTTCCCTGATTTTGCAACACTTTGCTCTTCCAATACTCCCAGCATATAAGGAAATTTTAATTCCAAGTTATGTCTGTACATTCCCAGTGAATATTCAAGTATTAACCAATTCATTGGGATGGTCTTCCTCGTGGGCATGATATCCCTGCTTTGCCGACTATACATGACGCAGACATCACGCCGATGAAGTGTGTGTGTGACTACTTGATTTTCCGAAGACTAAAGGGGAATCTGTAGTTGAAGCCAGATAGAAATCTTGACCATATACTCAAGTCAAAGTCAAGCTTCACTAAGTTCTAATTCAGAGTGTGGTAGAACATTTAAATAAGTAAAGAATAGCCTAATTTTTAATAGTTTCTATCTCTTCCTTTCATCCTTTTCTGGAGAAATAACTAGGTATTTTAAACTGAAATCAATGAATTCCACTAAAGTCCACAAGATGGTGCTATGAAGTGGTGTTTGAAATTTTTTAAAAAAACCATATGTCTTGTAGGAGCTATTTTTAGGCAGGGTCAAATAAATACCATTTAATAACATTGACTACAAAATAAATGCTCTTCTTTCTTAAAAAAGCAATGTGAACCAGATTAGTTGATATGAGGAAGGTATACCTTTACTCCTAATGTTACTTTTTAATACTTTATCTCATAAATTATACTTCTGTTAACTCTGTTACTGATCTCAGGTTTTAAGACTATTTCCTGTGGAGACTAAGGATTGAACTTGGACCTCAGCAAGGTTAAGTCATAATGTAAAAAGTACTGGACTGAGACAGAGACCGGAGTCCTAATCTCTAAGCTCCCCACACATTGCTGCATCCAGCTGCTCTCAACCAAGGGCAATTCTGCCCCTGAGGGACATTTAGCAATGTCTGAAGACATTTTTGATTGTCACAACTGGGAGTGTGGCGGGGAGACCGTCAATGGCCTGGTAGAGGTCAGGGAGGCTGCTGATGCACAGGACAACCTCCACAACAAAGAATTATCCTGCTGGAGATATCAATACTGCCAAGGTTAGAAACTTGACCTATTCTCTCTTTTTTTGGGTTGTCTGTTCATTTATTAATTAGTTCACACAATCATTAAGCTATGCATTATCCACCTCTCAGTCTATCAATTTATTCCTTCAACAGAGTTTTGCAAAGTGCCTGCTATGACTCAAGGCTGAACTAAGCTCTAGGGATTGCAAAGAGAAAAGTTATCCTAATCTTGTTCATTCTAACTAGGGAGAGAGATAATCATAGTTTATTAATAATATTACATTTATGAATAATATTACAATAATATTATTGTAATAATACTGATCACTGTTTCAGTGGTAAGTGTAAGATGTGACGAGAACACAAAGAGTATGATGAATTCTGACTGTGACAGAGTTCAGGAAGGCTTCACAGAGGTGGGGTTTGTTTATTGAGTGGGTTCTCCACTCAATAAAGCGCACACAGAGCCAGAGACATTTAGCAGTCCCCAGCGCGCTTGGCTGAGCAGTACGCTGTGTGTCATGAGACTCGAGTGTAGAATGGGGCTACTACCCACCACAGTTAGAGACTTGGACTTCATCCTCCAGCATTTAAAATTTAAAACGGAAGAATGACGTTAGACGTATGGCAATCACTTCACCTCCTTCGGCCTGAGTTTCACACCCTTAAAGTGTTTGGTGAGATACGTTTTAGGTTTCCTTTGAAAACCTTTAAAACTGTGTTTTGTGATCATAAAGTCAATCTATTAGATATATTAAGTACTACATATTCTTAATTTATATTGCAACTATCAATAAAGATCACAGTATCTATAAAGAAAATATCTTTTTTATACACAAAAATTGTGTTATCACAGATTTATTTTCATTATAATGAATAAAATGTAATGTATTCCTATTAATATATTTGGTGTTTGTTTTAAGGCTGGAAATACTTAAGAAGATCAAGTTATTCTATAGAATATACAATCTTTCTATTGGTTTATTCCCATGTCAATAACTACTTTAAGTTCACCCAGGATAAATTTTTGAAATATTTTTTTCAACTTTATCTACTCTTTGTACTTTTATCAATAAGTTTTGGACAATCTAGTTAGATCTAAGTAGTTTAACATATGTTTATAATTTGAATAATTACTTCAAAAATATTAGATTTAAGAGAACAAAACAATGGACTCTTTTATTTCTTACATTAATAAACGAAGAAAACCCAAAGATTAACAACTGTCTGGATTTTACTTGTGTAGAATTTGTTAACTATCAAGTGAATATTTGATATAAGTTGATTGTAATTTACAAACTATATTTTTACTGTATATTTTTCATTTAGCATGTTTATACTTGTGACTTAAATTCCCTGTAAAATAGAGGTAGCTGAAACCACTGTTACAGACCAGTTCCGTTGTCATTCAGAATTTAAGCCCAGAGAGAAAGTGGCATGGCATGAGATTAAAAAAAATTGGATAGGGAGGGTACATAAAAGAAACATGGGCTCCACCTCTAAATTAGAGAGCAGAAATCTAGGAGGGAAAATGCCACTCTTTGCCCCAAATGGAGCAATGAAAACACTGCTGTGAAAGTGACAGAGGCGCTGGGAAGGGCGGGCTGGGTGCAGGTCTCTGAACGGGCTGGCGGCGCCGTGACTGAGCCGCTCTCGCCCCTGCCCGTTGTCTCACTGTAATGGTCTGCTCTATTTGACTGCGCCTTTCTGAACCCTTTTTTCTCCTTCCCCGAAATCATTATCCTATGGTTTCTGTGCTACATTTCCTCAAGTACTAATTAAAGCCTTTGGTGGATTGTTTCAGACATGAATACCCATTCATATTTATTTTCCTTTACAAAAATTATTATTAAAACCCATCTAATAACTAAAAATGCAGTGTGGATCTTCCACAGTGCTTGCATTTTGAGACAGCACCACGGGCTTGTTGCAAGATAGAGGGTCAAGCTTCGAAAGATGATAACCTCGTACTGTGTTATAAAAAGGGTGTCAATTCCTGTGAGAGTGGTTGAACTAGTTGGTGGTTTTTCAGGCACCTTAGGATTCGCAGGGGGCCACAGAAGCAGCAGTAGTGGGGGTACAGTGTAGGACGCAGGACACGGCCACCCCTGTCCCACCGCCAGTGTTTATCACAAACTCTGCTTCCCCCTCTGTTGCTTATCCACCCCAGATCAGACACGGTTTGGGCAAAGGTTCCAGTGAGGTGCCCGATGATCTCTAAGGTCCCTTCTGACCTGAGCTTCTATAAATTTTTACTTTCACATTCTTTCCCAAAACATAGAACTTCAAGCTAAAAAAAAAGTTTGCATAATACCTGAGAGGCACAAGGTAGGGTAAAGAAAACATTGAAAACAACAGCACCAAAAACTAATCTTTTCACACCCCTTCACAAGAAAGTAGACATTTTCTATTTAAATGCAACTAAACTATATTTAAAAAGTTCAAACACTGAGATATAGAATAAAAGACAAACAAATCAGCAGGAAAAGCTTCACCCAGCCTACAGTTTGAATGTCCTGCAGGGATGCCTTGGAGACTTGCCTGAGAGCTGGGGGAGCGGTTCTCCTTAGAAGGGCCCCTTTTCAAAGCAGGGACAGCTCTGAACACAAGTGAATTAGGACATGCAGGAGCCACAGGAACGCATCTGTTCTGGGTCTCTGATGCCTGTTCATACGACAGTTACCCTCTCGGTGTCAGTGAGAGTTGCCATTCACTTGCATATACACGGGACATTAAGTATCAGCAACACGGGACATTAAGTATCAGCAATACAGAAGTGCCCTGAGTGTGACCAGGTATCACTGCCCTGTCACAATCTGTGTCCTTTTCCTGAATGCAATTTGGTACTTACTCCCCACTTGTTAACATTTTCAAGTAACTATTTGTTGATAAGGACCTCATGAAATTCATGTTACTTAGGGAACTGTTTCTAAACATTCCATTCCCAACATTTTTTTTCTGGATGTGGTAAGATACATTTTGTGAATTACGATAGTTTTAGAAATGAACTTAATGTAGTCTTGTAAGTTAAAACAAATTTTCAGCAAAGAGTCAAAGTCTGTTTTAGGAATTCCTTTTCATCTGCAATACAATTAATAGCTATAAAAAAACCAGCTTTGGAGAGAAGCTCTATGAGACACGTCATTCCATGCAGCACCAAGGCCCAGTAGGAAGGGAGTGCACACTGTACGGCCACATGGAAGACATAAAAAGGCGAGGAATGAATTAAGGGGTGGGCACATCATAGACTTTTAACTTTTGGCTAGTTACATGAGGTATTTCAAGGGTGAATGAAGAGAATGCATAACAAGTGATCTCAATTTAAGCTAATAACTATGCTTACATTCTAAACGATTGGCGTTTCATGATAAAGAGATCAGCTGGCTACAGAGGAAGAATCCAGTCTATGTTGTGTCAAGGGAAAGATATTTCCCAAATTTTAAGCTATGAAAAAGGTTAAAAGGTTAAAATTTTTGTGGGTGTTTTTCCTTTTTCATTAAGACAATAATTGCTTAGAGATCGTTTCCCATAATTAAGGCGGAGACGAATGGGCAATGGGGGTGTTTCTGTTAGTCACTACAACTTTTTTCTGGACATCAAGCTCCTTTTCTTCATTTAAAATAAATGAATACCATTTCCCAACTCCCAACTAAAATGGCGGCAGTGAAACTCATTTGCTATTGTAGAAAATGACTAATAAAACACATATTTCATGATGTCACATGATTCAAATAACTTAATACAAGTAATTAAAACCACTTCTGCACTTAACTCATGCTGAAATGACAACCAAATTCACTTTTAAACATCTTTCATTTATCAGACTACATTTACATGAAAGAAATAAAATATTTTCATGTTCCATAAGGAGGGAAGAAATAGAATTAAATCTGGCATAGTCCAAGAATATGGTGAAAGTGGTATCTTCAATGAAAAAAATTGCATTAGGAATTAGACTTCTGTCTTTTGGGGGGAAATTTTCTAGCCATGTTTTCCAGAACACAAGTAGATGCTAGAACAGGAAAATAGAAAATAGCCATAGCATTAATTAAAATGTTCTTTAAGTATTATTTCAAAATTCCATAGCACAATAGGAAACTTTCTAGTTACCACATTCTGAAATGTATCAGACTAATGGGTGATGAAATGTATTAGGTTAATAGAGTTAATTATTTGCTTGTTTTAATAAAGGTTTGCCTTCTTGTAAGATAACTTGGCCAAATTGCATTTAAATGAAAACTCTCAAACATACTATAAATTATATGTATCCACTGGCCTGGAAGCTTCTACCCTTGACATTTCAGGTTCTGCTGCCCATTTGGGGGCGCAAAGAGAGGACACAGGCAGAGCCTCACGGTGCAGTCTCCTCTCAGCCCTGTGATCAGAAGCTGGCTGGCATGAAGGGGCGACAACCACCAGGCAGGGTCAGAGTGAGAGGAGGGAGGCTAAATTGGCAAGTGTAGGGTAGGGGCCTGTCTTTATTTACAATTTTGCTTTTGTGTTCACCATGGATTTCTAATTGTGCATTAACTTTGAAATTTTAAGGTACTGAATTATTGAGTATTTTGGCACCCACTTAAATTTTGCTCCCAAGGTGAATCTCTCACTCACTCACCCTAGTCGCAGCTCTGCTTGAACTGTACCGGGGCTCTGGGTTCCAGCAGAGCCTTGCAGCCACACTAGAGCATAACCTTTCCCTGCTACCACCTCGGCTCCGGCAGGCCAGAGCAGGTTCCTACAAGAGCAGTGTTCTCTCTGCTTGTAAAAATAAAATGAAGGGTACAGAAATGTGTCCTCTTTGTCTCCCGGGGCACCGATGGGAGTGTCAGGAAACAGTTGTCATTGGAAGAACTGACACTGGACTTTTAGCTGCGCCCTCTTCCATTGCTTCTGTTTCTGGACAGGAACCATAATGAGCAAAAGAATCAATGCCCTGAACATGGGCTTGGAGGGGGAAACAAGGAGTCATCGTAGCACATTCACCCAAAAAGCCTGAGAAATCCCTCCAGAGCATGCTAAGTAAAATAAAAATGAGAGGCTGATGCGCATACATTGTCACCATGACCTACAGCTCTTTTAAGTCACAACATGGGCAGGGTTACGTGTGGTAGAGCTCAACTAACACCAAGGGTACCTTTCTACTCTTGAAGGGAACAAGATAATTACCTTCCATCTTATTGTTAAACTTCTCACCAGAGCTGTCGATATGTGTCTTCTTGTCTTTTCCCAAAAGACATGCCGCCAGTCCATAGACCGGGCCAGGCGCTGCCCCTTCATGAAGAACGTCTGGGCCCTGCGATCTCACCGTGTGTGTTTGATAAGAGTGGAGTGGAGAAAGGGACTAAGGTTTACTAACTCCTGGTGTTTATGCTTTCAGAAATGTTATTTTACTTGATGTCCAGTCAGCCCTGTAAGGGAGAAGCAGGGAAGAAGCTTTAATTCTGGCACTGGCTACAGTCAGAACCACAAAGCCCCGAGTTGTCACAGGTTTTCCTGCAGGGATATGATAATACCAGACGTAATGCTACGACTCTTTCATTTCAGCAAGTAGCCGCATCACAGGATTGTTTGCAATGATGGAACACAGAGGCTTCAGTTCCATCATCCTTCATGGAAGTCAACTTTGGACACTGAAGTACTGTTTGGAAATTGAAAGCCGAAGCAATAGGTGATAAAAGCTCTCAAAAGGAAAGAAGAGAAATTAGAACATCGATTTGATTAAAAAGCCCTCAAGAGTATCTGCTAACATTAGATGGGTATTGGTTTTTAGGTATTAACGTGACTATAAATCTATTTTATACATTTCTATGCAGATTCAGTAAAAACAGAAAAAAAAAACACTTAAATATATATTTAATTCCATAGGATCCCAAAGCACTTGAGGATTTAAACTGATAAGCCAACCTCAAAGGGACTGATTCTTGCAACTAAAACACAGACACCTCTGGGGTGAAATGTGGCAACAGTTTGACAGGCAGAGCAGTAGCTTAGGCCAGAAAGGATTTATCCAATTAAAATTATGGGATGAATTTTGGCTGGCAGAATGTAATTACCAGCCTTGGAATGGATCCAGGATCCTGAGGTTAACACCCCTCCTCTTGCCAACAACCCTCCTACCTGCCAACACTCTGAGATGGGGAAGGCTGGATCTGACACAATCGCATATAATACTGTTGTGACATCTAAGTACAATGATGATGATGTGAGAAGCATCATGAACTTGATTTTTTTTAACACTCATTATGTTACTTATTTTTATGCCACATTAGGCTAGAAACCAAATGTCCACATAAATGTTAATTTCCTCAAGTCTGTGTTTAAAAAGTATAATTAGAAAATAAAAAATAGATTTAAAAATTAATTTATTCTGTCAAAGTAGTTATTTAGTGATTATTTCAGTTTAGGAACGAAATTGGATCAAAATGGTGACATTTAATCATTGCTACATAAAAAAAAGCAGGTCTTGATTTTTTGGAAGAGAAATGTGTTCTTGAAGTTCACTGGCCTAGAAAAAAAGGGAAATGCTTAATGCTTGGTTCATGTTGGTTGTCACTGACTAAATGGTCATGTGCAAGTACTGCTTTTGTTGTGGGGTGGGTCCAGTTAGTATTCACAAGCACCCGCGCGAGTATTTCTCAGGAGGGAGTTTACCAAAGAGGTGCGTGCACGTGCGCCTGTAAACCAGAGAGAAGAGCCCCCTGCTGGTGTATGATCAACGTTGGTAACGACCTCATCCTTGGATCCTAATGCCCTTTTAGAAAGTCATTGATTTACTTTCACGGAGAAAACTGTGAAGAGTTCCCAGATAAAAGCAGAAGGGAAGAGTCAACTCTACAAAGAACGTTAAAGTTTCAGGGAAAGCGAGCACGCAGGGTACTGGCCGGTGCCAGACTCAGGGTCAGGGTCTGGGAGAGAACGCTGCGGGGAGCGTGCCTGGGGCACCCGGGAGGCGGGGCTGTCGGCCTAAAACTACGCGCAGGTCCCGCGCAGCGACTCCGGCGCAATACCCTCCGATCCTGCCGCCCCTCCAAGCGTACAGGTCAGTTCTCCTAAACCGTGGAGCGGCCACAGGTTCGAGTCGGTCCCGGGCTTCACCTCTCGTAGATGCGCTCCTGGCGGACCCCATGGGGGCGGCCGCGGAATCCTCTGGCGCCTTTGCCAAGTCCCTCGGATTAGCCTTCGGCCCACGCGGCCCTGGGACTCTCCACACCGGAACCGGGGCGGGGCCGCGCAGAGTTGTCCCAGCCGTGGGTTCTAGCCCCAGCACGGGCTTCCGACTGCTCAGCGAGTCTCTGCTCGACCCTAAAAGTGTTAATTGTGGTTCGTGTGCAGGAGGCTGGTGATTTGGCAGAACCATCGCAAACTGCTCCACTCCGCTCTGGCCCAGCTGGTACCTCCGGGGCAAGGCAGGTTTTTGGTTTGTCGCCGGAAGTCACCGATTGGTGCATGAAGGGGTGGGCGGTCTAGGATCCCACACTCTCAAAACTGTTCTAAGGTCTTGCTCTAGGTCACTTTGTTGGAGAGAAACTCACCTTTTTGACTAAAGCGTTAATGCTCTCCAAAAGCCTGGTGCTGCCGCTGATTGTTTGCTGTGAAGGTAGATTTTCCTAACACCATCTTTGTATGATTTAGCTGTCCACAGGGAATCAAAATGTGGAACGAGAAGATGAAACTAATCCTTTCTTTTGCATTGTTAGGGGTTGCCATAAACACCATTTGTTAAAAAGCATAATTATGTTGGGAAAGTGCCTGATGAGACAATTAAGCTACATAAACACACCGAAAACAAATGAAAGCCAGAAGACGCCCACACCCCTTGTGTAAAGCAATTTTTTGTTTACATAAAAACCCGAGGTCTGAGCTGCTTTATTACAACAATGTTATTAATGTCTAGGAAAACCTAATGACTGTATTTTTTATGAATTTTCAACGCGATGATGGTCACAATATGAAAACCCGAACTAACCGTGAGCCCCGTACTCCCAGATTAATATGATTAGGCCAGTGATCCTAGTGAATGGAAGCTAGTGCGTTTATGCATCGAGTGCAGTTATTCGTACCCAGCACATTTCCTTAAACTCAAAAGCTTAATGTTGGTCTGAGTTGGACGGCGTTCACTGAAAGATCCCCCACGTGGAGGACGTTACCTGACACAAAATGATCTTTGTCAAGTATTTGTTGAACGAATTCATGAGGGCTACATTTCATTTTTAGGTGTGATATTGAAAAGGCCGAAATATGATGGCCTGATCTTGAAGATGGGAATTCTTTCACTATTTTGAGTTCAATTTGTTCAATTCATATCATTTGAGGTAAGGAAAAATAGTTGAAAAATGCCTTTCTAGAGTACTACAGAGAATCAAAGCAACCTCCAAAATGTGTGCAATTAATCGATTTTCAATGAAAGAATCAGTCACATTTTTGGCATTATTGAGTAACATACTAGAGTCCATGTCAGCTTTCAGTTCAAGGTACAGAGTCCTGTGAAAAGATTTGAAACTGATTTAGAAACTTTGGAGATCAAAGTGCAAGAAGAGGAACTTAGTCAAATAGTTAACATTTAAGACCTTCAGATGAGTCCCTTTATTTCTTTTTGCTGGAGGAAAAAATGTTTCTGTAAGAATGAGCATGTTAAATAATCTCCCTCATTCTCCCTTTTTTTTTTGTATTTCCCCAGTAAGTCTCATTTAACAGAAAGAGCATGCTTATTTGTTACGTAGAAAGGACCTGGAAAACAGAGATCAACTAAGAAAGACTACGCTTCAAAGGGAATAACATTTTAATGAAAAAGTTTCACTTACAGCACAGAATTCAGTCTGAATAACTTGAAAGATATTTTCTAGTGTCATTAACAAGTTCATAGGTACATGGCACATACACACAGTTTCTTGATGAGTCAATCTGAGGATTTTATCATTTAGTTGTTCCCTAGGAATGAAGAGTGACGTGTTAGTATTACGACTAACTGGTTTCCGAAGAGCTATGATTTTTAATGGTGAATAGACATGAACATATGAATGAATTGTAGAGACCAAAATGAAGATTCCTTTTTCTCCTATTCTAGAAAAAATCAGCATGTCTTCCTCCAGATTGGGGCTCCGTTTGGCTGCCTGTTTACTAAACATTTCAGAAGCCAGAAGAAAACACATTGTTGAGAACATAGCAAAAGCAGCTCTTCTTGGAAAAAATGGTAGGAACAACAGCTATGTAGTGTTTTGGTACTATAGTAATTTTTGTACTCTGCAGACAGTATCCATAGAACACTTCCCTGTCTTCATAGTTTACCCCTTGTTCTCAGGCTGTTACAGCTTCTGCAGGACTCCGGGATACTGAGGTAGAGCAGTCAGGCAGATGTGCTCGTATGGTCTTTTCCAAATGCCTATGTGCGCTCAGCAACACGGTTCTTGACATTGGAAAGTGATTGTCTGAAATAGCCACTGTTCAGGATATTGACAGGCTCCTGAGGAGGGCATAGTTACACGAAGGTTAAAGATTCCCCTCATAGGCTGTTTATTTGGTCATTAATAGAATGAGCAGAACTGGGCATTATGCTTTTTATTCAGCAGGTTACATAAAAAATAAGCTTGCTATTCACCAACTACTTCTCAAAGAACTCCTGCCAGCAAAGCCCATGCTAGCTATCATTACAGCATTATTATTTCTACTACATTTTCTCTGTGAAAAGACTCTTAGGCAATTGCATTTAAGTGATTTGGGTTAGATCACTTAGCAATTCAGAAGACTGGAACTCAAGCCTCCTTACTCCCTGGGCCAGTATTTACTATGTGAGAGAGAGTACTTTCCTTTTTTTCACCCTTGTTGAAATGTTCATATAATGAGACAGTTCTAGACATCATTTGTTTTTACTCACATATACAAAACACAGTGTATTTACAGACTTCATATTGTTTAAATAGAAAGCCTTGATATTAAATGAAGTATTTTTTTTTGGCACTAGGTGAGCATTGGGACCATAGTCCCAAAGCACTTTGGACAGTAGATTTTAACTTCTGATTGTCATTTTTTATTTAGTTATTGCTTTTCGTGAGAAAGAAGTGTTTCCTTTAGCTAACGATTGAGCACATTTAAATTACTGTCTTGCAGCTTTGCAGGAGCTAGAAATGTCTATGAAAATTCCTGATAATGCTGATAAGAAAAACCCTCTGGAGTCAGTATACAGCTGTGCTTTTGCATTGTCTTTGTGGGAGAGCCCATTTGGGCCCTCATTGTCAGACACAGTGCATGTAATGGGATTGGGTTACCTGTCTCTGTGATTGAATGAATGTGCAGAGACATTTGGGGAAGCCACACACTGATGGATGCCTGGGTCTCAACTCACAGTTTTTATCAGCTTATTAGTGGCAGCAGCTCAAATGGAATTATAGCTATTATACTCCATTACAAATACCAAACAATTTACTTCTGCTGAGATTCAGACTGACAGCTCCTCCTGCCAGCAGTAATTTTTTTCTATGTGCGTGCTTTAGAAATTGCAGGAGAAAGTGTTTCATTCTTTCAGCATTTGATTCAATTGGGTCATATGAAACTGAGAATAAAAGCTTTTCAGAAGAAATTTAGGATGAAAAAAATAAAATCATCTCTTTTCTTCTAGGAGCTAGAGTATGTTGAAAAATACATTTAAAAGGAGGTTGTATGATCTCGTTTTTGCTTTTTTATAGTTATGAAAATGCAGGGAAGGTAGCACTAGTTAAGAAAATGACCTATTGTTTTACAAATACTTAAAGGCATTTATTTTTAAGTAAGTGGAATAAAACCACATTACCTATAATTTTTCTAATTAAGTAATGTGAAAACATTTAAATGGTCTAAAAAGTCTTAGGTAAAGAAACCTGAGTTATAAATTCTAGACCTACACCAGGGCAGGTCTGTATAGATGCTTGTTTGGCTATGAGCAAGTGACATAGTTTATCCTTTCATATTATTAAAGTTAATAACATAGGGCTGCCGTAAGCTCTGTAGTTCCTGAATGTAACTTATTTTTCCTCTCTTCTGAAAAGATTAATTGTTAAGCTGCCAGGGGACAGGGCGACAAAGGTATAATGGCATAGAGAAAGGTTTAATGACTGCCTGAAAACTTTTGTCCTTCACTTTGAATTAGCTTTTGCAGGCTTAAGGGGGACTTTTAAAGGGGCTGAACCAGGCTTGTAAACTTCAAAAATAACTTCGGGGTTCTGTGTGGCTGCCACATAGGGCATGGCAGCTTTCTCCTTGAGGTTACACATTCAAGTGAGTCACAAGCCACTGCAAGCTGGAAGTCATTAACATCTGAAGGCTGTTGGTGGCCCCTGAAAAGGAGGTGGTGGCGTCAGAACAGTTTCTAATAGACAGGTGCATGCATCCCAGAAACCTCTGCTTCAGGCACTAATTGGCCTATCCTAGCTTTTCCAGATGTCGGGTTTTCATGCAGTTTGATTTCTGGGTTTGGGAAGGAAAACTTGATAAGGCCTAGAAGATGAGATTGATAAGGAACAGAATTTAGAGTGATATGATGTGGCAATTGAAAGAAGAGGATACCATCTTAGCCTGAGTTAAGAGATACCAAAGGCTGAGATGAGCCATCTAGTTATATAGAAAGACACTGCAAGAAGCAGACATTGCTACCCATAAATTTCATGATTAGCTAATGCCACTTCAGAGGTCACACTCCAGGATTTTTATATTGAATTTAATACATGTAATGTATACAACACATAAAATATATCAATATGCAATAACATTATATATTATATATAATTCAATAGTATATAAAATACATTATATATTTTAATAATATATGAGACAATATATATAATTTATACATAAATTATATGTATAATAAAACATATATTTTATATATCTATATATTTTTTTACAGGGAAGAAACATCCTGAAGTATCAGTGCTCAATATATTTTCTGATCAAGACTACAACAGATCAGTCATTACAATAGCAGCTTCTATTGATGAATTAGGTGAGATTTCGGTTTCTTTCTCTACATATATGTCTATGAAAAGGGGAGGTTTCAGATAGACCTGAATGCTCTTTCATCATTGATTTACTCTTCAAATCTGAATAATCCATTATATGGAGAGTCTATCTGAAAACTATATTTATCATTTTTCTGAACATACACATCTCAAACATTTCCCATTTCCTCTTCATTAAAATGAACCTTGGGGCCCAAGAGTGAATACCTTTCTTTCCCAGAATGATCTTCAGGTTTGCACCCCTGGAGCACTGGCGTTGAAGCCAGCCTTGACTCCAGCGATGAGGCGGCACAGGACCAAACATGCTAAGCAGTTGTGTTTTGTGTTGGGAGCTCAAAGTCTTGAGTTGCTTTATGGGTTGAAATGAAATGGGCTCCGTGTCTCATGTTATAAGGTTTTAGTGGAACAACCTGAATCTGAAGGATCAGAGTTGTTTAAACAAAAACTCGTATTAATATTTCTTAGTAAATGGTTTAAAATATTTTAAAATAAACTTTATTTTAACTCAGCAGATTGTCTTTTTTCTGAAGGATGTGTTTGTTTGAAGAACAAAGAGTTGCTGATAATTCCCAACAAACAGAAGGCACAGTGTCTTGAATGTTAATCGTGAGATGTGAAATTTGCTTCTTTGCTGTTTACCTCTCATTAAAGTGGCCATACTATGATGCTAATAAAATCTCGGAGTCATAACGTGAAACTCTGAGGCGTCTATAATACGTATTTTGATAAAACAATTTAACAAAAAATCTGGACAAGAGCAAAACTGAAATACTCATGCTTTTAAAACTGTATGGTTGTGTATATATTTTAATATAAATTCATAACACATTCTGAAAATAACAAGGAATTGTATCTAGTTAATTTGATAAAATTGAAGAGGTTTAGAGTAAGCAATTGTTAAAAAAATACAAAGGTGTTTAAGACTAATAAACATTGCATAATTCCTCCACTTTGGGGAATAAAGAGCTGGAAGAAATGTGAAACTTTAGGACAGTAGGGAGGTGGGACAAGGGGAAATGTTAGATCTTTTATTGTTCTTTACTATGACTGAAAAAATATATTACAGATTACAAAAGAAAAACAACCAGTGGGACAGTAAAATATAGGTGCTTCTTGAGCTGTGTTTGAAAGTTTAATGATTGTTTTTTTACACTGTTACTTTTTTGAGGCAATTCTGTTCTGGCCGCCTGCTTGGAGGCCTTCCGGTCTATCAATATGGAGGTTCAGGAGGGAATCCACCCTTGTTTGGGAGCAGTGGACCTGATTCCCATTTATCCTCTCGCTGGTGTTGGAGTGGAAGAGTGTGGAGCTGTGGCCAGAAGTAAGAGAAAGTTGGGGGTGGTATGTTCTCTCCTAATGGAAACCATTTTTACAGACCAGAACAGCTCGTGACAAAGCCATCACTCCTCAACTCCCCGGGAAAAGTCGACCTTGAACAGTTGTATCGATGAGAAGTTTTCGTGGGTCACAGTGGCACATCATGTCTTTGTGACTCATTCTGCCACCTTCCACCTCCTGACACCATGGGGCCCTAACTGCTGTGGGATGCAGCCAATCAATCACTTTGTCCTTTACAAATGCAGGATGGGTCAGGAAGGAACAACAGTCGTTTCTAATGAGTTCCTTCGACTCTTCAGGGCAGAACGATAGTGTATTTTGCCCATCTGTGTCTTATTTTCTTGAGCAGGGGTAATGATGAGGTTGAAAAACCACTTAAATGTTAACTCCTAACCCTTTTTCCTCTGACTTTTTCCCCCCTTTTTTCCCTATGCACGACTCTCTTTAAGATTTTCTTTAGAACTGAACTGTCACATGCTTGATTTCAGCCCCAGGGGTAAGTTTAATTTGGAAAATTTGAGCTATGTCACTTGAGGTGTTTTTGAATTAGGCAAATTGGGAGAAAAGAAAGACCTTTTGCCTGGACTGTCTCGCTGCACCACGGTTAATTACGACATGCAGAGGCTTATAACCTTTGGGGAAAAGTCCGCCTTAGGATAATTGCATTCTTCTCTGTATGACCTCAGAAATCCCTCTATGATGTTGCCTCATTTTTATTTAATAGCGAATTGTCTAACATTTGGGATGTAGATTTGGACTCTGGCTGAGCTACATCAAGCACTAGGAACAGGAAACGAGACTTGTTTCCAAAGGAGAACCTCACTGTGGTGCTGCATTTTAATACGACCTGACAATCCAAGGATTGCTTCCCAGCAGCATCTTGGCCCAACATTTGCTTCACTTTTTATCCAAGAAAGAGTTAAAATTCAACATGGGGGAAAAATATGTCTCACACCAAAATGAAGAGTTCAGAATTGTCCAGACCAGAATAATGATTTTAATTGTCTTCAAAACAATTATGTCCAATTACATTAAATCTCAAATTAGCTAGTACACGAAGTTCTTCATTACATCAGGACTAGTCCACCCCAGATGTTCATCCTGCGGAGGAGACAGTTGACGATCGCAGGGCCTGGACACAGTGCTTCTCCCTTCCCTTGCCCTTTTGCTTCATTGGCAGCTACTGTACCTCATGATTTAAACATGGACATTTCTAATTAAATGAGAGCTCAGCTGCATTCTTGAACTAATTTATAACATTTGATTTGAAATGTAATAGCTTCAATCTTCATCTGATTAAAAACAGTCACGTACTGTACATGGTTACTATTTTGATGCTCCAACATGCAGTTTTTATTTTTACATTCCCCTTTCTGCACAGCTGTTCATCTAATATCATCCAATTTTTTTTTTATATAACAACATGCTCAGACATTCTTATAAGGCAAAAGTATTCACATTCTAGGGTCTGGCTGTTGTCCAAACAGTGAAGGGGCGCTTTTCACTAGGGTGACCCCTTCTCAGGGACAGCAACCTTAGTTAACAATTTAACTAACTTTCTTTGGGAAGAAGGGCAATGGAGAACAATCCAGTGACACAGAAGATAGTTGATATTGATCATTAATATTGACTATTAATAACTCATATATGCTTTGTGTGCAAAAACTGAATAATGTTTTGGAACTTTTTGATATCAGCTATAAACTTGCTTATATCTTAAGGAAGGGACTCTTAAAGTGGGGTCTAAAATTGGTGTTCGGGGGACTTATAAATACTGTCAAAATCATTTGCAAGTTCTTATGCATATGCTTTCTTGTATACATACATAGACACATATACTCACACATAATTTTGCATATCATTTTAGCTTAAGAATTTTTAGAATAAAGGGCACAGCAAGCAGAGGCTCAGAGGTGAGAGCAGCTGGGGCTTCAAGACCGGCGAAGACCTCGGTGTGTCTGGCCAGAACTTGGAGATGGGGGGTGGGGTGGGAAAGCCATTCCTGGGGATGTTAGGAAATGAAACTCAAGAGGTAGTTAGAGGTCAGATCACGAGGTCTTACTGCCAGGTGAAGGAGTTCAAAGCCTACTATAAAGCGATACACACCATTGAGGAGTTTGAAGCAAGAAAGTGGTCTGATTGGCTTTGAAGTTTAGAAAGATCACTCTGCCTCCATGATGGAGAATGGACAGGATGCAGGCAGATCAGTTTGGAAAGCTGACAGTGGCCTGACATAGTAGAGAAAGGAGAGCCTGCTTAGAATGTTAGGGATGGGGAGCAAAACAGCGGCAAATAAATGTCTCATCACTGACAAATGGTGGAAGGAAGGAGATCTGGGGGGGAAGCATGAGTACTTTCTTTTTCCATGCTGCCATTTGGCAGTTGAATATACAGTTGAGAGCAAGGAGACGCATACACCTACTTTATATTCATTTAAGTCTTACAGTTTTTTAAGAATGTTTTAGACGTTAGTTTTTTATTTTCTATAAAAACCGCATGTGATCAGTTAGGCTACCTCTCATTTTTATCTCTACTATGTCTGTAATTTTTTTCCTCTTCTCCCTTTTTCCCTTCCTCATTCCTTCGCTCTCTCCCTTCTTTCATCCTTCCTTTCCTGCTGGTTGTTATCAGAATGATACGTGCCCGAGGCTGAAAGCCAACTGTTCTACAGGGTGAGTCCCCCAAACCTAAGTTCCCACACAGCCCACCTTTCCCCTCGGCCATACACAAACTTCAGTTTCCTTCTCCCCCAAGCCAAGTACTTTCAGCTCTTTCATTTTATTATTTAGTGTCAATGCCAGATACCTAAATATCAATGGGACTTCTTAGTTTTTGAGTTTTAGGCATTGTGTATTGACTTCTTATTGCAGAGGATGAGAACTTAGCTGTGTGTTACCCAACTCCTCGTCCCCAACACAAACACACACACATTCACACTTACACACACACTCTCACTTCCCAGTTCTTCTTTCTCTCAATATACTGGGATGGCCATAAAATTCGTTTAGTTTTTTCTGTATGATGGCTCTAGTAGTGTGTAGTTGTCTTTAACTTCATTTGAAACATTTTTTTAGATTGTATGTGACAGCTGTCATATCAGCATGCATTTTAAACAAACTCATCAAAATTGGTGAATTTTTATACAGTCGTTATAATATTGAAGGTGGAAGAAAATATGCAACATTTTTAGCATATTACACTTTATTACTTGAAGAAAAGTAAAAACACAATTGAAACAAAAAAAAAAGATTAGTGCAGTGTATGGAGAAGGTGCTGTGGCTGACTGAACACGTGAAAAGTGGTTTGTGAAGTTTCTTGGTACTGTTGACATTTTGGCCATATAATTCTTTGCTGTGGGGCTGTCTTATACATTGGAAGATGTTTAGCAGCACCCCTGGCCTCTGTCCACTAGAAGCCAATAGCAGGAGATAGCCGACATACTCAAAATATCCAAATTAATTAAGTTATTGGTGCAAATGAAAAATGTGTCTTTTATTTTACGGAAAAAACTAAGCGGACTTTTTGGCCAACCTGATAGTTATATCAAAATTTGGATCAGTACTTAGTAGTCATATTATTATGACTAGGTAAACATTATTCACAATGAATTATTAAAAATATTATTATTTTACCCTTTGGGTAAATCGTTTTTTTTTTTTCTGGAGATGTTCAATATCTTTTTGATTGATTACTTAGTTTTTTATCTCCTTATCACTGGTTTAACCCCAAACTCCATGTTAAAATTTCTCCGTGCATTCAGGTACAACATCCCATGTGCTGAGTATCCTATAAATTTCATCTTCTTGAAGAATATCTTCTAAAACTCTCTGAACTGTTCCAGTTAGGACTGTGTATCCTCGGTTCGTTCAGGGCGACTGTCATCCTGGGATCTGCTAGGTGTTCCCTGTGTCTTTCTCTGTGTTGGGTTCCCTGGTTCCCGAATCCTGTGATCTGTCTCTCTGTCTGTCTGTTCATCTCCGTCTTAAAATGTATGCCCTTGTTTTGGTGCAGCCCGTCTCCTGGTAGCTTTCAGAAGAGGGGGGAAGTACATGTTTGACGCCTTGCAGGTCCAAAAAGGTTGCTCTTCTACCTTCACATTTAATTGTTAGCTTGGCTAGGTATAGAATTCTAGGTTAGAAATAATTTACCTTTATTTTGAAGACACTGTATCATTGAATTCTTACTTTTATGTTGCTGTCGAGGCTTATGAAGCCATTATGATTCCTGATCTTTGTGTGTGAGCTGTCATTTTTCTCTGGAGTCTTGGAAGATCTTTGTTCCCACAGTTCCCACTTTGTTCCCACAGTTCTGACATCCCTGTGGTGTTCCTTTGTGTGGGTCTGTTTTCATTCATTGTGCTGGAGTCTTGGTAGGCCCTTCGAATCCTGGAAACTCTCGTTCTTCAGAGCTGGATGTGTCTCTTGAATTATTCCACTGGTGATTTCTTTCCTTTGCTCAGTTTTTTTCTAGAAGCCCCATTCATTTGGATATGGGAACTCTGGTACTGCTTGTCTATATTTATTTTCTCTTTTTTTCCATGACCTTATATTTTTATACCACTTTCTGGCAAATTTTCTCTACTTTATGTCCCAAACCTTCAATAAGTTTTTCATTTCTTCTGGATTAGTTTCCAAGTGCTTTTCATTTACTCTCTAAATGTTTCTTTTATTATTTTATTTTTTTTAAGATTTTATTTATTTATTTTTAGAGAGGGAAGGGAGGGAGAAAGAGAGAGAGAAACATCAATGTGCAGTTGCTGGGGGTCATGGCCTGCAACCCAGGCATGTGCCCTGACTGGGAATCAAACCTGCGACATTTTGGTTCGCAGCCTGTGCTCAATCCACTGAGCTACGCCAGCCGGGGCTTCTTTTATTATTTTAAATAACACCCTGGTCTTGTCTCATGTATGTAGTATCAGTGGATAAGTTCTGACATTTTCTTCATCCTGCGCAGTGTGTTCTCCAGCCCCTAACCTCCCTTAAGGCTGCTTCTCCATGTTTTAAAGGCTTTCCTCAGAAGTCTGGTGGTCCGTGGTTGGCACCCTCCTCTGAGAGTGAACACTAAGACTGAGTGGATGCTCTGAGTGTGTAGGTGGGGTTTGTTAGCTTAGGCTGATCCGACTGGGTTGTTTCACTGGGGACTGCTTACAGTCTGTATTTTTTTTTTGGTCTTTCCTCTTGGGCTGTTCAGGTTCCCCAGAGAAGGACCTTCCAGTCTTCAGCCTGGAGTGTAGACATAGCTGTGTGGTAGGAGCCAAGTTGTGGAGGAGGGCTGAAAAAGTCTCAGCATGTAGTCTGTAAATACTCTCTTAATGCCCCTCTTTTCATTAAGCACCCCGCCCTCAGACATGCCCAGTATCCTCGAACCCAAATCCCTTGGGTTTTACCTCTTGTTCTTCTGCCCCAGAGGTGTGGGGCAAGGCAGTTTCCTGTCTTTGTGGAGGAAGAGGGGATCCAACTGCTGCTTAAATGAACCTCCCTCTGGTCTCCCTGTTTGCACCTGTGCCTTTACCTTCCCTCCCAAAGTGAGGTTGCCAGTTCTGGGGACTTTCGGGTACCCGTGGTAAAAGTCAGGTCGCCGCTGTTTCTCCTGCTGTCTTGAGCCTGTGAAGTAACCACCACTCTTAATATCTGCCCTTCAAGTTCCAACACTGTGACCTCCTCTTTCTTCTCTATTTGTTTGAATTTGCCAGTGCTTTAACAAATATATCTCTTTACCATCTTTCTTTCCTGGGGTTTTTGGGAGACGTGAAAGTAATATAGGGATCCACGCTCCACTCCTTTACTCGGGAGTGCCTACTTCTTTAATTCTTCCTTATGACTTTTAATTACCTTGGATCCTTTCAGAACAGTGAATTCACCTAATCTGGAACCAATGGTTAATTCATAGGGACATCATTCTTTTGTCTAACATCTAACTCAGTTTTTAAGATACTGAGTCTTGTTTTCTGGACTTATATACTCCTTCACAGACAGTGTCTCTGAAGGATCCCTGTGGGTCATAGTGCATCCTGTGTGTGCTCCACTGCTTCCTTCCTCAGCGTCTTTATGCGGGGACCAGTGTCTCTGAAACATGAGCCCGTTTCCCATTCACATACAAACCTTCATAGACGGATAGCGTGAACATGGCGGGGAGGGGTCAGGGCGGAAGGTGTTTAAAAATTCCCCCTGTGATTTGCCAGTGAAAATGAGCTTACCTAACATGTAAGTTCATAATATTCAGCTTTAAAAGTCTGGACTATAGCTATGAATTTTTAAATGATACGGAAACTTGTTTTTTATTTTATGTCATTAATCCAATGAAATAATGTATTTACAGTGCTATATAAATAGGCAATATTTAGAAAGGTAAAGTACTAGCTAGGTTAGTTATATCTATAAAGAAATAGCTTCTGCCTGATTGATTTTTAGTTTTTGATTTATCTTAAAATATATACACTATTAATGAATTTGATTAGAATTACCAGCCTTGTTAGATTTTCTTTGGGCATTTTCATGACTTGGAGGACATGTGCCATGACAAATTCACATCACGTCAACACTTGTGTGACAGTCTTGAGACCCTTTGATGACCTTATTACAGTCTGTCAAGGCATGGGCTGATCTGGCAATCAGGGACAACTTTCCATTCAGGAATTTTCTACTCTGATTCTCTAGTTGCTATGGCGATTGTCTCATAAAACAACCTTGGATGTGGTTGAGATTAGTCAGTTTAGATGCGGGGTTCTGATACAGTTCTCTCCAGCATCAGCACTGCCCTCGTTGCCATAACGTAAACATGATGGTTGATTTTACAAGCACATGCTAACATAGTTTGAGGACATAGCCCTGAGTTGGAGAATTGTATAATACTGCCACCCTATAAAAAGTGGAAAAACCAAGGGATAGTGCATTGGGAGAGTACTTAAAATATTAAGATCGATTTCTAGTGACTTTAGTACACTTTATCTGTGGATGAACATTACCAGGTTGTTCATAAATGCACATGGCTGCGGGCTTAACAAATGAACAGGATGGCATCTACCGCTGGGAGACGGAGGTGCTAATGAGGAAGGAAAGGCCAAATGGGAAAACTGGAATACACCCACTTATTCTTCTGGCAGTTAGAGATGAACCCAATCATGCTTGAAAAAGCCACACTCTTTTCTCTTATTTTGGCTCTGCAGTCATCTGAAGTCCAAACAAGTTAAAACATCACAGGGCAACTCTGGACCAGAGCTGGTAGGTAAATGCTCCTGCCTTTTGTGCCTACCATGGGTAATTCTAAGGCCCAGTCCAGCAACATCAAGCCCCAGTTGCTCACAACGATGACTAGCTTGATAGCGCACCCTTGTATTAGTTTCCCCTCCTTCCCTATCTCACTCTCGATGGATACTGAATAGGGTGTACTGAAACTCTTGACAAGAATAAATGTACTATAAGAATCTTTGATTAGAATGAATAAATGAAGTGCATGGAATCTTGCCACCTGGATGTACGTGTCTTGTAATTCTGTCCTAGTTCAGAAGCCACTTATAAGATTTAGAGTTAAAAATTGGGAGGCCCATCTCCCTACTACCACTTCACCCAGGGAGAGGGTTTCTTAGAATGCTTAGGATTAAGCCAGGGGTTATAGTGGGAGCCTTTAATTAACATTCACCCCTTACTGTCAAGGAAACCTTGGGGGCACTCAGAGTTTAGGGGCTATAGGTTTCTGATCTTGAGTATTTATCTACAGCCCCAAGAAGTTGATTTTATATGATGACAGATGGTGTTTCAGAGAATGTGGCCCGAACAGAGGATTTGTAACAGGTGATTGATCCCACAC
The DNA here is from genome assembly GCF_004126475.2 of Phyllostomus discolor. NCBI lineage: Eukaryota > Metazoa > Chordata > Mammalia > Chiroptera > Phyllostomidae > Phyllostomus > Phyllostomus discolor. The sequence continues at coordinate 29,718,397 of NC_040906.2, forward strand.
TAACTTTTTCAGCCCAGGCACCCTGACCTAGGTGATGTTTTCTTGAGTTCCTTTTACTTTTTATCTCTGCTTCCTAGTATTTGTTGTGACTTCCAGTGTCAAGGCCACTAGAATTAGAAAATTCTGAAGAAGTGACATAGTGATGCTAGATGGGCCTGTGGGATGAAGTGGATCACCCAAATCTCTCACACCCTCAGGCACCTGCCAGCCCATCTGATGGTCACCTGTGGTCAGGGCGGAGCCCAGAGCACGTGACAACAGGGATGGTGACAAAATATGCTTTTAACACCATTGTTAATTATATTAAATATCATTTATTGTTTGACCCTTAAAATTATATATTTTAAACAAATCATTCTTCAATTTTAATTAACTGAAATATATAGTAAGATAACATCTCAAGGTATTAATTGTTGGGTGTTTCTTTCCCCAATAGCCTATGTGTGACAGTTTCCTGGACAGGCTGTGTTATCTGCTACCTTCAGGGGCATAGAATTGCCATAGTGAGAATGAGAAAGTAACAGTGTTCATGTTTGAATTTTTTTAAATATTTTTATTTATTTATTTTTAGAGAGGGAAGGGAGAGAGAAAGAGAGAGAAACATCAGTGTGCGGTTGCTGGGGGTCATGGCCTGCAACCCAGGAATGTACCCTGACTGGGAATCGAACCTGCAACACTTTGGTTTGCAGCCCTCGCTCAATCCACTGAGCTACGCCAGCCAGGGCTTATGTTTGAATTTTTGACAACCGCGTGCAGAAGACTTGGGAGAGCAGGGCGCTGCATTTTTTTCATAGCACTAGAATAGAGAAGGAAGGAGGCCACCTCACTGCCTGCCCCCTGGAAGATGGGGACTGGGCCACTAAAAATAGTGCATTTCCTCCTTCCCCAGATTTGGAACCAATTCAACAGTAGAGAAAGGCAGATGAGAAATGGAGATATTTATGAGGAGGGATCCCCCAAATGGAATTATCTTCTGAAGGGTGGCCCCATGTAGCACAAGCTTTCCCCATTAGATGAATGTTGTAGGAACCCATCTGTATCAGTGTGCCAGCAGGCATTGTTGTGAGAGACTGTGTTTGGTTTCAGTGACTTTTTTTTCAAAGACTCAATACATTTGTCCATTTCTTGATGGGTGATTTGCAAGTGCACCTGCCCACCCCACGCTGAGTGTTTGGCAGTTTTTGACCAAAAACAGCATGACCCCCGTGCCCCACCTTCCCTATTCACCGGATCTTGCCCTGTGGAAAAAAGTCCTTAAAGGGAAAACATTTTGCTGATGTGGAAGAGGTAAAACAAAAAATGGCAGAAGCACTAAAAGGCATGGAAATGTACAAGTTCAGTCTGTTTTGAGCAGTGAGAAAAACATCTTGGTAGGTGTGTTGCATCAAATGGAGAGTATTTTGAAGGTGACTGAAGTTTAAACATGTAAGAATAAATACACAATTTTTTATAATAAATTCCATTTTTGGGGTCCCCCCTCATACTAACTTTATTACTGATAAAAGTAATATAGACAGCTGGGCTTATCCAACTGGACAGTAGACAGACTTACCCTGCCAGTCACAGGCAGCGCTGGACAGCACAGGCCTAAGTTGAAAAGCTCGTGGCAGGGAGGGGTAGACCGGAATGTATTTCCTGCTGACAGGTAGCCCCTAAGGAGGAGGAAAGAGAAGGCTGTGCAAATGCAGCTTCTCTCCTGAACTTCCCACCCGGAATGAAAGCTGGGAGAGAGCAAGGCATTCATTTGAAAAGAGAAATTTATATACAAACACAGTTCTGGAGACATGAAGTCCAAGCTCGGGGTGTCGGCAGTGTTGATTCCCTCTGAGGGCTGTGAGGGAAGGATCTGTTCCATGTTGGCGTCTTATAAAAGTCACTGTGTTCACATTGACCTTCTCCCTGTATACTGCCTGTGTCCAAACTTCCCCTTTTTATGAGGACACCAGTCCAATTGGGTGAGGACCCCACCTCACTCCCTTATGACCTTATCTTAACCAGTATCTGCATTGACCCTCTTTCCAAATAAAGTCACAGTAGGAGGTTCTCCAGTGGAAGCTGAGTGTACAAATAGCCTGGGGGCTATGACTTCAACAAACGAATTTGGTGGGGGTTAGGGGGAGGGGACACAATTTAACCCATAACTGCCAGCAAGACCAGCAGAACTCTTCCTATGTGGGAGGAGTGTCAGTAGTGGGCAATGAACAGTTTTTCTGCGAAAGGATATTTACTGAGATGGGCGTGGGGTGTGTGGACATCTGCTGAGAGCTGACAAAGAAGAGAGGACCTGCGGGAAGACACATGGCAGGACTTGACCTGTTTGAGTGGGGGGAAGATGGCAAGAGTTTAGGCGAGGCTTGAGATTGCTGAGAGGTGGTTGAGTGTTGTCTGTGTCCAGTGGCCAGAAAGATGTGTGGTTGCTGAACATACACAAGGAAACTGAACTAGCTCATGCATACTATCTGTGTGCCATTTGGGAAGCACTGATTGAGTGGAAGGGTTAAGTTAACTCCTCATTGTTGTGGGGAGTGGGCTTTATACTGAAGGCTATTTAGACATTGCTGATGCATTGGCTGGCAGAAGGACTTCTGGCTGTCCCCAGTGCTTTGCTGTGTCCTATCTGAGCTACTCTTTGGGGAAGCCCCAGCTTCCCAATAGCCCCTCTAAAAGAGAATGAGAGGTCCTTACAAAAGGGGAGCACTATATGGAAGTGACAGGCCCAATCCTAATCCCGCCCACCCATTACATATGGATGTATGTGCTCATTAGTTACTGATCAGCGTGGACTATAAACAATTACATCACGTTGAGTGGCTAGCAGGGAAGCCAAATGGTAAGTGGGCAAAATAAACATTTTGGAGGTAAATAAACCTGAGTTCATATTCCACATCTGCCATTTAATTGCCAGCTGACTTTAAGAAAGAATTTTAGTCTCTTTTATAGTCTTTCTGTTTTTGTATTTGCACAGTGGAGAATGATATCATCCTGTGAAGACGGTTATGAGAAATAATGCCCGTGTGTGGAGTCCCCGGTTCTCTGCCTCCCACCAGAGGACAGTGGTCACCATTTTTAGTGATTCTCTGTGGCCTTATGGAGGAGGGTGCTGACCGGGACCCAGGCTATTCCCTTCCACCATAGAGAGAGTGGATCACTCTGCTTTCTCTTATATTATCAAGGTGCTTTCAATAAGGTGCTGTTTAAGAAAGGGATTACATGACAGGATGTTTGAAAACTACTTGCACAGGGGATCTCTGAAGTGCTTTCAGCTCTAAAATTCTAAGATCTATAGCAGACTGCTCCTCCCTTATTGCTTCTTGATTTGAAAAATAATATATAGTATGCCAGTGTGTATTTCAGAGAAATATTGGGAAGATAAATGAAGAGGTATCTGTGCACGTTTCCAGATAGTAGATGCTATTGTAGCTATCGGAGAAGCATCGTAGAGTGCCTTCCCCCTAGGAAGCGGGGGCCATGGCATCTGCGCCTGAAACAATTAGCACCATAGGATAGAATGAAAGAAGGGACTGAATACAATGCGTTAATTGTGGTAGGTCACCCAGGTAAGGATAATTCTCCAAATGAATAATAATCATGTCTGTACAAAGTGGCATTTATATTAGCATATGCCCTACAAAGAACAAACTCTTCATATATACATTTCTATGAAGTATATGTTATATACCATGAGGTCTGTCCAGAAGGTATCCAGTCATGTGCTACGAAAAATAGAGATTTATTTATTTTTATTTTAAAATTATATTTATTGATAATGCGATTACAGCTGTCCTCAGTTTTTGTCCCCCCTCCACCCAGCAACCCCTCCTTCCTCACTCAGGCAATGCCCCCACCTTTGTTCATGCCGTGGGTCATGTGTGTAAGTTCTTTGGGTCTTCCTTTTCCCATACTGTACTTTACATCCCCATTGCTATTCTGTAGCTACCAATTTGTACTTCTTAATCCACTCACCTCTTATCCATTCTCCTACAACCCCACCCATCTCTTTGTCTTTAAGCTTTGGCATTTTAATTATGATGCATCTTGGAGTGGGCCTCTCTGCATTCATCTTGTTTGGAACTCTGTGCTTCCTGGATGTGTATGTCTATTTCCTTCACCAAAGTAGGGAAGTTTTCTTTCATTATTTTTTCAAATAGATTTCTAATTTCTTGCTCTTGCCCTTCTTTTGGCACCCCTATGAAGCAAATGTTGGACTGCTTAAAGTTGTCCCACAGGCTGGTTACACTATCCTAGTTTTTTTGGATTTTCTTTTCTTCTTATTGTTCTGATGGTGTTTTTTTGCTTCCTTATGTTCCAAATCATTGATTTGATTGTCGGCTTCATCCACTCTACTGTTGTTTCTCTGTAAATTTTTCTTTATTTCAATTAATGTATCCTTTGTTTCTGAATGGATCTTTTTTAAGCTGTTGAGGTCCTCACTAAGTTCCTTAAGCATCCTTATAACCAGTGTTTTGAATCCTGCAACTGATGGATTTCTTACTGCACTTTATTTAGCTCTTTTTCTTGAGTTTTGATGTGCTCTTTCATGTGGGCCTTGTTTCTTTGTCTCCTCATTTTGGCAGCCTTCCTGTGTTTGTTTCTATGTATTAGGCAGAGCTGTTATGACTGACACCCTGTCTTGCTAGTGTAGCCTGATGTAGTAGGTGTCCTATAGGATCCAATGGCACAGCCTCCTCCATCTCCCAAACTTGGTACTCGAGGTACACCTTTCATGTGGGCTCAGTACACTCTCCTCTTGTAGTTAAGCCTTGGTTGCTATTGGCAGATCAAAGGGAAGGATTTACCCAGGCCAGTCAGCTGCAAGGTTTGGCTGTGACGACTTACCACCAACCTCCATCCTCTGTGGAAGGATCAGCTGTGCAGGGGCAGGGTGGTGGTGCTCCAAAGTGGTCTATAGCTATCCACTGGGTGCACTGTTCTTGGGATTTTCCAGGTGGTGCAGGCCAAGGTCAGCGCCTACCTATGTTTTGCCCAGGGCCATCCTGCCTGAGTTATAAAGCAATCTGAGATGGCTGCTACTTGTGCTGGGCTTGGAGATTTCCAGGCAAAACCAAGGTGTTAATCTGGGTTGCTAGTTCTGGGCCTGGGGCTCACTGAGGCCAGCTGTTGAATGTTTGAGAGTATTTAGGAAGTTATGAAGCATGACCCAAAAACAGACATTCATATAGAAAAGCAGCTTGGGTAGGCTCATAAGTTGGGTGGAGCACAGTCTTTGGGGATCTCCAAGGCATATTAGACAGTATTAGCCAAGTTGATGGAATCACAGGTAACGGCACTAGTCTGTGGGCTCGATTGGAGGAGGGCCCAGAAAAGGGACAATGGCCTCTGCTCTCTTTGATGCCAGACATCTCAGCCTGCCCCTGCATGCCATTGGTTCCCTTCAAGCCACCTCCCCAGTGCTGGAGCCCAAAGGGAGTGAGTCTGAGTAGGTGAGTCCATGTGTGGGTTATTTAAGAGGAACTGCTTGGGACTCCATAAATTTCTGCCAACAACCTAATCCCCACTGGTTTTTGCAGCCAGAAGTTATGGGAACTTATCTTCCTGGCACTGGAACCCTGGACTGGGGTCCTGGTATGGGGCTGGGTCTCCTTGCCCCTGATATATCCCTCCTGAATTTTTATCCACCACACATGGATGTGGGACCAGTCTCTTCTGTGTCTGTTCCTTTCTTACCAGTCGGAATGGATGTGGTTTCTTTAATTCCATAGTTGACTTCAATTCAAGTCAATTTCTATCAGTTCTGAGTGATGGTTTTTTTATATTTTAGTTATAGTTTTATTGTGGTTGTGTGAAGAGGCAAGCCATGTCTGCCTAGGCCACCATCTTGAAGTCTAGAGACATTCATTTAAGAAAATACAAGATACAAAAAAAATTGTATGCAGGACAATGACGCCTCAGTCTCCTTCAAACTAGGCACCTTGGGACTTCACACAGTTCTTCCAATTGCCATCACTTATCCTGTATTTAATTTTCCTGAGTCCAATCTTATTGTTGGTCTGAAATCTCTTCCCTTTCAAAGGTGATTTTAGTTTTGAGAAAAGCCAGATGTTGCAGGGCACCAAATCTGGACTATAGAGGGGCTGAGTCACCTGGGTCATTTGATGTTTTGCCAAAAAACTGCATGAGATGTGATGTGTGAGTGGGTATATTGTCGTGATGAGGCTGCCAGTCACCAGTTGCCCATAGCTGCAGCCTTCTGGATCATTTGAATAGTTTCCATAGGGGAATGTTTAAGCTTAGTGCAAAATTTAATGCAGATCCATTGCTCTACTCAGTCATTTTGAAAGCAACGGCCATGTAGTACACACGCTCACTCAATGACTCCAACCGCCCTCACTGACTAGTACAGTGAAGTCATCACTGTTCACACATGTGCATCCTAGTCTACTCTCCTTGGCTGCCAGGTTGCAATGATGTCATGTAAACCATTCTCATTATATTAACAATGGTTGGACTTTCTTCAGACAGACCTCATAAAGGAAATAAGATTCTAGGAGTACTGGATATGAAGATTTTACATACATATATATATATATATATATATATATATATAAATGTTATGAATATATTATATATATGATATGCCCCAAATTACTAATTATCATACATTTTCATGGATTCCTATATCTCTATGAAAGTACATGGTATATTAAGAATTTGGGGGCACTTAATTCTAATATTTCTATAGAATTATATTAGGAGAGAGGGTAGGTGAATTTTTTCCCTCTGTAGCTGGAAACTAGACATAGAAACATTAAGAAACTTACTCATAGTCTTCTTTTTTTTAATTTTATTTTAATCATTGTGTAAGTACAGTTTTCTCCCTTTTACTCCCATTCCAGCCCACCCACCCAACCCTCCCCACTTCCCTCCCATTACCACCCTCCCCCTAGCTTTTGTCCATGTGTCCTTTAAATTTGTTTCTGTAAACCCTTCCCATTCTCCCCTGAAATTCCTTCTTCTCTCCCCTCTGGTCACTGTCAGTCTGTCCTCTATTTCAGTGTCTTTGCTTATATTTTGCTTGAGAAACTTACTCATAGTTTTCAATCAAGACAGCAGTAGAACAAACAATTCTCACAATTGTTTATTTATTACACCTGGCCTGGAATTTTTATTAATTCTCTCTCTCTCTTTCTCTCTTTAATTTCAAGTATTACAGGAAAAGATAAAGTTCACCTGTACTATTTCCCCATTCATGGTTTCCTGAACCAACCCATGCCAAGTTATGGTATGAGTGAAGTAGGTTCACACTGAATTTAAAATTCTCCCCATGATTTTATTTATGTGTTTTGGGTTGGCCAAAGATTTCATTTTTTTTTTTTCTGTAAGATGGCTCTAGTAGCACTTAGTTGTCTTTAACTTCATTCAGAACAATTTTGTAAGATTGCATTGTGACAGCTGTCATATCAGCGAGCATTTAAAAAACCTTATCAAAATTGGTGAATTTCTGTGTAGCCATTTAATATTGTAGATGGAATAAAATATGTTCTGAGTGATTGAATGTGTCAAAAGTGGTTTGTGAAGTTTTGTGCTGGAGATTTCTTGCTGGATGATGCTCCATTGTTGGGTAAACCAGTTGAAATTGACAGTAATTCGATTGAGACATTAATTGAGAATAATCAATGTTCTACCATGCAGGAGATAGCTGATATACTCAAAATATACAAATCAATAAAGTTATTGGTGAAAATGAAAAATGTGTCTTTTATGGAAAAAAAGCATACAGACTTTTTGGCCAACCCAAAATATGTATATGTTGATAAATCCAGTGTAGTATTACTTGTATGCATTTATAATATAAATGGTATAATACCATAACTTTTTGATTCAGCAAGATAACTTGGAACTCTCTTTATGGTAGTGCATCTAGTTCTAGTTCATTTCTGTTGACTGCTGTGGAGTTATCATAGTCTGAGTATATTATATTTTTTGTAGTTCCCTATTTGTGGATGTTAAGTAGTTTCTCCTTTTTCTTCCTGCAAGTAATGCATCAGTGAACATTCTTGAATAATCTTTCTTGGGCACAAATGCAAGAATTTCCGTAGAGCCAAAAGAAAAGAATGAAATTATTACATACAAGTATTTGAAACTAATTTTTAGAGATTAATTTTATATGAAAATTAACCTAGTGCTTATCCTCATTTCCTCCTGACCTTGTTTTCATAATATGTAACACGTTTTTTCTTTGCATTTTATTTTTCACCACTATGCTGATGATAAATTGACAACTCAGTGACAAAAATGAAATTACTCTTTTTTAGCAAGTCCTGTTATTTTTGAATCATAGATGCTTTTGTGAGCATATCATTCATAAGCTTATTTGTCTTTTAGAAGTGAAACATGACAGAGTAAAGAGTAGCATCCAGTGATGTGCTGTAGGGTTTGGCTCCCCCCCTTAAACTGTTTTCTGCTACCTCAAGAAAGAACAGGCCACAGAACGTGTCAGTAGAAATGCAATTTAGGAAGTGTACTTGATCTTGTTTTTCAGCCTAACATTTCTGTTCTTTCTTCATAAAGATCAGCTGCGTTTTATTTTTTTTTCAGTCCCTTAGAATAACATCCAGTTCTAGTCAGCATGTTTAATGTACTTCTCGATGTTCTAGCACAATAAATTTTCGTATCTCGTGCATGAGTACATATGGTAAAAATTTCTTCAAGTTCTAGCCATGTGGGGGAGGAATATTGCGGTCGCTTTGTTAATGCAGTGTTTGTGTTGGAGCGGTTAGGGCCCGGTGCTCTAACTCGCAGTGCTGGGCGTAATGAGATGGCTTTGATGGTGGCTTAAGAGACTAGAGGGATGGTCACAGCTTCACACTTCAAAGCCGAGCATATGGGGTGAATACTGGGTAGCTTTTTGCTCTTCGGAGATGGTTGGGAGACAATTCTTAACGACTCTGTTTAATGAAGACATTGGAAAAGAAATGCTCTATCTTTAAAATAATTTTGAATTGCAAAGAGAGATTTCCACCCCCCCCTTCCATAGACTAAACTAAGAATAAATTTTTCCCAGTCTGCACTTAATTAGAGGCAGTACAGCATCACAGTACTGTACTGTATTTTCACATGTCTTCTTTTTCAAAGTACTGTAGCAAGATTAATCGGCCAGCTTTATTTTAGGGATATGTATGAATTTAGGCAAAAACTTTTAGGGCTATCTGTTTTACCATCTGAGAAATTTTTGTGACTTCTGGTAGAGAATCTTTTTTTTCCCTCTTCTCATTAAAAAATACTAAATAAAAAAATCAAGTAAACACAAATCTTGGCTATATTAAGAGAGCTGTACTAAAACTAGAGGATGCTTGTAAGATTTCAAGTCTAGCACCCAGTTTAATTTTTAAATTCTGTGCTTTTTTACCTCTACTTGTTATTGAGTATGAGGTGATAGGTTTGAAAATACTCTTTTGATTGCTATGTAGTTATGAAAAGATCTGATATTCTTTGGGGTATTATTAGAGTTCTGCTTTAAAATAAATAAGCCATACATTTATACTGCACGTGGGCAAAAGGAAAGACAATTTATCTGTTGTAGAGGAAACGGAATGACAGGTTTGAGGTTTTTTCCTAGTTGTGCATTTTGGCTATCATGGAAAAATGTAACAAAAATTACCTTACCAGTTATGTTTCTTGAGCTGCTGAAATGCAATTCTGTTTAACAGCTAAATTTCAACTCCATTCACACCAGTAGTCCTAAATTGCTCTTACAAGAACAAAAGCAGAAGGGAAAAGTATATTAAATACCACTGTAGCCATGAAGTGTGTTAGTGTGAGGCAGGTTCTTAAATACTGTCTTCACAGACTACTTTATTGTATATCCTCAACAAAATACTCTGTTGTGCTCACATCCATGTCTGTTATAGGCTCAGAGAAAAACATTTAGTTAAAAATATGAAGCTTAAACTTCTTATTACACAAAGAAATGTCTCATTGCTTTGATCCTCCTTTTGCAAAGAGGAATAATCAAACTCATAGAAGAGTCTAACGTTGACAGAAAATGATAAATATACCTGTATAGAAATAGCTACAAATCATTGTTTAGTAAATAAGGTCAGCCAATCATGACAGTTAAAATGTATTTTAAAAATACTGTTATCAAATCAGCCTTTTCAGACTAAGTCTAGTGAAAATGGAAAGACCACGACTATTACTAATAGTGGTTGGGAAAACTTGTCAAAAATGGGAAAAAAACTAAAAAGTATTGTTCTTTTAATAAAAAACAATTTAGGAAGCTGCAGAGTTCTGCTTTGCCTATTTCAAGATGGCATAGAGCATTATACTCTTCCAGCACAAGATAATTCAGATGCTTGTCCTATCTGACAGTACCGACTGGCTCAGGTAGCCACCAATACAGGTGGCTTTGATGGCTGTGGATGGGCTTTCTGTTCTGAAGACAGCTCACAAAACACAATGAACATGGTGGAAGACTGATCCCATGGTTCCTCACCAAGGTACATTGTACATCCACTGGTGTTAAACCTGGGCCCCTTTTTGCCAGTAGAGTGACCCCCTTACTCTCACTTGTAGGTTTTGGAGGCACTGCTGTTCCAGGTTTGCGGAGCCCAACATCTGCAAAATGCTCAGGAACCAAACTCAATTCATTCAACTTAACAAACCTTAATTGTTCAGGGAGCTTGAAGCCTAGATGGAGAAACAGAAGTCCGTGATTAACTATGTAATCTAAATAGATTAGATTTGATGTTATAGCCAATAAAAGCTGTAAAATACTACACAAACACAAGAGAGGGAGAAATGACTGTCAGTGGAGGGAAAGCACAGTTATAAAGCAAGGATTAGTTCAGTAGTTCTAGTTTCTTGGTAATCGGTGAAAATGCGCCAAGTCCCTGCTCGGGAAACGCTTGGCTCCACTGTAGGAGGGAGACATACCTTCATAGGAAATGAACACAGAGCTGTTGCTTTAAATAATGTTTGTTTCCCACAGGCTTGAGCTTGAAGTACTCAGAATTTTTATCTCCTTTAAAAGGCCTATTTATTTGCATGATGTGAGCATTTGAAATTACATAGAATGATTGCTGCATAGATTAATTGTGAAAATAAAATGATAAAATTGAAACAAGCCTTTTGGAATATGGAATTTATATCACAAATAAAATAGCTTGCTAGTAAGTATTCTTCTGACTAAATCTGAGACATAGAATTGCATGAATTAAATGCTAATTCTTTGGTACCATGTAATACCCAGTGTATAATCCAGGCAAATGTCTTCCTATGATAGATTTATATAAATCTGGATCTGCATGTGGTTCCCACAGTGCATTAATTGTTTTCTTTCTTTTTTTATTATTGAATCATTTAAAAATTGTTATTCTATTACAGCTGTCCCAATTTCCCCCCTTTGCCCTCCTCAGCCCATCCCACCCCCCACTCAATTCCTGCACTGTTGTCCATGTCCCTGGGTCATTCATACATGTTCTTCGTCCAGTCCCTTCCCCTTTTTTCCTTATTATCCCCCTCCCCTCTGGTCACTTTCAGTCTGTTCCACGTTTACATGCCTGTGGTTCTGTTTTGTTTGTTACTTTATTTTGTTCATTATTTCTGTCTCTTTATATTTAAACCTGTTCCCCTACCCTGACACTCCTTTTCCTCCCATTCACTGGTTTCAGAAATTGTTTTCAAATACTACAGTAAAACCAAAGGGAAAAAGAGGAAGATAAAGAGAGAAATAGAAAAGGAAAGGAAGTAAAGGAAAAAGAAAGAAAAGAAACTAACCCACAGAGTAGATGGAGAGATGAAGAGTAGATGAACTAGGGAGAGCACCTAGCACAACGGCTGGCCCACAGCACGCAGTCCGTGCTAACTGTATCTCCCCTCCGCAAGCCTCCTGCACTGTTCTGAATTCTGAAAAGTCTAAAGCACCTCCCTGGACCGGTAGGTCCCTGCTTACCAGAAATCTGTGGTAAGGATTTACCACGGATTTCTTACAACACTCCTCTTCCATTATCTCTTCTGTACAAAGTCATGGTGGAACGAATCAAACTTAATTTTTGTTCTCTAATGAAGCAAGAAAATTATTTTTCATTATTCTCATACCATAAAAAGACAACCAAAATCTAATTTATATTTAGTAATAGAGACAGTATACCACACTCTTTATACTCAAGGAAGTAACATTTCAGGTAGGTATTTGTAATTTCCCTTGTGAAATTAGGTTTGTAATGGCTTAGAAATTCTAAGCATCCTTGTACAAAGACAAACTTTTATTATGAGACTAACTTCATGGGAAAATAAATTATGCTCAAACCCTGATGCATAAAATGAATATGAATTATATGCTTCAGTGGTGACGCAATGATGGGAACATACTTAATGCCACTGAATTTTACCCTTAGAATTTTTAAAATGGTAAATTTTGTGTTAACTATATTTTACCACAGTAAAAAAGTTATGTGCTTTATTTTCTCCTATTGGGATGATGTTATTGTAATTTTGTAAAATCTCCCACTACCCACAGGCCTCGCCGAGAGTCTGGTCCTGCAGGTTCCGGGCAGCAGCGTGTTTCTCTTTGGGGAGGCCGACCTGCCCCAGAAGCGCACCCTCGTCCAGAGAAGGAAGCAGCTGGGCTGGTTCACAAGGAGGGATTTCAGTGCTCTGGAGCCTGACCTGGGAGCCGCGCCTGCTCGGAGATGTGGTTTAACAGGTTCTCAGTGTCGTTTTGTTCTGCTTTTGTTTTTAAACTGGATAATAGAATCCTGAGATCCCTTTAATTTGAATCCTCCTGTGTAATGTAGGTTATAGCTGGGACTCTAGCGAATTGAGTGAGGCTCTCTCTCAGCTCTTACTCTCCCCTATGATTTCATAAGCTGACCAGAGAGGTTAGAAGCCCTTCTCAGATATTCAGTGAAAGTCCCTTGCAGAGTGATATTCAAGATACACAATGAGCCTTGCAGCACAGCCATTGATGATAAGAGTGGCTGTAATTCCCGACCCTGGGGTAGAATCCCAGAGGCCTGCTGCTGTGCCAGGTGTGAGCTTGTATCTGGGGTGTGATGGGGACACTTCAGGGGAGAGGTCACTTTTAGCTGGTAGGAAAGTTCCTCAGAACTTGACCAGTGTGGTCAAGTTGATACATATAGCTGGAAATTAGTTCTACAGGCAGCTGGGGAAAAGCTTCTCTAGACAGCAGGCTTCTAGAACAGAGGGAACACACACCCAGAATGGTCTCCCTTCCCCTGGATCTCATCAGCTCCAGCCTCTCTGCTACTCCAGCCTCCCCTGTGTGGGGGCTCACCATAGGAGCAGGCAGCAGCACCCCTCCCCAAAGCTCCAGCCCCGCTGCCAGCCCTTCACCACCCTGGTGCCATTTATTTGAGCTTTCATTCTTTCGTTCTCAAGTATTTTTTTTTTCTGCAGGTGTCACAACTTCAGCCATGTTCGGTAATGTTTTGCTAGTCAGTTAATAAGTTAATACCTTAGCAGTGACAAAAATACTGGATACCCAAGAGGTGGGCAGGCATAAGAAACACCTTTCCTCACAGCACAGCTTGGCTGCAGTTGCACCAAAGCCTTCAGTCACTAACCCCTGCTACAGAATTCTGCCTTCAAACAAATGGTGTCTATAATTGAGTAGAGGAGAGCCCTGGAAAAAAAATCACAGCCTTTGAGGCTGTGCTTGAATCCTGGCCTTGCTGTTTATTGGCTGTGTAACCTCTGAAAGTTCCTTAATTTCAAGCCTCAGTTCCCATACCTATGAAACGGACATAGTAGTTGTACCTCCCTCATGAGACTGTGAAATTGAAATAATGTCTACTAAGTGCCGAACGCAGTACTAAAGGGCCATCTTTTTCTCCTCTGCAGAGAAGAGGTATTTAAAAAAGTGATTATAAGCATGTCTCAGTATGTAGTTATGGAAAAAAGGAAGAAACTGATTGCTCCCTGCCAATTTGAACCTAACGTGTTTTCCCATGATTTGTCTCACAAGTGTAGAAGTGTAAGTTTTGTGACTAAATTCTCAGAAATCTAGTTCCTGGTTTCTAATTAGAGCCTCATTGAAGACCGAAGGGATTATACCACAGACCCAGCCAGTGCAGTGCCCGGTGACTGAGATCGGTCAGTGGCCAGGAACTAGAAATGGGGATCCTGGTGTTAGACTACGGCAGAGCTGGCTTTAGTGCTAGGTGAGGCAAGCCCCCCAAAAAACCCGCTTCTCACTGTTACAGTGCTGTTAGAATGAATGGGTTGGTGTTTGGGAGGAACTTGAACCTTATATAAAAAGCGTGTTTGAGTTAAAGACCAAATCTTCAAAACTGGCACAAAAATGTTTAAAGATGGACTTTTAAAGGCAATATTTGAGATAGGTAAAGATGTAGTTACAGGCATTCTAATGTAGTTCAGGCATACTGCTAATGGTACTAACAGTTGGTTTAAAGCCTTAGAAGTGAGTTGGTGATATGCACCAAGAACTCTAAAAATGTATATAGCTGCCTGGCAGGGGTTCCATTTCTAGTGATAAATCCTAAAGAAATAACAAAAGGCACATGTACTTATGTACAAGTATATTTATCAGAGCATGATTTATAATAGCAAATACTGGAAACATTATAGATGTGCAATAATTGAGAACAATTAAATAAACCTAAATGAAAGACTGTTATGCAAGCAATTAAGCATGATGTTGTGGAAGAGTTGTTAGAGACATGGAAAATATGATACAGTGTAGAGAGAATTTGTAGTTAATTAATGCAACAAATATTTGTTAAGCACTTAGTATGCACCAGGCATTATCATCAGTAGGCAAAATAGAATTTATATGTCCTCAAAGAATTTATATTCCACTGGGCAGGGGGGTGAGGAGACAGACAATAAATAATAAGCTTAATAAATAATAAATTACATAGCATGTTAGAAAATGATAAGTGCTACAGCCAAAAAAAAAATCATGACTCCTGGGACGGGGCGAGCTGAGATTTGAAATGGTGTAATCTGAAGCAGGCAGGCCTCACGGTGACGGTGGCGGTGACGGCAGCTTTGGAGCCCAGGCGGGGAGTGAGGCCATTAGCCATGTGCAGATGCGGACAAGCCTTTCAGGCAGAGGGAGGAGCCAGGGTCAAGGCCAAAGAACATAAAGTAGTGTCAACAGTATTATCTCAATGTTGTAAAATGCATATGCATGTATTTTATTGCTCTCATATATTTATAAGAAAAACATTTTAAATTTTGTAATGCTTCCAACATATTTTCACAGTCTCTCTAAATTGAGCTTGTGATTGTCTATTATCTTTCATGAAGAAGGGTAGTTATTGTTTTAAAGATTCCATTTATTTATTTTTAGAGAGAGGGGAAGGGAGGGAGAAAGAGAGGGAGAGAAACATTGATCAGTTGCCTCTTATGCACCCCTAACTGGGCACCTGGCTGGTGCTCAAGTCATGGAGCAACCCTGGCCAGAGCTCAGGAAGAACAATTATCAATGTTTATCAGTGGTCAGTTTGATAAAAGCTGTGTTTCAATGTATTTGTTCAGACTGAATTCCATGGGAGATTTAAGATGAGAAGAAAAAAGCATGGCTGCTATTTCTGCATGTGTCTTTTTGGACAGCATCTCCTGACAAGTGGTAGGAGCCTTAGTTTGTGCAAAACTCACAAAAGTTTAATTAAGAGTTCCTAAGGTTAGGCAACCGTTCGTCCAGAGGCCCTTCATCTAATAGGCTCAAAACAGGTGCTAATAGCAGAAAAACGAAATGTTTCAAGGTGGAATAGTGACTAAGGGATGTGGATAAACAATTTGTTTCTAGTATTTCACAAACTGGATTGGAATTCAAGTTTAAGGTATGTGATCACCCCAAATCTTAGGTTACCTTTCTTGTCCAAATTCTCCCTTAAAAATGCTTTCATTTTTTAAAGCACTATCTCTTGAGGTAGAATTTATAACAAACACCTCTGTCGTTAGGATATAAATGTTAGTCATCTAATTTTTTAATGCACTTAGTTTCCAACAATGGTGAATTCCCTTATTTTAAAATTTAATGGCTTTCTATTTTTCTAACTTTTTAAAAGTTATATCAGTGTTTCTCAACAAGTTTTTCCACTTCTCCCATCAAAACAGAAAAGCCTCAGCACATTGTTGCTGTTTATTTCTTTTCCCAAGAAAAAAATTAAATAGAAATGATTGGTGCTATCAACTGGACACTTCCAGCTGACTTTGCAGTGACAAATTAATCTCCACAGTGCCCGAGAGGAAGCAGATTTATAGGGGAACAGGTTTCTGTTTTGAAGTTCCCTACGAATATTATAAACAGAAGAGGAAAAAAAAAGTGAGCTCAGAAATGACTAACACTCTCAGTCAGTGCCAAACAGACAAAATCTTTTAAACCAAATTCCTTTTAAAAGTTGTAGTTGGCCAGCTCGTGGGGAACATAAATTAGGGCAAAGCAGTAATAGTTGATACTTTTAGACCTATAAATAAATACTTTATACATATATATTTAAAAACCCTAAACATTTATGGGATAATTTAAACACTGCTGGCTGATATGTTATATGAATGGTCTGCATATACTATATGCATCATTGTTTAAAAATACAGGGACAGTTCTTTGAACTACACAGTTTCATATGGTGCTTTAGGAATCATAGATGGAGGTAATTGGTACATCTTGGAATCAGGGACTTCTGTTTAGTTACTTAAATAAATGGGTTACTGAGAGCTGCCCCCTACTACTTCTCTCTCTGTAAATAAGAAGTACAGCATCATCAGGCACTTTTCCTGACATTGAATAATACAATTTACTCCACATCAAAACTCTTATTTAGTCTTTGAAAAATAATAGCCTGTTCTAGAATGAGTCTTTTAAGTTTTAAGGAACTTACTTTCATAATTTTCTGTCTGATGGTAAATCCCATTGGGATGATGGGAAGTGAAAGTCTTAATGCGTAATTAAATATGTAACCTGTAAAGGACACACGAAGGACCTAGGCGCTGAACTAGTGAGGGACACTGTCCTACTACGGAAAATGTGGGAGCAGGCAAGTTATCTGAGGCTTCCTTCCCCTGGGCTGGCTTCATTCCACCGCAATGTTAGTGTGTACCTACTTGGGCAATTTCCTCTCAATAAATTAGAGCTGTTCTGAAGGATTTTCAAAGTTGAGAAATGGAGACTCGTAATTTCTTGCAGGACAAGAAAACATCATAGCCATTTGGCAGAACAGCTGAGCCAAGGCAATGTCCCGAAGAGGTGGAACCTGAGTTCAGGTCGCTGGGTGCCACTCCCAGCCCTGGGCCGCATGGTTCTCGCTTAACTTTCTTCCCTGTAGACCTGGCCACATGCATGGAGGAGTCCTGCATTCTTCCTGCCATGGGAACGTGGGACTTAGCAATTTTGTTTGAGTTTTACGACTTTAGTCATCAAATGTCCTGTTCAGCTGTGGTTTCTTTTTAGCACATGTTCTAAAAAGAATTTAAAGTACCAATATATAATGATGACTAATTGCTTTTGGTGTAATAACTATATTTTTGAGCCTGACTTCCAAGTCTGATTCCTTGCTGACTTTGTTACTCTGAAGCAAAGACCACTTGTAAGCTAGGTTTTATCTTATTTTAACCTTCTTCATGTTTTCATACCCAGCAACCCGTGTGGTTCCTGACACTCAGCGGGTTTTCAGTAAAAACACATTTAGTGAGCGAGTTGCACATTGGTCCACAAGAACCTCCCTAGTTATTCAAACTGTAATGTAATCCACAAATTCGAAGTTCTCTCATGAGATATAAAAATGTCAGATACACCAAAACCCCACCTCAGCTCTCTGCTCATGCGTTTTTTAATATAGCCACCAAAGAAGAGCTTAGTATAACAAGCAGAATTTCTAAAGACATCCCTGAGCAACTTCTGACCTGCTGAAATGAGACTCTTTCTATGGAGGAAAATATATAGAATTGCTTCACTTTTAATTGATTGAAGATGATGGTACTTGGAACTATTTTTGAGAATAATTTTGACCTAAAGGGAAAAAAAGGACATGTGTTTCTTCTGAGTGCTGTTTTTTCATTGTTCTAATGGGCTCTTCACTATTGTTTTGTCTGAATGCAGTTTTTTATTTGTGTTATTCCAGACGTGGTCCTACCACAAGCATCTTTAAACCAGACATTAATAGCATAGTTCACAGTCATTACTGCCAGCACTCAAACACAAATATTGCATTTGTGTTTGCAAAAGCTACACATCAGATGTTAATTAAGTGCATTTTTTTTCCTGCTTAAACAATCTGGCATAAAGAGTTTACATCTATATCAGTTCACCATAAGGTCTCTACAATATCTGAGTCGCCAGTGTACAGTATACGATAAATACCGTGTTTCCATACAAGAAAATAGCAGCATTGTTAGGAAAACATCAGGCCTGTTGTATTTCCCTGTGAAATAATAGGAACTGGATCTCAGTTTCTTTTTCTTTTTGATAAAAAAAGTGTTTAAGGAGGAGTAAACACCAATATTTAGAATGATAAATTTTTCATTAAAGAGCACATGGAAAGTGATATCATACCAAAGATTTTTTCCTTGTTTTTAGCTTGCTTCAGGGCGTTGTGACAGTTGCGTGGGAATAAAATTGGAATTTGAGTTTTGCAGAGAGGAGGAGATGCTGCCGCCGGAGCAGCAAGTGCCAACCTGCAGGCAGCGGGAGCGGATGGAACCGCAAACTGAGAAACAAACCTTCACATCAGGTTTCTGATTTTAGAGCAAAAAATGGAATTACTTTAATTATACAACATTTACCTAGAAATACAATTTGCTGGGATTAATTATCTTCCTTATTTAAAAATTTTTGCTAAGTTTAAATTAGCATAAAGAATCAAATTCAGCATTTGAATAAGGTCAACGCAACTACTGGGTTTAAATGCGGAGTCTGATTCATTAGACTTGGACCCACATCCTGGTGCGGGACTGGGGCAGAGCAAACAGGGGAAGTTGGGGAGGCATGCCTTTGGGTAGAAAGTAGTTTTCTTTTCCTCCTTTACTTGCTTCCTCCCTCCCTCCCTCCCGCCTTCCCTCCCTCCTCCCCTTCCTTCCAAGGGAGAAATGGGTCCTGGCCTCACAATCCCTCTGGAAGGAAACTACTCCCTGATTAGGTCAGAAAACTTCTCAGATTTATTGGTCGTCTCTGTCTATTCACTGCTTACATAAGATATAGCAATGAAACAAATTAAATTTGTGTAATTAAAGTTTGATAGAAGAATTAAAATACACATAGCAATGGTATACATGAAAAATGATCATTCTGTGTTAATTTTAATTAATTTTTCTTATTTTATTTAAAAGAGAAAAGTTACTTCTGATGTTGAATTTTATTTTTCTAAGAAATAATTAACTTTTAAGTATGCTTTTGAAGGCATTTTAGAAATAGGGTTATTTTTAAAGTTAAGCACATCAGTGTTAGGACAAGTGTATCCTTTATCAGACTCTTGTGCTCTGGGCTTAAGATCTAAACTTTGTTCATCTTCAGCAATTTAACTTAGGCAATGAATTCATTTAGTAACAAGAATGATCACCTTTGGAAATCCTACTAAAAAAGGAACAGTTATTGTGCGTGTGGTAAAAGGTGCCTTCGAGTGTGCTGGGTGTGGGGTTCAGGAAGCGCCCAGTGGCTGTAGGGTTGGAATGGGCGAAGGTGTTGTAGTGTGGGGAGGAAGAGCCTTGGGTCCGTGTGGTTTGCCCCCTCAAGCCGACAGATTGCATGTGAATATCTGAATCTTGATTGGGCATATCAAAGTTCTAAAACAGCAATAGGCCCACTATGTATTTTGAATAGTTGTGCTTACTGTAACCCAGTATACATTCATGCTCTTCAGCAAAACATGAGTGAGATTGTTGGAGTGATGGCAAAGATGAGGTCACTTTTGGAATCAGAATAGCGTATGTATTCAGATTGAGGAAATGGGACTATTTGTAACATTACCTGTTGAGGGGTGCAGGAGGGAGAAAAACCATGCTTGGATGTTTTCCATTAATGAATGACATTAGCATTGACAAAAAATTGTTTTCCAATGTACTCTGTGAAATGTTAAAACTGATACACTTCTCAAAGATATTTAGAGTAAGTGATTGGTGTATGAGATTATGAGATAGAGATGTATTGACTGTTAGGAAATTTAATTTTTATGAAATCAGCATTATGGAGAAATACTGTAATCTGATTCATTTCTGCAGAATTCCCAGTAGAAAGAGGCCCAGCCTTGGGAGTTGAAATGTTTCATTATGTGTACATGTGTGGGAACAAATGAAATGTGGTCTTCATGTGCTGATTTTCTGTAAAACATCTATTAGTATGAGAGTGCCTAGACTAAGGCAGCAAAGCCCCCAAAACCACGGCTGTCTAGGGGAAAGTGAACCCAGAAGGATACTGACATCATGAGCAATAAGCTTGAAAGTAGCAAGAAAAAGCTATGACAGTAACATAATGTTGAAATAGCAGTGAAGGAATTGTCATATGCTGAAGATGAGGTCAGCCTTTTGTCTCCCATCAATCCCTAATCAACTTTGCTTTCAGAAATGGAAGGTTGCCCCAAAATGAAGAAACTGCAAACCTAAGCTTTTTATACCAATGCTAATTTAACCAAGTTGTTCATCTTATAATGTAAACTATAATTAGAGCAGGGCTATTTATGTAACATGAGCTGCACCACTTTTGAGGCAAGAAAAAGAAGGACATTTGCCCCTGGGCTCTAAAGTAACAGGGCTTTTAGTGGCACCGGCAGCCCCAGGCCCTGAAGAAGCTGGGGTGACAGAAAGAGGTGCCTCCGGCAGGGCAGGCCAAAGACGGTACGGTTCGTACAGTGCTCCAGACCCCGCCAAGCCCACATTCTCACGAGGTGCAGAGGTCTTCTCCCTCCCCAGTTTCAAGACTGTTTGTCACTCTTTAGTGACCTCCATCCCTATCCAAGACTCTTGTTGAGATTCATTTGAATTTGGGTGTTAACCTAACTCAGTGATAGCAGGTGTGTGTTTGGAGCAGAAGGGATGGCTACAGAGTGGGATTCATTCCTGTTTTCTACACCCTTATGCCCGATGCTGAATTCCAACCTTTGTAGAGATAATCCTTGGAAATGAGTGAAAGGCCAAGGCTTTTTGCTGCTGTTGATATTTAATACTAAAGTGTGCTTTCCTTTTTCTGTTGCTATTTTGGAAAGTCTGAATCTTCTCAATTATTGTAGAAAAAAACAACCTTCAGATACTTTCAGAGTAGATAAAAGTTTCTGCTTGTAGCTCAAGTAACTCTATTATAAAACATATATACATATACGAAGTCTGTCTGGAAGAAGTCCAACCATCGTTAATATGATGAGAACAATTTGCGTGACGTCGATGTAGCCTGGCAGCCAAGGAGAGTGGACTGGAACGTGCATGCGTGAACAATGATGACTTCACTGTAGTAGTCAGTGGGGGTGGTAGACGCTGTTGAGTGAGCATGTATAGTGTGTGGTGGTTGCATTCAAAATGACTGAGTGAGTATTACAACGAATTTGCATCAGATTTTGTTTTCAGTTTGAACACTCCTTTGTGGAAACTATTCAGATGATTCAGAAGGCTGAAACTATAAGCAGGCAGTGATTGGCAGCTTCATCATGACAGTGCGCCCACTCATGCATCCCATCTCATGCAGAGTTTTTTGGTGAAACATCAAACCACCCAGGTGACACAGTCTCCCTACAGTCCAGATTTGGCACCCTGTGACTTCTGGCTTTTCCCGGAACTAAGATCACCTTTGAAGGGGGAAAGATTTTAGACTGCCAGTGAGATTCAGGATACTATGATGGGGCAGCTGATGGCAAATGGGAGAACTGTGTGAGGTCCCAAGGTGCCTACTTTGAGGGGGACTGAGGCATCATTGTCCTATATATAGTGTTTCTTGCATCCTGTATTTTCTTCAATAAATGTCTCTATTTTTCATATTACATGGCTGGATACCTTCTGGACAGACCTTGTATATAAAACCTTTATGAAATTCTGGAGTTCATAATGAGAGGCATCTATATTATTTTAAAATAAAACCAAGTAAAGCTAGCTCCGTAGATTAAAATTGGCTAAAGAATAGAAATTCAGAAGGAGTTTTTTGCTTTGGTTGATTAACATTTTCAATGATTTAGGCATCGGCGCCAGCCCATATGTGATGAACTGCAATGTCACCATAGACTCTCAAGACTTGGCTTTGGGAAAAGAGATTGCCAGTGCCATTCGGGGCTCCAATGCAAATGGACTGAAGGGCGTCCAAGCGATGGCTTTTCCCCATGAAGGGAAAATTGAGATAGCGTGCAATGTAGAGAGTTTTGAAGACCAAGAAGCTACAGAAACCTCAGAAGATTCACAATACGTGGCTTACAGTGTCCTTGGCAACCACTTTTCTTATGTATCTCCTCGTTACATAGAAGCTCAAGTTAAAAAGTTGGCGGGTGATCAAGGAATTGGTACTGTAGGGAGAGCATTGATTGGATTTACACCCCAAGAGTGCAAGAACTGTGCTGAATATGCTATAAAGGAAAGTATTGGAGAATTCTGGAAGATACGGGGAGGTGTTTTCATGTGATCCAGTTTAAGGATTCATGGACATTTTAAGGAAGAACATCAACCATTACAAAATTATTTTTTGGCCAATAAAGATGAGGGGAAGATACAAAGAGCTTGGTTATAGCTTCGTACTGGAAAATTAGAAGCATTCTTTGTTCAATAACCTGTCTTTATAGATCATTCGTGATTGCCCTGCGATATTTCTAGTCATTAAAACTCCCTAAGAACATGTTCTGTATCAAGTTTATGTACTTGGGTGCATTAGAAGCCTTCCTGAGTCAGCTGGGTAATATGGCCCCGGTTGCTGAACCACCTTTAATTACTGTGAGCAAAACCAAAACTGGACTCGATTCCCCTGGTTTCCCCGAAGTCTTTATTCCCAAGTTCTGTATTCAATTTTCATTTGTCAAGTCATCATTTTCTAACATGTACTTTAAAAACTCAAGTACTAAGTGACTAAAAAGTGAAAAGAATTATAAAATAAAGTTATTCTTTCAAAGCATGATTGTTTTTGCCATCCCACTTTTGGGAAGACCTGTTGTTTATTCCAGAAATAACTCCAAAAACTCAATTTTTCTAATTTCTTAATGTTTATATAGGGAGATGAGATGGTGGTATTGGGCATGGCTTATCCTTTTTGGAATTTAAATGGAAAATCTGAAAATTTAGGGAATATATTGCTTTTTAGCAAAGAGAAGAGTATCAGTGGAAGAATTTCATTTGAAAGAAATTAAAATATGTAGTCACCTTGTGAACTGAAAGAAGCCACTTGTTTTATCTGGCAATTTTATGTAAATCTTTAGTATTTAAATTGCTTTAGTACAAGGTACTTTTTAATCATAAAGCACAAAGAAATAAATGAATTTTTTCATTGATTTTGTTTAGCAAGAAAGATTATGGTCTTTCCAAATAAGAGCACATAATGGGAATTTATTTTAAGGAATTAAAAATGAAAAAGAGATTGGACTCAAATATTTTTATAGGATCTAGTAATCTAGCCTAATATTTTTCACTTACATTTGACTCTTGAATTTGATTGTATTAATTTTATTCCAGAATTATGCTTCTTTGGTGTTTTCTTTTTGCTGTCAATGTAAATACCTAAAAGATGTAGAAATGCTGGACTAGGTTTGGTTTTCAGGCACAAGGAAGTTTAGTTGTTGGGGTGGCGAGAGCTGCGAGAGCGGAGACGCGGTGGCGCCTGGTTCTTCTGCGGCTTTGGCGGAGGCCGTGGAGCCTCGCGGAACCAGCGCGGGACAGTGGATTGGCGGCCTTTGGTTCCAGTCCCTGCTCTGACCTTCCTTGTAGCCATAGTTCTATCACCTATAAAAGAGAGAAAAGATT
The DNA here is from genome assembly GCF_004126475.2 of Phyllostomus discolor. Lineage (NCBI taxonomy): Eukaryota > Metazoa > Chordata > Mammalia > Chiroptera > Phyllostomidae > Phyllostomus > Phyllostomus discolor. The sequence goes on from NC_040906.2 coordinate 29,742,256, forward strand.
TCTTGCCTCAACCACAGGCTGTATTCTAGGGAACTAGAGGGAAGTACTTTCTAAGCTGAAACGTAAAAAGGAAACATATTGCTAATACCCTTTCCATATCTATTCTAGAGTTACAGGCATCAGTGTTCAACAGATGAGATGTAAAAGCACATGGTACACTGAGTTGTTTGGGGTTGTAAGAGCATTTGATTCATTTGCCAGTTAGCTGAATTAGCCTCTCCAGGTTCCTTTCACTGCATTCCAGGCTTCTGGCTTTGTGCAAGGTCCGTTTAAAACTGCACATCTATTTAATGAGTACAGGGTTTCAATTTTGAAAGGTAAAAAATATTCCCGAGATGGTGGTGATGGTTGCACAACAGTGTGAATACTTAATGACATTGAACTTTATATTTAAAAATGGTTAAAATGGTAAATTTTACATTATGTGTCTTTGACCACAATTAATTATTCAAAAGTATATATTAATTCCACAAAAAACAAACATCTGAATAAGATAATTTCACTAAGCCCATACTTTCTAAATAAAGCTTTGGCAAATTTCTTACATCTATTAAATATAAAAATATGTAAGACCTGTTTTTCCCTTTTTAATCTATTATGATGGACTTTGGAACTACATAGGAGATTTAGTTAATGGTTTAAAATAGAGCTGCTTAAATTTGGCCTTTGATCAAAAAGCAATAATTTACTATTTTTGTTATAAAGAACTTTCGAAATGAGCACAATCACGTCTTACCTCTTATTCATCCTCTAATTTCTCTGCTCTTTTCTATCGTCTTTCTCTCCTGCCCTCCTCCGTTGCTCCAACCCAGTTCTTCAGAAAATCTGAGCTAGCAGTTAGTCGCTGTAGGTTGAACCCATGGACAGACACCATATCATTAACATTTTCTATGTCTAAGCTGGCAGAAGTAGCTGGGATAGATCAATAACAACTAAGGATTATCAAATTAGGTTGAGAAAATCTGACAAAATCAACTTAAGAAATAACCCTGACTCATATATACCCTTTCCTCGTATTGGCCTCTTAGAAGCAAACCGACAGTTTCTGCCAATGTTTCTGCAGTATTTTTTTCTACGGGACCACAAAGTGGACATTGTATGGAACGTGGCTTCATAGCTCGTTTAACCTCTGTCTCCTGCCAGATGACTTTGCCCATGACTTGTGCGGGTTGTGAGTAAGGCAAATGGATGTGGGCGAAGAGAGCTTACTTGTGATCAGCCCTTCAGTGTTTCTGCTCTACCCGACTTGAAACTTGAACTTTTAGTTTCTTAGAAGAGGGACAAGGAAAGCAAAATGCTAGGCTACGAGGGTGACAGGGGCTTCTGTTACTGGTTTTGTTGGGGGTGGTGTCGTTTGTTTCCAACGTGAATTTGGGCCCGACTCAATAGTGAATGAGAACTGCTCCAACCTAAGGGAGTGGGGCAGGCTAAGTAAAATGTAACTGCAAAATAAAACGAAATGGGGGGTAATATTTTCATTCCTCAACATAATGAAAAGCCTTGCTTGTAATTGGTTTGTCCTGTCTTGGAAGTGGCGTCCGTGGTCCACAAAGGACCACTCTGTGAGGGATCCGAGAGGAATTTATCATTCCCTCTGGCTGAGCCAACGCAGGCTTGATATACAGTTTTGTTTAGTATAAATATTCTCATGTTACTGTTTACTCTGTGGGGATCCGAGGATCTCACTGACAGGGTACGTGCTCCACGGCCTCGCTTTTAAAAGGCATTTATTTGACTCTGTTGTTTGTACTTGCCCAGAAACTTCAGAGAGCGGCCCAGGAACTTGTTTGATAAGCATCCAGACCGTGCTCCGGGAGTATGTCGTGCTCGGGGGTTAGAAAAGCTTATTGTTTTAAGCAGGCCTGCACATGGCCTCGAAGGAGCCCATTTTTCATAGGTAAGAACAATTCAGACACTAACAGCAGTCTCTTAGATTGCTCCTCTCAGCTGTAAGGAGAGAGCCTGCTAAGTGTGGCTCTGGTGGACCTCAGCCTGATGTTGGATTACTCTGCCATTTCCTTTGTCCCTATTTGAAATATTTTGAGGCAATTTAGTTTATTGTGAATTAAGATGTGAGCCAGAGACCTAAACATGGGACGAGTTTCTCTTTGTAACTGTGTAGTGTGTGCATTGTCCAGCTATTGTCCTCCAGCCCCACGCCTACCCTTCTGTCCGCTGCTTTATGCCTCTGGGACTCTGCAAACTCCGTTTCTTCTTTGCCAGCTGGTGCCCCATTAGGCTCTTCCAGTGTTGGGTGCTGGGTGGGGAGGCTGTTGGGCTGGAGGAGGAGAGGGCTTGCTCCTTCCTGTTTGCTGCTTGTTTCTGGCAGCCCCACCTGAGCGATGGCGGTTAACCTGGTGGTGGGTGTTGGTTCCAGGCTCCAGCATTTTTTTTTAATTTATTTTTATTTTTTTTGACTCTTTCAGAGCTAGCCTTGTCATGCCTCTCAGAAGCACCAGCCTTGGCAGTTTTACCACCTCAGAGGTCTGAGACCCAGTGCCGCCAGGCCTCTCCTCTAAGCTTCTGGGCTCTGAGAGCCCAGACTCCTCCCCTTGTCCCTTCAGCCTCGTGTGCAGTGCTTCCTGCAGTTATATCTCTGGGCACCATGTTCTCTCCTTGTCCCTTTAGTTCCCCAACAACTGTTGGCCAATTTTTAAAAATATTATCTCTTTTTAAATACTTTATGCTTTCTGTTTTCCCTCCTGGATCCTGTCAGAAGTAAACCTATCAGCAGACTAAACCGAAGGAGATGAGAATAAGGCAGAACATATTCAGTGTGGGTGTAGTTACTGATGGAAACAGCCCGTTGATGATCACTAGTCTTTTCTTCTCAGTAGCATTTTATTCGTTTCATTGTTTTCTTCCTGTCGAGTTCTATTCTATCTTCCCTTTCACAACCTTGCTCTTCGTGCAGCGAGTTGGGCGTCTGAGTGTTGATTTGCGGTAAGACTGGGGTGCATAGTAAGCCATCAGGTGGAGTTTTCACCCTTTGAAAGGTAGACTAATATAATTGTAAAATTTGAAGAATTACAGTCTTTTCAGTATTATAATAGTTACTTATCTTCCCTTCTGCACCCATCTGCACCTGCCAGATGGATGATGCTGTTTAGCTGGTGGCAGGAGCCCAGCCTACCAAATCTTCTTCCCTAAACCTTCTTTCCAAAACCTTTTATGCATCATCCTGTTAACTTTTTCTTAGGAGGCCCAATCTGCAACCAGTCACTGTTTCCTAACCTCTTAGGTACCTGCATCTTCATGAAGACAAGCTGCTTTGGGCAGAGGAATCATTGTTATTGATATAGTCTAGCAATGACCCCTTGTTATAAAACTATTTTGTTTCTGGCACGTGTAAATACTTTTTGGCAATCGACAAGTATTGCTTTCTGTCTACCCTGAAATTATGTTTAGTAGTTTATCTTCCTTTGTGATACTGCTCCTATGTTTTACGTGGATAAAAGGAAGATAAAATAGCAAGATATAAGGAAAGAAGTCTTCTGTGAACCCTTTCAGCATCATGAATTGTAGCTATTTTTAATTAAATTCCAACTAAGCATCAGGTCCTAGCATGTGATTTTCACAACCCGATGGAGTAGGTGACTATGAAGTAATAAAATTCCCCAAGTTCTTTTAGCCTACTGCGTCAGCTAGGAGCTTCCCACTACATATCCCATATCCTGGAGATTTCTACCATTGCCCTAACTTTGAACATCCCTTGGGCCCACATCCTCAGGATGGCAGGTCTCTCCTTCTAGTCCCAGTTGGCTTTTGTCTCCGGTTTCTTGTGATCCAGTTAGAAGCTGGACAGCTAATTGGTTGACCCTTCTCTTCTGTGGAAGCTGGCCTACCTCAGAATCCTGAAGCTTCTTCTAGACCCTGGACCTCTGCAATACTTCCGTAACCTTTCCTCACTTAAAATGCCTTTCTGATCTGTCTTTTGCACAATTATCATCTACTGAGTGATTGCGCATTGACTCTTTCCTGTGCCTGGAAGATCCATCAGCTCCAGAGCTTCCTCCCCTGGACTGTCAGTGGCTCCTCTGCAGGCTAGTGCTTTCGTTCTGTTAGACACAACTCTGTTTCGTCGAGTGAGGAAGTGGAGGCTGAATCCCCACAGATTTCTCCCAGATGAATTTTTCTGGGTCGAGCCACAAAACTTGCTGCAACTAATTGGGAGATTCCTGGAATCAGTCCCACTGTCTTGAAAGAGCCAAGTCAGCCATAGGACCCAAAATGGTCCCCATCAGTATTTAAGTCAGCAAGGAAAATTGCCACCAGATGGTGCCAAAGCTGCAGCCAGGACCAGGAGAGATTTGGATTGTGCAAGCCAGTAGTACCCCAGAACTTCTGGCTGGTGGAGTGCATAGAGTCACTTGGATTATTTCTTTTATTTTGAATTGACATCTTCACATTTTATGCAATTGTGTTTTTAGGACTTGAGATATTGCATTGTGACAGGGTTTTATTGCTCTCTTATTTGTCTTGCTGGCTAGACTGTACAGTCAATGAGGATAAGGCTTTAGTCACGGGCATTTATTGAGTGCTCACTGTATTCGGTGGGACAGATTTACCATGATGCTAATGAAACGTAAGCCGCAGGTGCCCTCACTTCCATGAAACCCTTGTAAGGCCTGGGACAGACCCTTGTAATAAGCTCATATCATTGTATGGTTCACAAAACTTGCAAATGTAAGATATTTTAGCCACAATCTGCTGAAACTGCTGTCTCTTCCTACTTGGACTTCTTCGTTTTCTTCCCTGTATGATTGGTGGTGCTGGAGTGGCCAGGATCAGCCTCATGGACTCGCAACCTGTGCAACAGCACCAGGTCCTGAACTTGGTTCAGCGGCCTGCTGCCACTGAAATTCTGAACACTCTTGAAGAAGAGGATCCCCATTGTCATTTCCACTGGGCCCCACAAATTATGTAGCTGGTTCTGGGAATGGCTATGGGCGTTTCTGGATGCAGTTAAAGGGAAAATTGACTTGGGGATAATTAGGATTTAGTGGGATATATTTATGTGGTTCATAGTCACTTCCATGTGTAGTTAGGACTTGCCTACTCTTGCAGGGTAGGGATGGCTTCCAGGAACCCTCCTCTCACCCACGGTGTTGTGACACACGAAGCTGGGCCAGAGGATTATCACAAATGAGTGTGTCCTCTGGGGCCCAGCACTAGAAATAAAGTGTGGAGGGAAAACACGGTTCCAGAGGAATGGAGTGTGTGGAACATCTTTCCAGTTATTAGTAGCATAAATTGTAAGCAAAGGATGTCGCTCTTAATAGTGTCCATCTAAAACAGAACCGCTGTCCTGAAGGAATGTCTGTGTTGATGTAGTATATACAGTTACAAGTACACCAGATTATTTATTTTTATGACAATAAAATGGAATAGAATTGATTAAAATTCATGTTTTGGGGGAATGAATCTCTGGTAGAACTACAGAGAGCATGTATGTCTCTGTGTGAAGTTGTATGTTGGGAAGTTGCATATGAAACATTAATAATTAAACACAGATTTCTATCAACGATTCTAGAAAGAGGAATGAATTAGCTTTGTGTTCTCTTTACATAAAATGACATCATTGCCATTTGGGTAGGTGATCATTTGAGTAGGTGATGAAAGAGCATGCAGCCGTAAAAGTATGGAAAATGCATGGAAAAGTATTCTGGAGATAATTAATAAAAATGTCATGATATTTTTCAGGATTTACAATAATGATAGTATTTGTGTACTTTCAAAAATGTATTATGATTTATTTTCTCAATCTAAATTTATTTATCAAATTCTTTTTTATTTTTCTGTATATATTGATTTATTTTCAATTGGGGCATAATTGACACAATAGCATGTTTGTTTCAAGTATACCCTGTAATGATTTTATACTTGTATGTATTGCAAAATGATCACCACAATAGGTTGTTAGTATCTGTTACCATATGATTACTTTTCTTAAAGATGGTACTAAAAATTTTTATAATTTTAGGCCTCACAGAGCCCATGTGCTAACTCATACATTATCTTATTTAATCCTCACACCCTTTATCTGAGATCGATATTATCCTAGCTGTTCAGGTGCAGAAACCTGGGCTAAGGTTAAGTAACTTCCTTGAGGTCATACAGTTGGTAAGTTGCAGGTCCAGGTTTTTATGTGGGTCTGTCCTTTCCGAAGCTCGTGCTTTTACCCATTGCTCTCAAGTTTCTGGAACGACACATCATTTCCTCGGAAAATCCTTTTAAGACCACCAGGTTAGGCTATGTGCTCCATAAAGTCTGTCCTTTCTTTCATAGTCCATATCACAATTATTTAATTGCTAAAGTAAATGCCATAATTACGTTTCAACCTCCTTGGATGAAGCTGTTTTATTTACAGCATAGGGGTCAGTGTGTATAGTCATTGAATTAGTTCTTATAGGTCTGCTGATTTTCAGAGGCGCCTCAGAGCAGCTCCTGGCTTCAAACTCTTTCGACTTTCTTCCTCCCAGGCAGAGGAAGGGTCTGGGAACCACAAAACATTAGGCTCAAAATTAACATTCCAAGAGTGTTAGGGTGCAGCTGAAAATGGAGAGATGTGGCTATTATTCATTTATACCTTCATGTGGAAGCTTGGTCCTTATTCTGGGTGGCAGGTGTCCATATCCAGGGGGATGAGGGTAGTGGCCTTTTGTGCCATAAATGTATATGTCTCATAGTTCCGTATTTTTGTAAACTGAGTCATCTCAAAATGGGGGAAACACCTGTATCCAATTTTCTCTGGAATGTACAACCAAGTTCTCTTATACTCCTTATTTCAGATGAGGTTTTCTGGATGACACCATCTGGCAAATGTCACTTTGATTAAAGTAAATATGCAGCGTAGTTAACACTGGGAGCCTATTTGAATTTCCCTAAGTAGCCACATATTACAGAAGCAGAAGGCAGTGGGCTCTTGGGGTTGGGAGAACTTGAGAGCGTTGCATTCCACGTTTTGGTGTCAGTCGGATGGCAGTGTGTGGCCTACTGCGCTTTGAAGGGTTTTGTGTATTTTTCTTTTCTTACCAGTGGGCATTTTTTTTCTTTTTCAGTTTATTTTGACACTGGGAAGAAAATATATAAAAATGTAAAAAAACTTAGCTTTATGATTGCCAAGTTTTTCTTCCAAACTAAGAAAAGAAACCAGTTGTTGAAAAATATGATGAATGGTATCCTTTGTTTTATTCTCAATGTAGCACATGAGGGCAGTGCCATTGGAATGGGGCCAGAGTCCCCGGGCAGGAGGGAGCACCGGGCTGAAAGGAGGCCTCGTGATTCGGGGGGTGTCAGGTTGGTGGGTCAGGATTTCCTCTCAGCCATCTCGAACATCTCTTTCCTTGCTCCCACGCCCACCTCTCCTATCTCGCAGTCACTCACTGTGTTTTCAGTGCTTGCTCCTGATGAGGATGTCATCTATTTGTAAGAAAATGCCATTGGTGCAATGTGGGGCTTCCAAGCCTTTAAGTTGTGGTTTTCCCAGCTTCCACAGCTACTGACTTTATTTAACTGTGGGATCATGTATGGTTGAGGGCAACAGTCAGTTGTTAATGTGTAAGCAAACCCTAGCATTGTTAGCATTACTCCTCCTTTATTGTTGTCTTGTCACCAAGTGGTTTGGGAGAGCCAAGGAGCAGAGAGCCCAAGCCCTTTGTTCTGCAAGTCAGCCTCAGAGCCGTCCACTTCTGTCGCTCTCTCTCCCCTCCAGCCACACACTGCAATGGAGAGGAGAAGATGGGTGGGGGGCGTCACACTTCACTGTCAAGGAAATGATGGCAATGTCTCAGATGCCTTTAAAACATCTGCATGTTTCCTAAGAAGGTAAATCTAAAACTGCTCCGTGGACATGGGTAAACTGTAGCTCACTGGAACCTGTGGCACTTGCCCAATTTGGAAGTCCTTTCTGAAAACTCTGCATACCTTGACTGAAGTATTTAACTAATATTATAACTTTAGTTCTCCAGGCTGTTTTCCCCACTAGACTGTGAGCTCTTTGAGAACAGAGGCTGTTTCACTCACCTTGGTAATTCCAATGCCTGGTGTCAGAAAATCTTTGTTGAATTAATTAATGTACAAATAACTGAACTCAGAGTGCAGTGTTGGGTCAGGACTAGATAACTCTCTAGGTAGAAGATGGTTTAATCATTTCTCAGTTGACTTGAGGTTTTGTTGCATGACACTGAGTTACAGGAGAAAGTACATTCAAAAGAAGGAACTAGGGAACAGAAAATTTGGCTCAGCTGATGTGTGAGGCTGGGGGAATGGGGTAGAGCCACCAAAATTCTTCATAAAGACAGGTAATAAAATGGCTCCAGAATGCAAACACCTGACTCTTACCTTTCCATGGCAGTGTCAGCAGAGTGCAAAGTATGTGTCCAAGTGCCTCACACCTCATCCTGATGCCATTACTCTCAAATTTAGGCTGTCTTTTTTTTTTAAGATTTTATTTATTTATTTTTAGAGAGGGAAGGGAGGGAGAAAGAGAGAGAGAGAGAGAGAAACATCAATGTGCGGTTGCTGGGGGCCATGGCCTGCAACCCAGGCATGTGCCCTGACTGGGAATCGAACCTGCGATGCGTTGGTTCACAGCCCGTGCTCAATCCACTGAGCTACACCATCCAGGATGGCTGTCTGTTTTTTTTAAAGTATAGTTTATTGGTGATGCTATTACAGTTGTCCCATTCTTTTTTCTCCCCTTTATTCCCTTCTGTCTGGTATCCCTATTCCCTCCAGCATTCCCTCCTCACCTTAGTTCATGTCCATGGGTCACACATATAAGTTCTTTGGCTTCTGCAGTTTCTATACTCTTCTTAACCTCCCCTGTCTATTTTGTGCCTACCATTTATGCTTCTTATTCCCTGTATGTTTTCCCCTGTTCTACCCCCTCCCCCTCCTAATGATAACACTCCACGTGATCTCCATTCTGTGATTCTGCTCCTGGTCTAGTTGCTTGCTTAGTTTGTTTTTGTTTTGTTTTATTTTTAGGTTCAATTGTTGATGGTTGTGAATTTGTTGTTGTTTTACTCTTCATAGTTTTGATCTTCTTTTGCTTAGGTAAGTCCTTTAACATTTCATATAATAAGAGCTTGGTGATGATGAACTCCTTTAACTTGACCTTATATGGGAAGCACTTTATCTGCGCTTTCATTCTAAATGATAGCTTTGCTGGATAAAGCAATCTTGGATGTAGGTCTTTGCTTTTCATGATTTTGAATAGTTCTTTCCAGTTCCTTCTTGCCTGTGTGGCTTCTTTTGAGAAATCAGCTGATAGTCTTATGGTCACTCCTTTGTAGGTAACTCTTCTTCCTCTTGCTGCTTTTAAGATTCTCTCTTTATCTTTAACCTTGGGCAGTTTAATTATGGTGTGCCTTGGTGTGTTCCTCTTTGGGTCCAACTTGTTTGGGATTCTCAGCTTCTTAGACTTGTATGTCTTATTTCCTTCACCAGATTGGGAAAGTTTCTTTCATTATTTTTTCCAATAAGTTTTCAATTTCTTGCTCTTCTTCTTCTCCTTCTGGCACTCCTATGATTTGGGTGTTGAAATGTTTAAAGTTGTCCCAGAGGTTCCTAAGCCTCTCCTCATTTTTTTTTGAGTTGTTTCTTCATTCAAATAAAGGAATGTTTATTTCTTCCTTTAGTTCCAAATTGTTGATTTGAGTCCTGGTTTCCTTCCTTTTGCTGTTGGTTCCTGTATATTTTTCTTTATTTCACTTTGTATAGCCCTCACTTCTCCCTTTACTTTGAGTCTGTACTAAATCATTTCTGTAAGTATCCTGATTACCACTGTTTTGAACTCTGCATCTGATAGGTTGTCTGTCTCCTTGTTGCTTAGTTCTATTTTTTGCAGTTTTGATCTGTTCTTTCATTTGGACCATATTTCTTTGTCTCAGTGCACCTGTCACACTGTAAGGGGCAGAGGAGCCTTAGGTATTTGCCAGGGTGGGGCCACCTACTTCTCTGAGTTGTGGGGCTGTATGCCGGGTAGTGGTCAGAGAGGGAACAATGCCACTTACTCAGCTCTTATCCTGCTTTCAAGGGACTGGCAATTTCTCCCACCACCACAATCCTCACAGGTCTTACAGCCAGAGGTTCTGAGGCTTTATTTTGCCCATGCTGGAACCCTGGATTGCATGGTCTGTCTCGCTTCCCAGTGGTTCCTCCCAGTTCGTCCACATACAAATATGGCACTGCCATGTCTGCCAGCCACTGCCTTGCCATGCATCCTCTCCACCCCAGCTGCTCATCTCTGCCCCTCCTACCAGTCTGGATGAATATTTCTTTTTTAACTCCTTGGTTGTTGAACTTCCTTACAGTTCAATTTTCTGGCAGTTCTGGTTGTTTTTTTGTTTTTAAATCAGTTGTTTCCTTCTTTTGGTTGTGCAAGGAGGTGAAGTTTATCTACCTATGCTTCCATCTTGGCTGGAACCCTAGGCTGTCTGTTAAATGCCCCATGATCCACTTGTAAACTCTTCAAGAAAAAATGAAGCCAAGTTCTATTCTGTGGCCACCAGATTGGAGTTTTTCTCTCCCTGCTTCATTCAGTTAATTGAGCTGTGCTGGAAAGTTCAGTAATTTATTCTGTGGAGTCTTTCTGTACAAACAATCTCAGGCTGAGGGAAGGAGACTTAGCTGAATCTCTCAAACACTTAAAATGCGGAATTCGTGTTTTGGAAAACACCAGTGAGTCAGTGTCCTTAAATGTCATCAATAAAAGACAGTCTCCATCAGCTTTCATTAACTGAGCTCAGAGTTGCCTCCTTTTATTGCTTCTCACATGTTTACAGTATCTCATTCTTTCCTTGATTCTGTATTTTCACACCATATGGCCACGTCTTTAAGTCATTTTTCGGCTGCTCTATTAAATAGTAAAATGAGATTCAGAACAGATTTCTTTGATTTTAAAATAGCATTTTGGATGTGTGGCTTTTTTGTAAATAAAAAAAGAATTAAAGGACTCAAAAGCATGAAATTTCAGGTATTCTTACTCAGACAGTGAAATATGTAGCTTTATACTTACTCTTAGAGTAAATATATGCTTATCTTGTGGAATTCCACCTACAGTATTATTGATTCATTCATTTTGCATATTGTGGTTCATTCCACTTAAATAAGATTTAGCCTTTGCTTTTACTAATGGGCATAGATTGAAAATGGAATTGAAAGTATGCCTTTTATAACTATTCAATATTATATTTCTCATTAGAAATGATTGTTGTAGCTTATGATTAATATATACTATATATCAGTAATGCTCTGTTGCTATAGTTGTGGTTATTATTCTGATATTTAATAAAATAAAATGTAGGATTCAGTTATATTTTACTTTTTTTCTGGAATGTTTAGTGGTCAGGTTTTTGAGAAGCTGAAAAAGAGAGTGTTACTGCCAACACTTAGACCCCACAGTGTAGAGTTTGTCAATGAGGGCTTAAAGCAGTGCTCTTGCAATTTAATACAGTTTACTTTGCAAAGGATTAGACATTTAAAAGGCTATTAAATATTTACTGCTTGTTTTCTGAGCCAGAAAAGGCGTTTTGGTATAAGCTGATTTTTTTTAAGGACAATACTTAACAAAAGAAAACTGCTGCGTGAACAAATTTTGTAATATGAGTAAATTTTCCATTGATTCAGACTTTAGCAGTATGGACTGTGTCAATCATAATTAATCAGTTTATGAGTATGTGATCTGAAATCTTCAATTATCCATTACAGTCTGGACATTGACTAACAGAAATGGCTGACCTGGAGTTGATTGTTTAAAGTTAAAACAAGTGCACTCAACACTCAGAAGGTCAGCACAGTAGATTCTTAACTGTAATTCAATGACATCAATTTAAAGTAGTATACAGTTTGAGAGTGTTAAAAATACAGTTTATTATATTATATTACATTTATTATATATATTTTATTGGATTTATTAAGGTGACCTTGGTTAATAAAATTGTATAGATTTGAGGTACACAATTTATGTATTTTTAAATCCAAAGATTTCAGTTGAACATAAGTCCATTGAATGAGTATATTTTGATTACTATTGACATTTTTAAGTTTATTATTTAATATGATACATAGGAAGGTAGCAATTTGGAAGAACTGTTTTAAATAATTTAGGTAAAATTCTACTTTTTCTGAATTATCCTGGTATAGTCATTGTTTGTCGCTGTGACAAACATCCACAATATTTTTAAATGGCAGTAACAAAAATTTATTTTTAATCATCGCCTCCACATATTCTCTTGTATCTTTTTCTTAAACATAAATCTCTGGAAGAAATGGAAGCTATCTCACAACATGTACACCATTTCTAGAACATAAAGATTGTCTTCCAGGCCAAATGAAGAGGGCTGCTTGTTTTCCACAAAGCAAAATCATTACCTAAAAGATTGTGCAGTAGACAACTATATGGGCATGGTGCTTATTCTTAAAGACGTGAAATTAAGAGAGCAAGCACTTACCCAAACAAGTGAGAGAAAGATGAACAATGATGTGTTGTAGACAGCCCACCGACAGGGGAGAGAGACAGACGTTTCTCAGACTTTGTGTTGTCATTTTCAGCCTGGCGGTGAGCAGAGGTCTCCTCCTTGGAGGAGATCCAGCAGGGGCTTGGGGAGAGGTGCCAGTCTTCCATTGTTTCCAGATCATTACCTGGCAGGAGGCAGCTTATTCCTCTCAGAAAAGTATTTACTCGATAACTAGATAGACTGAGGATCTACTGTGTCAGGTGGCCTTCCAAGAGACAGAGGAGTGAATGAGATAAGGTGCCTGCCCTCAGGGGGCTTGCTTCCTAGTGGCTGCCTACAAATAAACAAGTAGAAACTTTGTCAGGTGATGCTCAGTACCACACAGAAGTATAAAGCAGAGTAAGGAGGATGTGGGGTGGGACCTGTTTGCATTTTTGAAAACAAGGGCTGGAGAAGGTCTCATTGATAAAATGGCTTTCGAGCAACGATGGGGGAAAGGACAGCGAGCTGGTAGGGGAAGAAATCAAGGCAGGAGGACAGCTGGAATAAACCAGGCAAGCCCTCAGCTCTGGCCATCTTATGTCCAGCAGTCATATTTTACACAGCATAGCAAGTAGGGAAGAGACACCTTACAAAAGTATTCAGGTCCAAGGGTCCCTTATTCTCTAATAAATATCATCTTGGAGAAACAATTTCATCATCTCCCATTTACGGCAGGGATTGGGTTGGGCATTGTGCAGCAGTCCAGGTTGAATTTTTAGGATGGCCTTTCCTCTGCTAGGGAATCTGATGCTCAACTGAAGTTACGTGACTTTCTCAGGCCCACATAGCTTTGAATGGTGGAGCCAGCCTGTTACCTCAGATCAGTCTGACCCCAAGGTCCCTCCCGCCTTCAAGATGGTAAAATGCCTGCAAAAATGGTCACATGAATGGATTATTAAAATAGCTTTAAAATGTGACAAATATCAATGTTTTTAACTGAGTGAGAAAGGCTGAATTGTCTACCGGGAAAAGTCAGAATAGCAAGTAGTTACCAAGCTCTGGTTGGCTTCATTAAAGACAGCAAGATCTTCCACCACAGAGAATGCGAGATGTGGCTGTTATCACGTAAGGTTGGACCCTTTGGGTCCATGACTCCTTTCTCCCCTCAAATGAGAAATACTTGCTTTGGCCACAATCCTTGCTCTCCCTCTTTCTCTCTCTTTTTTAATGTCTATGGACTTGATTGGGAATGTCGGTTCTTCTCTGCAAACATAACTAGCCCACTATTATGAATAAAAGCACCCAGTTCCTTTAGGCAGGCTTGGATATATATTAAAAATTTGCCAGCTCCCAACTTTTCTATCAGTTCGTATTCACACAGATAATATTAATAAGATTAATATCCATTCTTATTCATCTGGAATTTTACAGTTTTTAGTATGTCTGTTATTTTCAATGATGAAACTCAGAGATTTCTCTCTTCCTAAGGCACATCAGCCAGGGTACTGGTTTTCTTGAACATCAGGGTGTGGAAAAGTGATCTCCACATGGGATAACTAGAGATGCAGATCTTACTCTTTGTGTCGCCCCTTTCTGTGAGGTTTCGGTCCTACACTTTGAACTAACCTTGCAGAGAAAAAAACGATAACGAAGTGCAGCGCACACATAACGAGTATCTGTTAAAACACTAGCTCTGGAAAGAAGCTGACATTTAATGCAACCCAGGAATTTTCTCTGCTTCTTTTCCCAGATTCACATTGCAGCTGGTTTCAGGTCTTGGTCGGAGTGCTTGTGAGTTCTTGATGTCAATGCCACATGTTTAGGAGGGAATATCGATCCATTAGTCATGCAGACCCTCCCTTCATTCATGGGCTCTATGCAATTTTTAAAGACTGGACTTTATATTTTTAAAATGAAAATGTCTGTATCAAAAAGTTGGCTTACAGTGTTAGTTGTCACTGTAGTCAAATGATGCTCAGCCCTGAGGAACAGATAAGATGTTGTGGGGAAGTTTCACAAGGGCAAGATGGCTCAGTAATGCACTGAACTAAACTCCAAAATACTTTTATCCCTTCTGTTCTCTAGTTTGTTCATGGGGATTTTATTATTTTTCTATTGACAATAAACATTGATATATGTTTTATGTTTCTGTCAGTTACTTTTCAAGTACATGTCCCCCTTCCTCATTTACCCCCAGACAGTTTGCACCACGAGCTCTCAGAGGGTTCCTCTGGAAGACTAGACGAGAATTAAGCCTCTATTCATGTCTTGCCTAATTTGTTATTTTTTTCAACGTCATGTATTATTTCCATTTCTAACAGTCTCGTCATGTTTCTAAGGAAACTTTGGGCATAGATACACTTGCAGGCAGTGGGCGATGCTAATTCCATGTACGAGTGTGGCAGTTAGGAACAAGGGCTGTCTCTAGCCATTGTGTGAATCCAGAGGCATTTTGAAATCATTGTCTTCATGTGTATGTTCCCTAATCCCTCTATTAAATACAAATCAGAAAATTATAAATTTAATAATATGTTTGAGAATACAGTGAGACTCCACAGAGAAGGAAAAAAGACGTGTTTCTTAATTTAACCAGAATTGATGGTTAAATTACTTATGTTTGGTACTAGACTATTTGAAAATTTAGAAAATAGTCCCCATGGTTTCTGTTTAGAATCTTGCTTTGTATACAACATATACACACACGGAGGAGTTAGAGAGCAATTTGAAGCCATGCATGGACACAAGAAGGAGACAAGTGTGTATGCTGGGCATAAATGGATTGTAAAGATAAGAAACTATCAGAGGGAAATGCAATCATTTATGCAGGAAACAGATTACTGAGAAGGGTGAGAATATTAAAGAATGAGAGCGTGAGCAAGAGCACAGGGATGGGAAATAAGCAATGCGTAAGGGCTGTGGGGAGGCATGCGTGTGGTCAGATTGGAGGGACAGAGAGGATGGCCTTGGTCTCTGCCCTCAGGGAGCTCCCAGCCAAGTAGGGGAAAGAATATGCCAACCACCCATTGTAGCACTGGTGGTGAGTAGATCATAAGAGCAAAATAATTCTCTGATGGAGGAAGAAAACTTCTTGAGAGAGGAGGTAAAGTTTGAAGAATGAGACAGGGACTTTCAGACAAAGGGAATAGCAAATGCAGTTGGCTAGAAGTAAGTCTCTTGTGAGAAATAATACTCATTGTATTTTAAAATCTAGTATCAGTTATTTCTAAATTTACCAAAAGATCTACCACTTTGTGAGACATTCTTGTACAATTGCTTTGGGACTTCATATTTCAAGGATTTGTGAAAATTGGTAAGTCATCAAGTATAACAGAAAAATTATTTTTCCAAAATTCCATCTTCAACCATTTTTATTTCTAGGTTTTTCTTTCTCAACAAAATTCATAATGAAGTATGTTTTTACACATAAAATTATATGAAGAAAAAAGGCAAAATTCATCATGGAAAACATTTTTATCTATAATTATCTTCTATTGAAATTAACTCACATAAGTGATGTGATTTTTTAAAAATTGACAGTATATACAAATATAGTATCACATATAGCATATAAAATATACTCATATATATACATACATATGTGTACATATTTATTTGAAAAGGACACCTTATATTTGCTTGTAGTCTCCCTCTTAACCTTGTACTGTAGCATCGAAAATTTTTCTTTATATTATTAGTCCTTTGAAAACTACAGTCATCAAAGTAAACAAAAATAGATGGACTTGACTGTATAATCTTATATGGATTTAACATAAATTTCATATTATGTACAGTGACACTATTAAATGTGTTAATACAACACATAAAATGACCAATTCTCTTTAAATTTTAGTGTTTAGCATATTTGTTTTGATTGTACGTGTGGGAGCAGTGAGAACAGCTCTGCAAAAATACTTTGCAAGTTACCATAGTGACTAAATTGTGGTGCTTTATAATGTTGTCTTTCCCCTGGGTCTTGATTCAGTTGCATGGTTTTTCAATCACAATCTAATAGGTGACATTTAAATTTTCCTGTTTTTTTTTTAAATTGTACACCCACATATAGGCTTAAAACTCTACATAAATGTACAATTTTTCTCTTTTTCTCTTTCTCTTTCTCCCAGAAAAGGGATGCTGGGCTCCCACATCCCTTTTCTCCTCATTCTAATAAACTATGTTAACAAATGCTATGTCGCCTTTCATTTTTCCACCATTTTCATACAATTATGTACCAATGTATATATGCATGTGCAAAAATAAAGCAGGATATTATGGAAACCCTTCCAAATTAATTGATATACACTAGATATATATTTTTAATGGCTATTTAATATTTCTACTGTGAATAGGCCATAATTTATTCAACTACTTTGTTTCTATTTTTCTACCATGAGTAGTGCTTCAATAAACATCATTATACCTGTGTCCTAACTTGCTGATGGTAGTTTTATTTCTATGGGATAGGTTCCAAGAAGTAGGGATTACAGGGTCAAAAAGTATGTTATATAGTTTAAGTTTTATGGAAGTTACCATGTTACTTTCCAAAAGGACTGAAACACATTACATTCATACCTCTCAGTATTTGTGAGTGTCTTTTACATGTGCCCCTGCAGTCAGTAAGTGTTATAATTCTCTTTAGTTTTTTAAAACATTTTAAAGTATATTTTATTGATTATGCTATTACAATTATCCCATTCTTTTTACTCCACTTTATGCACCTCTGCCCTGAACCCCCTTTCCTACCAGCATTCCTCCCCTAATTCATGTCCCTGGCTTGTACATATAAATTCTCTGGCTTCTCCATTTCCCACACTATTCTTAACCTCCCCCTGTCTATTTTGTACCTACCAATTATGCTTCTCATCCCCTGTACCTTTTCCCCTATTCTCCCCCATCCCCCTCCCCACTGATAACAATCCCTGTGATCTCCATTTCTGTGATTCTGTTCCTGTTCTAGTTGTTTGCTTAGTTTGTTTTTGGCTTTTTTTTAGGTCCAGTTGATGGTTGTGAGTTTGTTGTTGTTTTTATCTTCTTTTTCTTAGATAAAAACATTTCATCTAAGAAACATTTTAACATTTCATATAATAAAGGTTTGGTGATGATGAACTCCTTTAACTTGACCTTGTCTGGGAAGCATTTTATCTGCCCTTCCATTCTAAATGATAGCTTTGCTGGATAGAGTAATCTTCAATGTAGGTCCTTGCCTTTCATGACTTCGAATAGTTCTTTCTAGCCCCTTCTTGCCTGTATGGCTTCTTTTGAGAAATCAGCTGATAGTCTTGTGGGAACTCCTTTGTAGGTAACTCTCTTCTTTTGCTGCTTTAAGATTCTCTCTTTATCTTTAATCTTGGGCAGTTTAATTAGGATGTGCTCTGGTGTGTTCCTCTTTGGGTCCAACTTGTTTGGGACTCTCTGAGCTTCCTGGACTTAAGTGTTTGTTTCCTTCACCAGATTGGAGAAGTTTTTTCAAATAAGTTCCCAATTTATTGCTCTTTCTCTTCTTTTTTTTTTTGGCACCCCTATGATTTGGATATTGGAACATTAAAGTTGCCCCAAAGGTTCCTAAGGCTCTCCTCAGTTTTTTGAATTCGTGTTTCTTCATTCAAATAAAGGAATGTTTCTTTCTTTTGTTCCAAATAGTTGATTTGAGTCCTGGTCTCCTTCCCTTCACTGTTGGTGTATTTTGCTTTATTTCACTTTGTATAGCCTTCATTTCTTTCTTTATTTTGCATCCATACTCAATCATTTCTGCAAGTATCCTGATTACCAGTGTTTTGAACTCTGTATCTGATAGGTTGGCTATCCTTTGTTACTTAGTTCTTTTTCTGGAGTTCTGAGCTGTTCTTTCATTTGGGCCATATTTCTTGGTCTCCTCATTTTGGCAGCCTCCCTGTGTTTGTTTCTATGCATTAGGCGGAGCTGCTTTGACTCCCTGCCTTAGTAGTATGGCCTATTATAGAAAAGCGTACCTGTTCAGTTGTATGGGGTGGAGCCTCAGGCAATCACCGGGGCAGGGCAACCCATGTCACTAGCTCTGTTGCTCTGTGTGGGGGAGGGCTCACAGAGGGGACAATGCTGCTGCCTGGCCTCTGGAATTTTGCATGGGAGGAAGCTATCTCTAGGCACTCACATTTTACTTTCTCTCCATGTGGTTCTGGTGCACCTCCAGCTGTTGTCTTGGTGCCCAGTCCCAGAGGATGTGGGTCTGTGTGAGTCCTAAGTCTGTTGGGGGCCCTTTAGGAGGAGTCTCTTGAGACTCCCTCAGTTTCTTCTGCTGCTCTAACCCCCACTGGTTTTTATAGCCAGAAGTTATAGGGACTTACCTTCTTGGTGCCAGAACCCTGGGCTAAGTGGTCTGGACTGGGGCTGGTATCCCTCACTGTTGAGGTGTCCCTCCCATTTTTCATCCAACATACATGGATGGTGGACCACCAGCTCCCATCTCCGTGCCTCTCTGCATCACTTTGCACCTCCATGCATCTCCGCACCTTTCAGTGTCTCTGCCCCTCTTACCCATCTGGACAATTGTGGCTTCTTTAAATCCTTGGTTGTTGGGCTTCCACACAGGTTGATTTTTTGACAATTCTGGGTGATATTTGTCTTATAGTCTAGTTGTATTTTTTTGCTATAGTTGTGTGCAGAGTTGAGGTGTATTTAGCTATGCCTCCATTTTGACCACAGGTCTATTTTTGTAAAGATTTTTTTTATTCACTTTCCATCCACTTACTCCTGTCCAGGCCCTGTCCTCTGTCTCTCATCTTCCTCTCTCTCTACTCGCCCTGGCACACCTTCCTCATCATTATTATTTTAATTTGCATTTTTCTGTTTGTGAATCTATTGGTTGGCAATTTGGATGACTTTAGAGAATATGTTTATTTTAAAATTATATTTAAGTATTGCCTATTTATATCCTTGTCCATTTATTAGACTTTTTACTTTTTAAAAATTAAATTGTGAGATCTCTTTGTATATGGAGCTGATGCAAACCTGTTTTTCTATATCTATCATTTGTCTTTTGTCTTTGAGGTGTTTTATGCTATATATAACTTAAAAATCTTTTTTACAAAGCCCTTCAAAAATACTTTAACATAGAATCATCTAACCCCTTTTTCTACATCCCTAAACAAAGCCCTGTTGAAATTTTGGTTAGAATAGAATGTATTTATATAATTGAAATTTTAAAGAAGTTAAGTCTTATAAACAAAGAGACTAGAATGTTCTTCCACTACTCAGACCTTATCTGAAATCTTGCCATTGTCTTAATGTCCTGTGTCTTTCTTGGAAAATTTATTCTTAGTATCATATCATTGCTACTGTAAATATAACATTTTTTATTTCTGTATACCTGAATGGAGAAAATAGATTGATATTTAGATATTTATCTTATATCCAGCCATCTTACCAATTTTGTTAATTCTAAAGTCTATTTTTTCACTTGCATTTCTCAAAAGCTTCCTGGTTGTGCATTTATATTACCAACAAAATACATAGTTTTATACAATAGCTTCCATTTTCTATGCCAGCTGTTTTATTTTCTTCAGGAATCCCCAAGACAGTATTAAATAATAATGAAGATACTGAGCACATCTGCTAAGTTTCTAATTTTGGTTAAGATGGTTGCAGTGTTTTACCATTTGGGATAATATATGCTCTTGTTTTTTATTTAGTAAACACTCTGTGTTGTATGTTTCTTTTATTTCTATTATTCTTAGAGTTTTCATAATTGGAGATGAGTTCTAAGTCATATCCAATAGCATTTGGCATTTATTAATATTTTTAATAATTTTCCTTTAATATGATAGATTTACTACTGTTAAACCACTTCACATTCCTCAAGTATATCACCTTCAGTCATATTAACTACTCCTTTGGCACATTGATTCTATTTTTGCTAATATTGTGTTTAGAATTGTATGTATAGTCATTGTGAAATTGACGCATCATTAAAAAATCTTGTATTACTCATTAATAGGTTTTTATATTAAGGTTATACCTCTTTATGAAATAAACTCCACAACTTTCCATTTTTTGCTATAGTCTGGAGTAATTTGAATAAGTTTGCAACTATAATTGTTTAGAGATTAGATGAAACCATATTGCTCTGGTGACTTTTTCAAAACAATACCTCTTTTCTGTGGTAGTTACTGTATTCAAATTTCACTTCTTTTTAGGTCGATTTTGGTGATTTATATTCAATTAGGAAATTATCTATTTCCTCTAGATTTTCAAATTTGTTTTTGATGAAGTTACATATAGCATTTTTATAGTTTCTAGTTTCTTTAGGTTTATTTTATGGTTATTTTCCCAGTTTTTTAAAATAAGGACTACTTAATTCTTCTATTTTTAGCCTTTTTCCTGTAAAAACAAAAAATTCCAGGCAACAAATTTTTCTCTGCAAAGATCTTCCTGTATCTTGCAGGTTTTTATTATCTAAAGAGTTCCTAATTTCTCTTTTTAATATTCAGAGTTTATTTAAGAAAGTATTTTTTAGGTTTCCAAGTTGTTAAGATGATTTTGGTCATTCTTTAAGTATTTTCTTTTAATTTTATTATATTCTGGTCATAGAGTATGTCCTGTTAAAATTTGTACTTAAAAAATCCCTTTCCCAGGAATTCCTCTCTTTCCCTCCCTTCCTCCAGAGTACAAATATATAGCCCCTGCCTCATGCCAAAACAGAGAGATCCTTGGGGAGGGCTGAGCAACAAGCTAGAAAGAACCTGGTCCCTGAATAAATATATGGAAAAAGCCACGTTCCTTCCAGGACCTTTTCCTGTTATATGAGAGAAAAATAAGCTACTGTCTTTTTTTTTTAACCTTTTCTTTGTATCCCAACTTTATTTATTTGTATTCTGATAAATGTTTTTTTTTTGTTGTTTGGTTTTTTAAATACTTTTTAAATTATTTTTTTTATTGTTCAAATACAGTTGTCTCTACTTTCCTCCTACCACTCTCCCAAACCCCAGCCATTCCCACCTCCCTCCCTTGGTTTTGTCTATGTGTCCTTCATAGTTGTTCCTGAAAACCCTTCTCTCCTTCCCCCCATTATCCCCTCTCACTTCCCCTCTGGTTACTGTCAGTTCGTTGTTAATTTCAATGTCTCTGGTTATATTTTGTTTGCTTTTTTCTTTTGTTGATTAAGTTCCACTTATAGGTGAGATTGTATGGTATTTGTCTTTCACTGCCTGGTTTATTTCACTTAGCATAATGCTCTCCAGTTCCATCCATGCTGTCACAAAGGGTAGGGTCACAAAGAAAGAAAGAGCTCCTTCTTTCTTTCTGTTGCATAGTATTCCATCATGTAAATGTACTATAGTTTTTTGATCCAGTCATTTACTGATGGGCATCTAGGTTGCTTCCAGCACTTGGATATTGTAAATGGTGCTGCTATGAACATTGGAGTGCATAAGGTTCTTTTGGATTGGTGTTTCAGGGTTCTTAGGATGTAATCACAGCAGTGGAATTGCTGGGTCAAAAGGCAGTTCCATTTTTAGTTTTCTGAGAAAATTCCATACTGTTTTCCAATGAATAGGTTAAGAAATCTAAAAGTTTCTGGAAACAAATGAAAATGAACTCACAACAATCCAAAACTTATGGGACACAGCAAAGGCAGTCCTGAGAGGGAAGTTCATAGTGATACAAATTTACCTAAAAAAGATAGAAAATTTCAAATGAGCAACCTAACCCTACATCTACAAGAACTGGAGGAACAACAACAAAGACAGCCCAGAGCAAGTAGAAGGAAGAAAATAACCAAGGTCAGAGCAGAATTAAATGACATAGAGACTAAAAGAACAATTCTAAGGATCAATAAATCCAGGAGCTGGTTCTTTGAAAATATAGACAAAATCAACAAGCCTTTAAGCTAGTGTCTTCAAGACATTGTTTTTGTTCTCCCTGTTACAGGTGATCGTCAGAGCCCTTATGTTTACGAGCCTTATCTGCAGGCTTGTGTTCACATTACCTTTTCATAATGTTTTGACCATTATCCTTATGCAGGAATCAAATTCCTTGCATGGAATAAAAGTTTGCAATGCTTACAATTTCAGTTTTGCTTTTAGTAGTAATGGCACTATCATCACAATGATACAAGCAAAACTATATCCTTGAAGAAATTTAAATGTATTTGCATATTTGTATAATTTATACGTTTATTTAAACCATCTTTTAAAATATTTATTTATTTATTTATTTATTTATTTATTTTTGGAGAGGGAAGGGAGGGAGATAGAGAGAGAGAGAAACATCAATGTGTGGTTACTAGGGGTCATGGCCTGCAACCCAGGTATGTACCCTGGCTGGGAATTGAACCTGCAACACTTTGGTTTGCAGCCCACGCTCAATCCACTGAGCCACACCAGCCAGGTTATATGTTTATTTAAATATGAAAAATTTTAAATTGACTGTGACAGTGTACTGTGTTTTAGCCATTGGGGATGCCATTGACTCTAGGCTGTTTCCTTACTTTTTTTTTTGCCATTAAGAAAGAAAAATTTCTTCCAGTTACATAGCTCAATGATTCAGTGCCTCTTAACACTTAGAGTTTTTATTTTGTACTTAAAGACTTGTTCAGATGTGGTTTTAGACTTCTTCAGATGTGGTTTTTAATCATATACTATTCTTTTGCTTAGGTAAAGTTGCGTGGATGAATGAAATAAATTAGACGAGGTGTTCCCCAAACTTCTTCACAGTCAGAGTCTGACCTTTCTGAGTCACTTTCAAAAGATAGGCATTGATACTCAAAATGTCTTTTTTAAGTCAATTACTATCCTCTGTGACAGAATATATTAAAAGTATGTTTTACTATTGTCTCTGAGATTTCCTCCCAAACTTTTGCCACCAGTTCTGCAAGGTTTGATAAACATGTGTGTGGTAGGCAGAATAATGCCCCTCCCCCCAGATATCCACACCCTAATCCCTGGAACCTGTGCACAGGTTACATGCAAAGGGAATTATGGTTGCAGGTGGAATTAAGGTCACCAATCAGCCAACCTTAAGACTGTAGAGATTATCTTTGATTATTTGTGTGGCCACAGCCTAATCACAAGGGTCTTAAATGCAGAATAGGAGGTCAGAGTGATGCAGTGTGAGAAGAACGTGACCTGTTGTTGCTGGCTCTGAAGGTGCAGGGTGCTGTGTAGTCTAGAATCATTTAAATACATTTGCAAATGTAATGGTTTAAAGAGTGCCTAAGGCCATATTGCCCTGGTGACTTTTCCATGAGCCAAGGAAAGAGGGCAGCCTTTGGAAACCGGAAAAGGCGAGGCCGCGTTCCTCACTGGGCCCTCCATAAAGGAACATAGTGACACCTTGATGTTAGCCCAGTGGGATCCACTTCAGACTTGGAACCCCAGGATTCTAAGATGGTAATCTGTATTGTGTTAAGGCAGTAAGTTAGTTACAATTTGTTCAGCAGCAATAGAAAACTAGTACAGTGTTCCAGCAGCAAGACTGTTTTCAGACTGACATCTGACTGACTCCAACTGGAAGATATACCCTGATTTCAAAGACACTGGAAATGTACCTTTAAATTGATAAAATATGGTAAATGTATATTAAATAGATGTCGTGGGGAGGGTCATTTTAGGGTTTGTCACCGTAGGCTCAGATGGTTTTGTGATCCTCAGAATCTGGTTAGACATTTTAATATCTGGAGAAACTGTGTCACTGCCAAATCAGAAAAATATAAAAGGAAATGGTCCTTAGGGCTGGTGGGAATATATGTAAATAACTTAAAAGCCAAAATGATGCGGCAACTGGAAGCTGGTGTAAGTGACACCCTCTTCCAATGTTCTGGACTCGCCATTGAGGACTTCAAACATGGCGGGAGGTGGACTGTCGTCCCAGATGAGAACTGAGACAGTGTTCAAACCCACAGCCATGACACAACCCGAAGTTGGGTGTCACACAGCACACTGTTCAGGATGTCGTCATTGCACTGTTGGTGCCTGAGCAGCACTAACTCCAGTCACGTGGATTGCTGCTGTTAATAGCTAAAACTTCATAAAAATGTAATTTGAAATAATATCTACAGATTATGAGTAAAAGTACTACAACTTGTCTGTAAGATTTCAGAGGCCCTTACAGAAAGGAAAGTCTCTGGTGATATATAATGCAAATCATTCTCATTTGAGATCTGTGAAAACACCCCAGAGCATGCTCTAACCAAGTGGTGAATGAAGCAGCATGCAGAACTCAAGTTAGGGAACATGCAAGAATTAGTGCTGAGCAGTGAACTTTGACACTTCTTTATGTAGTTGGAAAACTCTAAAATGAATAGCATTAAGTATTAATTTTTCTTATTTTTGTTCAAATGAATATCAAACTTCTCCAGCAATTCTAGTCAACTGGGCATGTGAGTTCTGTGTGTCCTAACTATGCTCTGGCTACGACTTCCTCCCTGATGTCATAGTGGACACTGTGGCGAACCACTCACATCCCTCTTTCCAGAAGCCCTCGTTTCCCAGCTGCTTGGACAATGGGTTGCTGACAGCTCACAGGTGAGTTTCGTCCCGGGACTTGCCTCCAGACAAAGGGAGAGAGCCTGCACAAGGACTGGTTGTTGTGTGGTAAAAAGCCCTGGCCTCCTTGTGTCTGTCAGGGCAACTCTGAGGGAGCGTCACAGCTCCGCCATTCACCAGTGGACCAGCGGAGGCCCCTATTGCAACTCCATTGCATTTAAAGTCCCTCTGCCTAATCCTGCTTCCTTTATGTATTGTTTCTGAGAGTGCTCCTCCAAAGATCTCCACGTGCAATCCCAGAGTCTCAGAGTTGGTTTCCCAAGGACACAATCCACAACAGGGATTTTGGGGTTGAATCACATGTTGCTGGTTGGCAGTGAGGACTTCTGTCACTGGCAGTAGATGGAATAGTGACAGTCCCTGACATACAGTTTTGGTGCAGTTCATAAACTTTACCTGGTGGTGAGCAGGGGATGAGTGTGTGTAGACCAGAATGCACTGGTGGAGGAATGTCTCAGGCCTGTGAGAGGACTAACTATAAGGATTTGGGATTCAGTAGCTGTTTGCTGGGAGCCATTGATACATTGGAGCAAGACAAGTTTGAGGGCAATTATGCCCCCCAAAGGCCTACAGGGTAGCATACAATGACACTCTCATATCCTGTAATTAAGAGCAGAAGAGGCTAAGGATCAGGTCCTGAACTTAATTGTAAAAGCAGTGGAGCATCAACACAGATTCAGTTCTCAACCTTGGGAGGTTGGCTACGCCGAAGTTAGGGCACCAACTGGGAAAGAGCGGGACCCTGAGACTTGGAATGGTGCCATGTGAGAAGATGCACTCAATGATCTTGAGTCCCCAGATTCATCTGAGCTCTAGGGGCCTGCAGAAGTGTCCCACTCCTCCCTGCCAAGGGCATGGCCTCCTGGCTGAATGTGGTGCAGTCTTTCGCAGCACAATGTGCACCTCACTGAGCATATACCCTGCTCGCCCACAGGCACCGGACCAATAACTCAGTGATTTACAGCACAACCTGGCTAGTGAAGTGCTGTGCCTGCTACAAGAGGCAAGGAATTGCATCCCAAAGGTGCTGCAGGACCAGCTAACCTGCTCTCAAACAGTTGTTCTGCTGATGTGTAACAAAGCCCCAGGCTCTAGCATCAGTTAGGTCCAAGAGAGAAACATGGGCTGGAATTACATGTGTGGATGTGGGTGATGGAAGCATCTTCTGTGTGAGATTATTACTTCAAGCCTAGCTAATTGGCAGGAACCCTTATAGAATTGTCCAGTACATTTGGGAAGTTTAGATTCCTTGGCATACTGATATGCCTTCCAGAATGTTTCACTTCAACTTCATAGTTCTAGTCTTGAAATTTTACTTGAGTGAACATCAACAAAGTCTTTTGCTCAGAGAATTTAGCTAAATTCTTATGAAAATTTATTCCCCGTGTAACTATGACTTCAATACAGCAGTGCGTATTTCAGTTGGCCTTCTCTTAAGTAAGAAGGAAGGCAGTGCTGTGTTAGTCTTTGTTTTACTGTCAATGTCTGTTCTTGGGAACTCAGAGAGGTACCTTTTAAGACTGAGCAAAGGTTTCAATTGTAATCTGATAGAAAAGTACGTGACCAAGGGCTCCCTCTTAGCAGAAAAGACCTTGTGATGATTGCTTGTGTCCACTGCCAGGGGCCACCCCGGGCCATTATACAAATGCACTTTCTAGATCACTAGATCTAGAAAGCGCTGTCAATAGAAGTCATTGGCCTGTCACAAGAATTTGCAATTACATGAGAATGTCATCATTCCAGGAAACTATAAAGCAATGAACATGTTTATTTTCAGCCACAAAGGAAAAAAAATATCCTGAGAACCAGATTTCCTTGGCAGTTTGAAGCATTTATTAGAAAATCTGTAATTTCTTTTTGTAATCCCACACTCAGTGGGCATCCCCTTTAATGGATGTATGTCAGGCCTGGAGAATTATATGGTACATTCTGAACTTGCTTTGCTGGGAAAATAAGACTCATGGCTTAATTTAGAGGCTTGTTTGAGTTCACCACCCTGCTGGCTCCCTCGAAGGCGGAATTAGTGTCTTGTGACGATTTAAAGGAGCCTGGAGTGGTCTCAGGTGCCCTAGACACCAGGAAGGGAGGACACCGAAATTTAACACCGATATCTCACCTTAAGTAACATCTAGTGCAAAAACGGTTCTCTGCAAAGTTACAGACTAGTTTGGACCTTTCTGGGTAATCCCACTGGGTGGAAATTATTTTCCTGTTTCTTCTGTTTTTATTTCTTATTCTTCCTCACCTAGAAATAAATATACTGCCTTTGAGGGGGTTGCTCCTTTGAATTTGCTCCCAGTGTGGAGAGAGTGAGAACCCCTGATATGTTGTTAGGGAAATAAGGCCGAGCTCCTCTCTAGACCTAGAGATGTGCTGCCGGCCACATGCCAGCTGCTGTGACGTCTCGGGTTCCTCCCCAGTGCGCCTGGTACTGTGGCTCCAGACGGACTTCCTGTTCAAGAGGCAGGTGTCTGCAGTTTTAGCCCATTAGGACTTAAACCGACTGTGGTTACTATTTCTTACCCATGGTTCACTACCTCTACTATTACCTTTCCTTGCCTATTCAGTGAGTAAAATTTGCACTTCCTTCATAACAGAGTCTGTTTTTTTTTTAAAATGTGAAATTGCTGACATCTTTCAAGCTCCATCCACCTTTCCCCTCCCACCCCACATCTAGAACTCGTGAGAAGAAAGTCCGATGCTGCCTCCTTTGGTGCTTGAGGCAGGTGCAAACTACACAAACTGTGGCCTGTGTGTGGGAATCTTGCCCTGGCCCCAGCCTCTCGCCACTGTAAACACCCAAGCCAGGCACTTTTGCAAACTCTCTTAAGCTATTTTTGCATCTGTTTTGGAATTGCCATACTCTCCCAGAAAACTTTATAATGTGAGCGTGACAGTTAATTTTTGGTGTCAATTTGACTAGGCCACCATATCAAGATATTTTGTCAAACATTATTCTAAGTGTTTTGTTTTATGAAGTATTTTTAATTAATTATCAGTAAGCTTTGAGTAAATAAGATTCCCTTGCATAATGTGGGTGGGCTCTGCCCAATCAAAGGAAAGCTTTAGCAGAAAAAGCCTGATCTCCCTTGAAGAAGGAATTCTGCCGGAAGAGCACCTTCAGATGTGTACTGTACCATCGACTTTTCCCCAGGTCTCCGGCGTTGCAGCCCACCTGGCAGGTTGAAGGCTGTAGTCATAGTCAGTGGAATGTCACCCACGTGGAGCCAGGGAGATGCTTACTGGAACACAGCAGGCTAATCTCAGCAAGGCAGCTCTCTTTAAAAATATTTTATTGATTTTGCTATTGCAGTTGTCCCAATTTTCCCCCTTTGTCCCCTTCCAACCAGTGCCCCACTTTCCCTCCAGGAACCCCCCCTTTAGGTTATGTCCATGGTTCATGTGTATAAGATCTTTGGCTTCTCCATTTCCTATATTCTTCTTTACATTCCACATCTATTCTGTAACTACCTATTTGCACTTCTTAATCCCTGCACCTTTCCCCCCATTCTCCCCTTTCCTCCTCCCAACTCACAACCCTCCAAGTGATCTCCATTATCTATGATGCTGTTTCTGTCTTGCTTGTTTGCTTAGTTTGTTTTTTAGATTCAATTGTTGATAGTTATGAATTTATTGTCATTTTAATATTCATAGTTTTGATCTTCTTCTTTTTCTTAAGTAAGTCCCTGTAACATTTCATATAATAAGGGCTTGGTGATGATGAACTCCTTTAGCTTTACCTTGTCTGGGAAGCACTTTATTTGTCCTTCGATTCTAAATGAAAGCTTTGCTGGATAGAGTAATCTAGGTTGTAGGTCTTTACTTTTCATCACTTTGAATACTTCCTGCCAGTCCTGTCTAGCCTGCAAAGTGTCTTTTGAGAAATCGCTGACAGTCTTATGGGAACTCCTTTGTAGGTAACTATCTGCTTTTCTCTTGCTGCTACTAAGATTCTCTATTTATCTTTAACCTCTGGCATTTTAATTATGATGTGTGTTGGTGTTGGCTTCTTTGGGTCTGGCTTGTTTGGGACTCTCTGTGCTCCCTGGACTCGCATGTCTATTTCCTTCAACGAATTAGGGAAGTTTTCTTTCATTATTTTTCAAATAGATTTCCAATTTCTCAGTCTTTCTCTTCTCCTTCTGATATCCCTTGAGTCAAATGTTGGTATATTTGAAGTTGTCCCAGAGGCTGCTTACCCTATTCTTGTTTTTTTTTTTTAATTCTGTTTTCTTCTTGCTATTACGATTGAATCTTTTTTCCTTCCCTGTGTTATACTTCCAGACCTGGAGAAAGAGACTTGGTCTCTAGGAAAAGGGTCCCACAACGCCATGGCAAGGGTTTATGGCAATGGCTCATCTGTATTTTTCCCAAAGGGACCGATAGCCATTTACTCACTGATATTTACTAAATCCTTACCATGTGCTGCCATGGCTTGACAAAGTGGCCCCTGCTCTTTGAAACTCTGCAGGAAAAACAGGAGCTAAGTACTCTAAAAGAGGAAGCCCAAGTGTTACAAGATGATTTCATTATTCTAATTCTGCTGTTTTAATTATAGGTGGTATTCTTTTAAGATCTAATTGATATAAAACATTTCTTCCCAACAAGAATATCGTGACCATTGCTCCATCACTGGGAAGTGCAGAAATGTTCTGTAGCCTGGAATTCACAGAGAATCTTGTCATTTAGTGAGCTAAATGGCCATGCATAATACATTTAAATTATGACTTACACTTTTCTCATTTAGCATTTGTTTGTGTTCTTTGCTACCATAAGAAATTAATGAGGCTGAGAGTCTTAACCCATGTTTTATGTATTTTAAATAATTATGATTAAAGTCCTTTTACATATGTGTATTTATCATGAATTCTTGTTCAAAGAACTATTTTTCATGGTTCAAGAAGCAAAATTAATTTAAATCGGCAGCTAATGCACAGTTCGCAGTTCCATGAGCGAACTGGGTGCTGCTGACATCTTTGTGTGGAGCCTCCTATAATGTCATAACCAGCGCTGCACTCAGCAGCGTGTCTAGTGTCTAATGTAGGAAGAGGTGGGGCGCGCGTCTGAAATGCACACTGCAGAGGTCCGGGTCAGGTCCCAAGCCGTGGCCTCCACTGTCCTCAGATTTTCTGGTGTCTTGAAGTTGACTTGTATGACTCAATAGTATCTTCAAGTGCTCATCTTGACATTTGTGTCCAGTTAAACTCCAGGTCACTGGTGCACACACCTCTCATTCCCCATCAGACATCAGAGCAGGAAATAAACTCACAGTCCAGGCTTGTCCAGGATCTCCGGCACATGGCAGTCTGAGAGTTGAGAGGATGTCAGCTCTTTCTCTCTGCACACTCGTGGCGAGCTTGCATTGGGTTTGGCTATTCAGAACCCCAGTGTTCCACCACTAAGGGGGTGGGTTCACGGCCAAGGAGGAGCCCACAGCCCTCTGGGTTTTCCCTGTGTGTGCATCTGGGGCCAGCCAGGTGCTCCTTGTAGGACACAGTGTATAATTATGAATATTTCAAATGTGGGTAGTTGATCCCTTTTCTATTCAGCCTATAGCTGTGAGTGAAGTTGCAGACAGTGGCCAGAATACCTTTGTGGTAACCTGAATTTATCTGAGAATATTGAGGTAAAGACACACAGGGCTGTGTCCTCCCCTTCACAGATATGCAGAGAAGAATGAACTCTGTCTGTGTGTGGGTGGTGAGTTTTTAAAGTGGTAGATGCAGGGATACTGCACAAAGAGGTCACAGCTGTGTTGGGGCTCAGGAGAATTTTATTTCACTAGGAGGAATGAATATGTGCTGTTTTTAAAAGGGAAGAAATATACTGAGGATCCAGGTACATTTGGCTACTCAGACACAAAGGCACTAAAAAGTAGTGTCAGTAGCAGCACAGAATGTTCTGAAACCATTTCTAGCTTTGGGCCTCAGCTTTGCCGTCTACTCACTGTGGGATATTGGGCTGTTACGTTTCCTCTAAGCCGCAGTGTTTGCATCACTGCAGTAGGGAGATTGCGCCAGATTATCTTCTAAATTCCTTCCCACTCTATCTGCGATCCTGTGACATGCTCTTAAGATTTCAGGTGAATACACACTCATACTTCCTATCGAGAGAAGGAATGATGTCCGCAGTCCAAGGAAGAAGTCACTGGGTGCTCAGTACTCAGCCAACGCAGGATATACGCAAAGTGCATTTTCAGCTGAATTGGCGATGCTGAGGATGTAGAAGAACCCTTCAGCCTGCTGCCCATTTAACTCTGATCATTTGTGGGGGAGGGGAGTATATGGTATTCTTATGGCAGCATAAGATCTTGGTATTAAGAATTGCATGCAAATATATGAACCAAATAACAATGCAATGTTTATATAGGACTTATGTTGGTTTTTAAGAATCCACAACTTTCAGAATATATCCTGGAATCCACATAATTCATCCGGATGTTTTACAACTTCTTTCCATCCCTTCAGAGGTCGAGCTCCGTTGCAAATACACCGCATGAAACACAAGGCTGTCCACTGCATGCACCCCAAACCATCTGCTTACCAAGCCGGATAATGGGCCAAATATTACACACACACACACACGTTTCAGGTTAAACAGAAACTTTAATATTGTCAATTCATTGAGAGATTCCTTAGTTTTGGAAATATCCCTTCAATTCATCAAAATAAAATTTGGGCAGTACTTACCTGGAGGTTTTAAAAGTTAGATGATGCAAATGTTAATGAATACAGTCCTTTCATTGTCCTGCGGGTTGGGTTGAATGAATACCAATGGGTGACAGTTCTGACCCAGCTCTCTCAGAGGCAGTAGGGCTGTCTCATGGGAATTCAAACACAGGCTGACCCCCCTCTTAGTATTTAGGATCTGAGAGCAGAGGTGCTGAATGAGGGGCCGGGCTCCAAGGGCTTCTGAACCCTGAGTTTCCAGGGCTGCTGTCTGGGACCCAGTGTGGGGAAAATCTAATTTTCTAGAACTTGTTGTTTCATAAAGATTAAAAATTTTACATTTTAATTGTAGCAAATCATTTGGACTTTACACACTTCTCACCTCTGACTCTAGCATTGTCATCTCAATCAAATACAACTATTATACATTGGGTCTTGTGATAACTAAATCCTATATACATCAAAATTGTATTGATCTGGAAAATTAGTACCAACCTGCAATATTGGTTTGTTTCCTCTTCCCTCCCCCTACTCCAATAACTACAAATATTAAATATTTTAAAGGTCTTGTCTTATGTTGGTCCCCATACATTTCAGTCAATCATTATTGTCTAGACACCAAAAGAAAGTCAGAAACCATTGCTGGAAGTGAAAATTCTTTAGGGATTTTTATTCAATAATAGAGCAATTAAACAGGACGTATTATTGAATAATAGAAAGTACTTTCTTTACAATCGGCACACTTAGCAGACGTGTCATTAACCATCAAGTCAACACTTAAGTGCAGGGCCACAGAGGCTGCAAAAGCACCGTTTTGTACATGGACACATTTTCTTTCTCTGGAAAATACTTAAACTTGAAGTAGAGAATGAAATACTGAATTTCATATTAAAGCTACAATTTAGTATGTTGTGATTACCTATATAGCTATGATACCTAAATTGGTTAGCAGGAACAAAACTATTAAAGTATAACAATAATCCTGCTCATTTAATTGAAAGATACATCCCAATCCCCTTATGGAATTTTGATCTGCCCTAGTTCAAGGCCACAGCTCATGCTAAAGGATGCTGGAGGTTTCTGTCCCTAAGCCAACGTGGTAAGGCCATGGCAGTTCTGTTTACAATTTATTCAGCCTGTCAACTTTGTTAGGTAATCTTCACAAAAAGTTTATTTGGTGGGGGGCAGGGTGTATGTTCTTTCAAAATTCTTGTACAAAGAGAAGCTCTTAATATTGTTAAAATTGTGCTGTTTCAAGAATCACACTTTTTTTTTGCTGCATGAAATTTTAAATTCAAATTTGCCCTTACAATGCTAGCATCGCATCAACAGCATTCCCAGCTACTCGACATTTTAAGGAGGGTTTCGTGTAGGGCCTGCCCAGGTTGTGTCTGCGTCATGGAGCGATGGGAATCAAGGCGTGAGGGGAGCTGCACAGGGAGAGAAGCTAAACTGACTGGCAGGAGAGAAGGAAGTCCTGACTGTATTCAGGTTCTGGATGTGGGCTGCTTCACCAGGAGTGACACTGAGGCACATGGTGGGGCCTCAGACCACACGCAAAGCTGTGCTTAGGAGACAGCATCACTGGGACTGCGTGTCCAGGTCAGGGAGGCCTCGGCTGGGCCTGAGCAGGTCTGAGTGCTGGCGAGTGGGAATGGGGAAGGTGAGCGACAAGGAAGAGCTGACAGACGTGGCATGGTCGTTGAAGGTCCCACGGTGACACAGCTGTCATAACAGAAGGTGCACTGGATTCCAGGTTTCACGTGCCTGGACCCACTAGGGACTTTTTAAGGCATCCGCAGTAAGTTTTCTTCCAGTAAAAATAAATGGCAGGCAGCCTCCTCTGGGCCCTGGAAAGGGATAGCTTTTAATACCTCTGAGCATCAAGTGGCAATAAAATCCCTCTCCTACATCCCACACTTACTTAGTAAGTCAGCTTATGAGATAGAGAGTGGAGAGAATCTGGCCAAACAATGCATCTGTGTTATGAATATTAGACACGTCAGAACGTGTCTAAGGGAAACGAAGGCCCTGGTGGAGCTGAATCACGAGTGTCAACGTAGTGAGAGACTTCAGGTGTAAGCTCAGTGGCTTACACCAGTGGCTTACATCGTGTGGCACGATGGCTGAGAGTCCCCGAAGCCAGGGTGCCTGGGGCCAGAACCCAGGTCTGCTGCTTTGTCATCTCTGCAACTGAGGCAGGTTACGTAACTTTGTCGTGCGTCAGTTTTTTTCATTTGTCGAATGGGGAAGCAATAGTGCTTGTGTCAGAGGGTTTTTGGGGAGGATAAAACAAAGTATGATTCATAATTTAATGATGTTTTAGTAGTGTCTATCCATTTGGACATGGCTTGGCACAGAGTGTGTGCCCTGGCAGTGTTTATTCAATAAATACTCCAACCTGGACATTTAGTGAATGAGGAAAGATTTTTTTAGACAGAATTTACTTTAGATTTTCACAGGAATTTCTCCAGTCTGACCATGAAACCTTGTATTCATGAAGTCACTGGTGCTGGAAATTTTGAGATTACTCTCAGCATTGCATGAGGCTCCTAAGGAATGGTCTATCTGTTCAAACCTTTAGGTCACCGCATCCCTGGATAGGTTCACCAAAACCATGTGAGAGTCCAGGCAGATGCACACGGGGAACAGAAGTGGGTAGTGGAGGGTTGGGGAGAGGGGAGGGGGGAGCCGGAAGGAGGCTGCCACCCACCTTATAAGATCGCATTAGATTTCTTTTGTAGCTTTAAGGATGTAGATCACCCACCTTGCAGGAGGCTCTGCAAACTCAGTACAAACTGCAAGTCACGCCTGGGGGAGGGGAGAGTGCAAACCCTCCAAACCCTGATGGAGCACCCAGCAGTGAGCCTGGTTTTCCTGCAGGGTCGGTGGAGTCGACCTCGGTAGTGAGGGTGAAGCCCTGGAAACCACAGGAGTGTTGTCACCTCTGCAGGATGTCTCCCTAATTGTGGTGGCTCAGAACTGGATGGGCCCTTAGCGGTGCTTCTTGGTTAGAAGACACTGA
Source organism: Phyllostomus discolor (assembly GCF_004126475.2). NCBI lineage: Eukaryota > Metazoa > Chordata > Mammalia > Chiroptera > Phyllostomidae > Phyllostomus > Phyllostomus discolor. The sequence goes on from NC_040906.2 coordinate 29,776,910, forward strand.
TGTGTTACGACTTAAGACTGGATGTGCTGAGAAATGCCTCTCTCATGTCTTCACTTTCCCAGCGCCCCCCTTTTGAGTTTAGCTTGCACCTAGTGACTGCTGTATGATCTCTCAAAATGATATTACAGAGCAGGAAATATTAAAGTGGACCCCACATATGTTAATTTATGTTACAATGAAACCTTGCATTTGATAAGAATGACATTATACTTTATAGTTTTCATAGTTTTATGTTCTTTCATTTAGTTATATATAACATCATAAGATGAAACGTGTTATATACAAATGCACAATTATATGATACGATATATAAATCTGACACAAGCATATTTTTTCTTACCCCCATTGTACAGATGGGGCACTTGAAAATTAAAGAGTGTGCGATATCCCACAAGAAAGGGTAGCATTGTAAAAACTCACCTGTTCATTTGGTTATTTACTTATTCATCAAATATCCACTTCTTCTCTGAACCAGGAACTGTACTAAGTTCTGGGAAGAGAGAGAACAGACCAAAAAGGCCCCGTTTTTCCTGGAGCTTTCATTTTAGTGGAGGAAGGGTAGTCATCAAAGGCAACTGAGAGACAATGTGAGATAGTAAGAAATGCGAAGAATGGGATGGGGGGAAAGGGCAGAAAAGTGCACTTGAACAATAAAATAAAATAAAATAAAATAAAAATAGAAGAAGAAAATAAAATGGGTGACGGGAAAGAGCGAGTTTGGGTGGGTGTGTGGGAAGCCCCTCTGAGGAGCTAACAGACATCTGAGGCTTGAGAAAGTGGGAGCGCACCCCGTGAAGACCTTGGGCCTGAGCCTGCCATGTGAAGGGAGCAGCGAGGACAAAGTCCTGGAGACAGGGCTTGGCTGGGCACCTGAGGAATGGAAAGGAAGAAGCTGGTGTGGCTGCAGTGTTGTGGCTGAGGATGTCAGGGTTTGAGATTTTTACCCTACTTCCAAATTCATACATGAGCCTGTTCCTGTTTCATGGATTCCGAAGAAGATGCGGGACTCCTGGGTCAGACTCAGCCCTGCAAGCAGCAGGACAGGTGTGTGTGTGTCAGTTCCCCTTGGATCCCCGGACCCGTGGGCTTGTGTGCAGGTGAGGAACACTGAGCTCGGGAACCTGCTGCTGTATTTGTAGCCAGTGGTTAGCAAAGCTGCTCCTTGTCCGATATTATCTCATCCAACTCGCCAGGTTCAAGAGTGGCCAGGGCCTTGCATTCTGTGCACACCCAGCAGGAACTCACAGGATGCCCAGGTCCATGGCAGGTTACCCCTCCCAACAAGGCGGGCAGATCATACACAGAGGCAGACTCGAATAGTGCAAGACCTGACCTGGCCCTGGCTAGGATCTGTTCCAGGATGGCACGGGACTCGGTTTGCCAGTTGGTGGCTTTATACCAGTATTCACAGAAACCTGCAGATTTCTTGTTACTCTGTGCAACAAGCTGTCAGGGTTCTGGCAGGATACTGATGATACATTTATGGCATCGACTGAAAAGGGTTTCATGACATGACTAATTATGGAGGGGTGTTAAGGGAGTCGGGGATCACTGTTACCTAAGCCCAGAGAGAGCTTGGAGCCTTGGAAAAGGAGACAGCCAGGTAACTACTGCCAGCAAGACAGTGAGGAGGCAGAGTGGGAATAGGAGCTGGGGTAGGGATGGGTAGCACTCTCCTAGCCTCTCCTTCTCCAAATACTCATCTCTCCTGCTTTATTCCCACTGGACAAACTCAACGGAAGCCTGCAGGCAGGGGGGCCCACTGTGGAGGTCAGCTTCCCGGGCCAGAGCAGGGCAGGACAATGTGCAGAATGGATCCGGATGGCGTGTGGAGAATAATCAGCATACTGTATCATCATTTTTTAAAAAAGATTATTAGAAAATCATTCCATATCAAAAATTACTAAATTATAATAAAAGGTATACTGTATATATGTTTATAAAAGGATGTTTTCCTTATGAATCCTTTTAAAATTTATTTTAAAGGTATATAATGAAAAGCATTTAACTCTGTTTTTCTAAAATCATTTCTGTATAAAATAGGGCTGACTCATCTACTGTATAAAAGGTGCTAAAGGAATCTGTGCTTGTTCTGTTTATGTCCAGGAAGGAGCCCTGAGACAGGAAAACTGGATTCTAGTCCCATATTTATCATTAACTGGTTATAAAATGACAGGGCTGTTAATGGTCTTGAAAGCACTTTCTGGTTCACTGCTATGTTTGAATACTGCATTTGATCAAGAAAGCAGACTTTCTCTTATGGGGCAGAGCTGTTTGAACTTTGTAATTAGCTTTGCCATATTCTTTGCTTTACAGTATAAATTTTGTTTTCTTTTTAATTCTTAATTTAATCAAAGTTTTTATATCTATTCCCATATGAATTCTGGTTTATTCAGATTTCTTTATATCTGGGTCAAAACCAATCCAGATTCATACATGGTACAAACTACTCTTTCTTAATTTTTTAAATTATATTTTATTGATTATGCTATTATAGTTTCCTGATTTTTCTCCCGTTGCCCGCCTCCACCCAGCACTTTCTACTCCTGCAGATAATCCTCACACCATTGTTCATGTCCATGGGTCCTGTGTATAAGTTCTTTGGCTACTCCATTTCCTACAGTGTATTTTACATCCCCATGACTATTCTGTAACTACCTATTTGAACTTCCTGATTTCCTCACTTCTTCATCCATTCCCCACACCCCCTCTTATCTGGCAACCATCAAAATTCTCTCTGTATCCATGATTCTGTCTCTGTTCTTCTTGTTTACTTAGTCTGTTTTTGAGATTCAATTGCCGATAGATATGTATTTATTGTCATTTTATTGTTCATAGTTTTGATCTTCTTTTTCTTAAATAAGTCCCTTTAACATTTCATATAATAATGATGTGATGATGATGAACTCCTTTAGTTTTTTTCTTGTCTGAGAAGCTCTTTATCTGCCCTTTGATCCCAAACGATAGCTTTGCTGAGTAGAGCCATCTTGGCTATAGGTCCCTGCATTTCATGACTTTGAATATTTCTTGCCAATCCCTTCTAGCCTACAAAGTTTCTTTTGAGAAATCAGCTGACAGTCTTATGGGAACTCCTTTGTAGGTAACTCTCTGCTTTTCTCTTGCTGCTTTTAAGATTCTCTCTTTATCTTTAAGCATTGGCACTTTAATTATGATGTGTCATGGAGTGGGCCTTTTTGCATCCATCTTGTTTGGGACTGCCTGCTTCCTGGACTGGCATGTCTATTTCCTTTACCAAATTTGGGACATTCTCTTTCATTATTTTTTAAATAGATTTCCAATTTCTTGCTCTTTGTCTTCTCCTTCTGGCACTCCTATGATATGAAGGTTGGATCTGTTGAAGTTGTCCCAGAGTCTGCTTATACTGTCTTCATATTTTTGGATGCTTTTTTATTCTTCTTGTTCTGATTGGTTGGGTTTTGTTTTTGTTTTTTTTGCTTCCTTATGTTCCAAATCAGTGATTTGATTCTCAGCTTCATCCACTGTATTGCTATTTCCATGTAAATTGTTCTTTCTTTCAATTAGTGTATCCTTCATTTCTGAATGGATCTTTTTTAAGCTGTTGAGGTCCTCACTAAGTTCCTTGAGCATCCTTGTAACCAGTGTTTTGAACTCTGAATTTGATAGATTGCTTATCTCCATTTCATTTAGCTCTTTTCTGGAGTTTTCATTTGTTCTTTCATTTGGGCCATGTTTTTTTGTGTTTGTTTGTTTTTGTCTCCTTGTTTTGGCAGCCTCCCTGTGTTTGTTTCTATGTATTAGGTAGAGCTGCCTTGACTCTGTGTCTTGGTAGTGTGGCCTAATGTACTAAGTGTCCTATAGGGTCCAGTGGCACAGCCGCCCCTATCACCCAAGCTGCACCCTTCATGTGGGCTCAAAACGCCCTCCTCTTGTAGTTGAGCCTTGGTTGCTGTTGGCAGATCAATGGGAAGGATTTACCCAGGCCAGTCAGTTGCATGGGCTGGCTGTGGCCACTTACCACCAACCTCTGCCCTCTGTGGAGAATCAGCTGTGCAGGGGCAGGGTGGTCCGGTGCTCTGACATGGTCTGTAACTATTCACTGGGTACTCAGGCCCTGGATTTCCCAGGTGGTGCAGGCTAAGATCAGCCCCCACCTGTGTTATGCCTGGGGCCACTCTGCCTGAGCTATAAAGTAATCTGCGATGGCTGTTACTTGTGCTGGACTTGGAGATTCCAAGGTGAAGCCAAGCTGTGAATCTAGGCTGGCTGCTACTAGTGCCAGCCCTGAAGCTCAGTGAGGCCAAATGTTGCCTGTTTGAGAAGATTTAGGAAGTTGTGAAGCATGAGCCAAGACCAGCCATTCATATGGAAAAGCAGTTTGGGTGGGCTCATAAGTTGGGTGGGACAGAGTCTTTGGGGATCTCCAAGGCAGGGCAAACAGTGTTAGCCAGGCTGATGGAGTCTTAGACATAGCGGTAGCTTGCCAACTCTTTGCAGGGTTTAGAAAAGGGACAATGGCCTCTGCTCTCCTCGATGTCAGACTCTTCAGTTTCTCCCTTCATGCCACTTCTAGCCTTTCAAGCTTCTACCCCAGTGCTGGAGCTCAGAGGGAGTGAGTCTGAGTAGGTGAGTCCATGTGTGGGTTCTTTAAGAGGAACTTCTTGGGGCTCCAGAAATTTCTTCCACCAACCTGATCCCTGCTAGTTTTTGCAGCCAGAAGTTGTGGGGACTTAGCTTCCTGGCAGTGGAACCCTGGGTTGGGGGACCTGGTAGGGGGCTGGGACTCCTTGCTAATGAGATATCCCTCCCAAATTTTTATTCACCAACGTGGATGTGAGACAAGGCTGTTCTCCATCTGCACCCCACCGACCAGTCTGGATGGATGTGGTTTCTTTAATTCTGTAGTTGTCAGACTTCCATTCAACTTGATTTTCTGCTGATGCTAAGTGATGATTGTTCTCTATTTTAGTTGTAGTTTGATGTGTTTCTGTGAGGAGACAAGCCATGTCTGCCTATGCCACTGTCTTGACCAGAAGTCATTTGTTTATTCCTTAATTTTTTTTAAGATGATATGTAAAACTGAAGAAACACAGAGTGATTGACATAAATATGTAGTTTCTCTGTTGGCTTCAAACCATGATACTATCACTGTAGTTCTTCAGTCTGACGCCATCTGTGTGCTCAATGCAATTACACACTCCCCACATTCGTGATTATCGTCTGAAGCAACACATTCTGACTTGATGGGGCAGTCATAGGATTTACATTCACACACTGATGATCCTGGAACCAGGGTCCTGAAGATTCAATTAGATCCAAGCTCATGGAACATTTTGAGGAACAATTTGTTTTAACAAGTCTCTAAACTTTTATTTAAAAAAAAATAGCTGCTCGCCCTGACTGATGTGGCTTAGTTGGTTGGGCATCATCCCAAAAAACTGATGGGGAGGATTGCAGGTCTGATTCCCTGTCAAGGTATGTGCCTGGGTTGTGGGTTCATTACCTGGTTGAGGAATCTATGAGAGCAGTCAATTGATGTTTCTCACATCAATGTTTCTCTCCCTCTCTTTCTTCTTCCTTTCCCCTCTCTCAAAAATAAATAAAATCTTTTAAAATAAAGAGTTCTTATAGCCACAATATTTATTTGTTTGTTTGTTAAATTTTTAAAAATTTAATCCAGGGGTATCCAAACTGTGGTCCATGGGCTGCATGCAGTCCAGGATGGCTGTGAATGCAGACCAACACAAATCGTATATTTACTTAAAACATTATGAGATTTTTTTTTATGATTACATGTCACAGTGTATTTAATGTATGGCCCAAGGTAACTCTTCTCCCATTGTGATGCAGAGATGCCAAAAGTTTGGACACCCTACTGTATTTTTTCCATTACCAATTAGTTCCCTTATACTCCCCTCCCCACAGCAATCACCATACTGTTATCCAGGTCCATGAGTCCTTTTCCATTTTTGCCCAGTCCCTCCACACCCTAGCCTCCCCTCCTCTACTATCTGTCATCTGCTCTCCATCTATGAGTCTGTCTCTGTCTTGCTTGTTAGTTCAATTTATTCATTAGATTCCATGTAATGAGTGAAATCATATGGTATTTGTCTTTCTCTGACTGGCTTATCTCACTTAGCATAATGTAATCCAGGTTCATCCATACTGTTGAAAAGGCTAAAATTTTCTTCTTTTTTATGGCCAAGTAGAATTCCATTGTGTAAATGCCCCATTGTTGTTTTATCTACTCATCTATTGATAAACACTTGGGCTGCTTCCATATCTTGGTGATTGTAAACATTGTCTCAATGAACACAGGGGTACTTGTGTTCTTTCAAATTAGTGTTTGGGTTCCTTTGGATATATTCTCAGAAATGGGACCACTGGGTCAAAACACAGATTCATTTTTCATTTTTTTGAAATATTTCCATACTGCTTTCCAGAGTGGTTGTACCAGTCTGCATTCTCACCAACAGCGCAAAACTTTTTCCCTTTCTCCACATCTTTACCAACACTTGTTAATTTATTGATGATTGCCATTTGACAGGTGTGAGAAGTTATCTCATTGTGATTTTAATTTGCATCTCTCTGATGGCTAGTTATGCTGAGCATCTTTTCATATGTCTCTGGGCCCTTTGTATGTCCTTGGAGAAGTGTCTATTCAAGTACTTTGCCCATTTTTTAATTGGGTTGTTTGTCTTCCTGGAGCGGAGTTGTGTTGGGTCCTTTATATATTTTGGAGGTAAACCCTTGCCCAAGGTATCATTGGCAAATATGTTTTCCCATATGGTTGGTTCTCTTTTCATTTTTCATTTTAATGTGGTTTTCTTTAGCCATTCAGAAGTTTTTTATTTTTTTATGAGAGCCCATTTGCTTATTCTTTCCTTTATGTCCCTTGTTCTAGGGGACATACCGGTAAAAATATTGCTGCGTGGAGTCTCTGAGATTTTCCTGCTTATGTTCTCCTCTAGGACTTTAATGGTGTCACAACTTACATTTAAGTCTTTTATCCACATTGAATTTATTTTTGTGTATGGTGTAAGTTGGTGATAGAGTTTCATTTTTTGCATGTAGCTGTCCAACCCTCTGAACACCATTTGTTGAAGAGGCTATTTTTACTTTATTTTATGCTTCTGCACCCTTTGTCAAATATTAATTGACCACAGAGACTTGGGTTTATTTCTGGGCTCTCTGTTCTGTTCCATTGATCTATGTGTCTGTTCTTATACCAGTACCAGACTGTTGTGATTACAGTGGCCTTGTAATATAGTTTTATATCAGGTAGAGAGATCCCTCCTACTTTGTTCTTCTTTCTCAAAATTGCAGCAGCTATTCGGGGTGGTTTATGGTTCCATATAAATTTTTGAAATGTTGGTTCTCTATCTGTGAAATATGTCATTGGTATTTTAATAGAGATTGTGTTAAATCTATAAATTACTTCAGATATATGGACATTTTGATGATGTTAATTCTCCCAATCCATGAACTCTATACGTGCTTCCACTTATTTGTGTCTTCCAATTACTACAAAAACTATCTGCCAAGAGATTTAAAAACCCAGATGAAATGGACAAATTTCTAGAAAAATATGATCTCCCAAAACTGAATGAAGAAGAAGCAGAAAACCTGAATGGACCAGTAACAGCTGATGAAATCAAAGCAGTAATCAAAAAACTCCCGACACACAAAAGCTTTGGACCAGATGGTTACACGGGAGAATTTTAGAAACCTTTTAAGGAAGAGCTAACCCCTATCCTTCTCAGACTATTCCAAAAAAATCCAAAGAGAGGGAAGACTCCCAAACTCTTTTTATGAAGCCAGCATCATACTAATTCCAAAACCAGATAAAGACACAACAAAGAAAGAAACAATGTCACTGATAAACGTAGATGCTAAAATCCTCAACAAAATATTGGCAAACTGCACCCAGCAATACATTAAAAAGATCTCTTTTTTTCTTGAGTGTGTTTAAAGATTTGTCAATTTTGCTTATCTTTTCAAAGAAGTGCTCTTGTATTCATTGATCTTTTCTATCTTTTTTTATACTCTATTTCTTTTATTTCTGTTCTAATCTTTATTAGTTCCTTCTACTCATTTTGGGTTTTGCTTGTTGTTCTTTTTCGAGTTCCTTTAAGAATGAAGTTAGATAATTTATTTGAGCTTTTTCTTATTTTTTTTTTTGTTTTTTTTTTTTTGAGATAGGCCTGTAATGCTATGAATTTCTCTTTTAGGATTGTTTTCCCAGTGTCCTACAGATTTTGAATTAGGTCCTCATTTTCATTTGTTTCATGGTATCTTTTGACTTCTTCCTTGATCTCATTGTTAACCTATTCATTGTTTAATAACATGTTGTTTAGCTTCCATGTCTTTGTGTGTTTTTCAGTGTTCTTCTTGTGATTGATTTTTAGTTTCATAGTATTGTTGTCAGAGAAGATGCCTGATATGATTTCAGTCTTCTTAAATTTATTAAGACTAGTTTTATGTCCTAATATGTGGTCTATCCTAGAAAACATTCCATGTGCACTTGAAAAGTATGTATATTCTGCTGCTTTGGGGTGAAATATTCTGAAGATATCAGTTAAATTCATTTGATCTAGTGTGTCCTTTATGGCTGCTGTCTCCTTGTTGATTTTCTGCCTGCAAGATATATCCACTGAAGTCAATGGCGTGTCCAAATCCCCAACTATGACAGTACTGGTTTGGTATTAACAAACTCTTTTAGCTTTTTCTTCTGTGGGAAGCTCTCTATTTCTCCTTCAGTTTTAAATGATAGCCTTGCTGGGTAAGGTAGCCTTGGTTGTAGTTCCTTGCTTTTCATCACCTTGAATATTTCACGCCCCTCCCTTCTGGCCTGAAATGTTTCTGTTGAGTAATCAGCTGCCAGTCTAATTGGCACTGCCTTGTAGGTAACTTTCTGCTTTTCTGTTATGGCTTTTAGGATCCTCTCCTTATCTTTATGCATTGTCATTTTAATTATGATATGTCTTGGTATAGTTCTCTTTGAATCCAACTTTTTTGGGACTCTCTGAGCTTCCTGGACTTGTGTGTCTTTCTCCTTCAGCAGATTAGGGGAGTTTTCAGTCTTTATTTCTTCAAGTAGGTTCTCAATACCTTGCTCACTTTCCTCTCCTCATATTCCCATGATACAGATATTATTATGCTTCATGTTGTCCAAAATGTCTCTTAAGCTCTCCTCATCTTTTAAAATTCTTTTTTTCTTTTGCTGCTTTGCCTGGGTGTTTTCTTCTACTTTGTCTTCTAAAACACTGATTCTGTCCTCTGCTTTGTCAAACCTACTGTTTATTCCTTCTAGTTTATTATTTATTTAAGATATTGCACTCTTTATTTCTGACTGTTTTTTTATGGTTTCTATGTCTTTTTCATGCTGTTGAATATCCTTATATTCATTACTGTAAACTTCCTAGCTGATAAATTGCTTGCCTCTATTTCATCTAATTCTTCTGGAAAATGCATTTGTTCTTTCATTTGACTCTTTTTCTTTTTGTCTTCTCATTTTGGCTGCTTTGTACTTTCCACCTTAATTGTTAAACTATATCAGCCTTCAATGGATCTTACTGATCTAATCAAGCTGTAATTAGCAGCCTGGCTTAAGCACCACCAGGTGGGTCAGAGTAATTCCTGTGGGTGGGGTATTGCTTCTCATCAACCTGATACCATTCATAAAGGAGCACTCTGCCTAAGACTAATGGCTCCTGTAGTATGTGGGATGCCTCAGCACAGGGATCCTGGCAGCTGTTCCCTCAGTTCTTTCTCCAAAGCCACCAACCCCAGACTCTCCTCAGGTGTTTCTAGTCCACTCTTCACTCCTTTTGCCAGCACCTGGGGTAAGTGGCTGCAATCAAAATCTTGTGCTTTGGCCTTTTAAGAGGCTTTCTGCATCTCTAGCAGTCTCTCCCAGGTCCATAGGATCCCTGCTTTTCACATCTGGATGTTATCTGGGTTCCTTTCTGACTCTGGTGCTGTAGGTTGAGGAGCTCAACTTGGGGTTTACACTTAATACTTCTCAGGGGGAACTCCCTGGCCACTGAAATTTCCCTCCAGTACTTCAGCTGATACCTTAGGAGCCCAGCCTGCCTCTCGTGTCTCCTCTGCACTCTCTACCAGTCCTGTTATGGTGAAGTGGTTTCTTCTGTCTGTCCATGGTTATAAGGCTTCTCTCCAGCTAGTGTTCAGTTGGTTATTCTGGATGATTTCTCTACAATTTAGTTGTAATTCCAGATTGGTACTGGAAGGTTAGTGTAGCTTCCACTTACTCCTTCACCATGTTGGATGAACTCTCTCACAATGATATTTAAACACAGGAAATCCTGTGCAAGTTATTTGTCCTAAGATAACATATGGAAGTAATTATTAACTAGTTCCTCAAGAGACAGAGATGTGGGTGCTTTTTATTTCTGTGGTCTGATTTATTAAGAGGCCTGATTTTTGCACTCAGATGACTCTGGCAAGACTTCACATGATAAACCTGCGTAAAAGGACACTGGGAGTAACAGGCTTTATTCCTCCTTTGCCATGTGAGGAAATGGAAATCCACAAGGCTGGCAGTGCCTCACACAGGTAGATGGTGACCAAGCAGTATCTGGAACCCAGGTCTGCAGCCAAAAGTATAGTTTCACACACAGTACATGTGTAAGCTCTTCCTATAAAATTCAAATGATAGACAGAGACCTAAGTTTTCCTTGACTGCTATCCCAATCTTGATATCCTTCTCAGCATAACCACTATTATCAACTGATATGTATCCTTCACACAATTTTTTTTTAAATTTATCGATTGACTTGAGAGAAAGATCAACTTATTGTTCCACTTATTCATGCATTCATTGGTTGTTTCTTATATGTGCCCTGACCAAGGATAGAACCCACAACCTTGGCATATCAGGATGAAGCTCTAGCTCAGTTGGTTTGAGCACACATTTTGTTTAATGTTTCCACATATGCATATACACATGCATATATGTAGAAATATGTGTCTATGGAATATATGACATTGTTCTGTAGTTTTTTTAAAAACAAATACAATTATACTATACACTTGGTTCTGTAATGTTTATCTTGGATATATTTTTGGATCAGCACATATCTGTCCCATTCTTTCAAACTGTTGGCTAATGTTCTAAAATATAAATAAGTCACGACATATGATGGGCATTTAGATTGTTTGTATTTTTCCTCCACTACAAACAATGTTAGACGCAGTACTTCTCAAGGTTTAGTGAGCATCAGAATCACCAGAGGGGCTTGTTAAAATAGAGTCCTGGGCCACAACCCTACACACTCTGACCCAGTAGTGCTGGGAGGGGATAACCACCCCATTTCTAACATATCTAACCAGCTCTCAGGAATGTTAATGCTGGTGGTCCAAGGAGCATACCTGGGGCCATTCTGCTGTAATGGGTGTCAGTGCACGGACTTCTGGTGTGTGTCTGTGAGTGTTCTTGCATGGAGGCAGGAGGAGGCGGTAGATATGAAGAGGATTTGCTGGGTCATAGGGCTTGTGTTTTAATTTGAAGATACTGAGAAATGATCCTCCAAGGCAGCCATACTACTTTGTGTATTTAGCTACTTCCCCCAATAGTATATCAAGTATGAGGGCACTTGTTTCTACACGTGCTCACCACCTTTGATGCTGACAGTGTTTAGTTTGTCCCCAGTATGTTTGGTGAGAAATGTGCCTTGTTCTACCTTAATCATTAATGAGGTTGATCTTTCATAATGTACAGGCCATCTGAGCCTTCTCTTCTATGAAGTGTATATTATACCCTCAGCACATTTTTAAAATAGGTTGTTGGTTTGCTTTTCTCATGGATTTATAGCTAGTTGTATATTTAGGATGTTAATCCCTTCCCTGTTTTGTATGTATGAAAATGTCTTGCTTGGTGCTCACTCTTATATGACTTTACTCCTAATTTTAATGATACCTGAACAGCATTGTTCCCTTTGAGGATCATAAAAATCCCAGAATAAAACATTATCTTCATTTTAGACCCTCAGTTCAAATCCTGTGATCATACTGCTAAATGTCGGCTAATGATCAACAAATTGTACAGAACCTGAGAAAGGGAATAGGTTGGAGCCTCCCCAACCCCTTTTGGCTAAAGGAGCTCCCACTGTGGAGGAATCTCCCGACCTAACGTAAGGGAATTAGGCCCACAGAGGCCCACAGACCTGACTGAAGTAAAGCAACCTCCATCTTGTCAAAAAGAAATTTCTGTAAGCTCCCGAGTAAAAGTTCTTCTAAGCCACTTTGACACAGAATTATTCTCTTTTGACATATTATAAACATTAAAGAAAATTTAATGCCCATCTGGACAGTCAGTTTTTGCCAATTGCTACTACCACCAGCTGCAAAACTGCACTGACTACAAGCCATCCAGCTGCCACGCATACCTCGTGCCAAGAGAGAGCAAGCTGCCAGCGCTGCTCCAAGTGGCTGGGCTGGTTTGCAGCCAGGATTTGAGGGGGGATGTGCTGTGAAACACAGTAGTCACGACTCGGCTTTTCAATGAGTGTTATTTGTGTTTGCTTTTTTTCTGGTCATCTACTGTGGGAGGCGGCTGGGGACACCATCCCTTTCCTGGAAATGGCAGCAAAACATGTTGATCCTTCTTCCTCTCTGCCTTTTATGTACTTGCTGGCATCCTTTGCACTTACATTCTGCTTGCACGCAGTCATTAGCTGGAACCGCCTGGAGCTGCAGAAAAGGGTGCCATCTCTCCAAGACTGGGTTTCCCCAACTCCTTATCCTTCTCCCCATCCCTAATGGCACCCCTCTCCTTGTTTTTTTTTTTTTCCTTATTTGTTTGGCATTTGTTTTCTCACAAAGTAACAAGGAGAAACTGCTTCCTTAACTAGTGTTTTCATAGAAGTATTCTTATATTTGTGCACTTGGGTTGCAAGCACTCTTGGAAGGCTATTTCCTCTCAACAAGAGGGGTTTCTTCTTCCTTTTAGGAGCAAATTGTTTTCCTGTTCTGACAATTGCAATAGATGGTACCACTGTTTGCCATATATTCCATTTTCTTTCCCCATCCTGTTTTTCCCTGTGGGGTGGATTGATAATTCATCCTGTCTTTATTGAAGTCAGGAGAAACCATGTGATCTTTGGCCAATAAAATGTGGACAGAATTGATGTGTGTAACTTCTTCCAGTAGTTCTAAGAGCCAGCCTGTTGTTTGAGATGTTTCTCTTCCCTCTGCTGGAGGAATAGCAATGCTCAGATAGAAACTGCTCCATCAGCCTGGGTCCTGGAGTGAAGACATGGAACAGTACAGGAGCTGACCCCAGATGGACATGCCATGCAGATGAAAACAAAACTGAGTCCTTAAGAGCCACAGATATTTGGGATTACTTGTTACTGCAGCATAACCAGACCTATCGTGACTGATACCATATCCTTTCATTTACAGATCTCTACATAAAATAACATGTTGAGATTACTCAGTAGAACATGGAAGTCTAGAAAGTTATCCCTAGGACCAGGCAGTGTTGCTTGCCTGCTGTCGTGTGTCTGGCCAGGTTAACATGGGATCTTGGGATGTGTGAAACTGCAGGGATCTTAGAGTTCTTCTAACTAAGCCTTGTTGGCTGCACCTAAGGAGACTGGGGCTCAGAGATGCTCAGGGACACACCTGAAGTTAGCCAGCCGGGTGGTGGGAGAATGTGGCCTGGACTGGAGGAAGCCAGGCTCCCACTCCCGTGCTCCATCAACCGTGCCTTCTCCCGAGGGTTTCAGCTTGCTTGGCACTGGGGAGCAGACAGATCCTTATGTAAATATTTGCTACCATTTTTATTTAAGATATTTCTGAAAATCTTTCCCTGATGAATGTGGCTCAGTTGGCTGGGCATCATCCCTCAAGGCAAAAGGTCACCAGTTCGATTCCCGGTCAGGTGATGCAGGTTTAGTCCCTGGCCAGAGCGCGAACATGAGGTAAGCAATTGATATTTCACTGTCACATTGATGCTTCGTTCCCTCTCTCTCTCCCTTCTCCTTTCTCTATAAATAAATAAATTAAATCTTTAAAATAATATTTCTGAAAGTCTTAAGCCCATTAAACTTCCAGGTACCCACTTTACACCCCAGACCATCTCCCATTCCCTATGCTACTGCCTCATGCTGAGGACAGTTCATGTTATGGAAATGAAATGCGTGTTTAGAGAAGCAAATTCACTACATGGGACAAGTATAAGAGACTTTTCCTTTAGGGACTGTTCCCAAATATCCACAGTCACGATTCTCTTCACTTTACCATGCAGCTAAGAATTGACTGTGCAACTGTTTTTCTAAATCAGTCATGTCTAATTTTATTTTAGAACATGTGAAGGGTTCTACTCCCTTCCTGGATAACAGGTCTTCCTACTTTGTAAGTAGTTACTCCCCAATACTAGCAGAGTTGATATTTACATGACGCTTACTATTACTAACACGCTGTTCAAAGCAGTTTATATTTTTTTATATACTTAGTCCTCACAGCAAATGCATGATGTATTATTATTATTCCTCATTTACAGAGGAGAAAATGGAGGCACAGAAAAGTTAAGTAACTTATCCAAGGTCACACAGTGAGTGGCAAAGCTGGGATTTGCACCTAGGCCACAGGTGGCAAACACAAGGCCCACGGCCGAATCCGGCCCTCCACCTTGTTTTATCCAGCCTGGCACCTTGTTTCTACTCAGTGGCAGTGCTGAGCTCACGCTTAACTGTTAAGGAGTAGTTACATTTATATAGTCCTAAAACTACATCAACCCTTTTAGGACAACCGCCAGGCTGATGTGGCCCCTGGTGAAAATGAGTTTGACACCCCTGATAGGCAGTCTAGCTATACCATTCCTAGGATGACTGTAACACTGACAATGTTAAGGTAACAGGACCAGGGCAGCAACAACAACCATGTAGTTATGAACTAATTGATAAGTGCAAGTACTATGTATCTTCATGTTGATTCGTGATCCCTAAAATAGGCATTACAGTAATTTAGGAAGCAGAGGCTTAAAGACATTAAGTGACTTGCCCTAAGTCACATAAATGGTGAACCTGAAGTTCAAAGCCAGATCTGTCTGACTTCTAAGTCTGTCCTCCCTTCACTTGGCCATGATGCATTTTCTTTTCATGTCCTCTCCACATAAAAGCAGTGGGACAGAATGAAGATGCTGTTTTTAGCACGTTTACCGCTTTATGTATCAGATAGACTAAGTTGAATAATAGGACTTTTCCACCTGGAAATGTAGCCTCTGAGCAGAATAGACAGCAACCGTCTTATCCAGGGAGTGGAGAAGGGGAGACAGGGGAGACGGGAGTTTGGGCCAGGTGCCCTGACTGTCTTTTTTCACCCTCAGTCTCCGTGATGCTGTAATCCTCACAATATTTCTTTAGGAGAGTTGCTCGTTTCCAAATGTAGAATAGAAGTACAGAGCATTAAAGTGCTTGGCAGCCCGACGGTGCTGTCACTTGTGGGGCTGGCAGTAAAACCGGGGTCCTTTTCCTCAGGTATCATGTTCTGTGTGATGGATTTCACAGTGCGGACTGTGCGGGAATGTCTTTTGCAGAGGTTTCCAGAGCTAAGTGGAACTTTCTACCGCTAAAAAGTGCTGAAACCGTTTTCTGACAACAAATAGTGGGGGGAAATATTTAAAAGTTGCATGTGTGTGTTTTAATTTTTAATGAACGGCAGCCGAGCGGTTACAGGACAGGGGCTCGCTCTGAGAATCACTGCTCCCCGGGACTTCAGGACACAGCCTGAGTCGGAGCCCCCGCCCCTGCCCCCCCAACCCCCACACCCCCACACCCTGGACCCCGCCCCCCCAGCTGCGAACAGGGCTGCTGGAAGCTGCTTCCTTTGTTCTGTTATCCCTGCAGCTCTGGAGGGCGGGGACGGGAGAATTTTAAGGTGCTGGAGGCTGTGTAGGAAACAACCTGTATGATTTAGAGTATAGTTTTAAATAATGGCTTAAATAAGATGGAAGTTCTTCCTTTCTTACGTATGAGTCAGGCGTGAACTACGGCGGCCTGGAGCTGTGTGGGGGCCCACAGCGTCTTAAGACCCCCGGCGCCTTCCACCTCCAGCTCACACCCCGCTGTGCTGCCTTCCTCTGATCGCCTGGGCCCCTTACTGCCGTCCCCAGGGTTCAGCCCTTGGGGATGGGGAATGGGGGCCAGCACACCATTTCCTTTTGGAGCATGTTCTGGAAATTACCTTTATTCCCTCCGCTCATCCCATTAGCCATGATGTGGTCACATGGTCACTGTCAACTCCAGAACAGCCTGAGAATGAGAGTCTGTGTTCTGGGTGTCCACATGCAGAGATAAAAACGTTACTACTATGGAAGAAGGGGGAGCAGATAGTTAGGGACCATATCAGCTCTGCCGCCTCCCCTGCTTTCTGTCTCCACCACCACGAGAAGGTCCCAAGGCCCTGCTTTTCTACAACCAAGTCCAGGCCAGTGTTGCTGGCGCTTCCCCTTTGTAAAGTGACAGCAGTTCTCGAAAGGCCGACATCAGAGGCCGACATGAATGGAGCGGCCAGCCTAAGGAAGCATGGTCCTGCAACCAGCAGTAGTAAAGGAACGGTTCATCCTTAACTTTCTTTTCTTGATGCATATGGCAAGATTCTGTCATAATCCACAGAAATAGTGTTAAATTCTCCTTTCCTATCTCTCTGGCTCTCTTATCCTCAAAAGCTCTTCCCACACACACACAAAAAAAGCAGCCCCAAGTAAGCTTCTTACTTATTAGCAATAACTCCCCCCCCAAAAATCCTATGGATATTCAGTGCCAAATAGCTTTTCTCTCCCTCCCATCTCTCCATTTTAAATTATGTATTTCATGTAAATCTCCCTGTAAGCAAGAATCTCCCAGCTCTAAAGGCAACACCCCAACGGGGAGAAGGTGGGTGCGGGTTTTCTGGTGTCCAGGTAGAGAGGAGAGGAGAAAGAGAATGCCCATCGTGTGGTCTTGCCAGCTGCATTCCCCGGTCCATTCTCCACACAGAGGCAGCCAAAATAACTTTTACACACATCATTTAGTGTAGTGTCACTTCTCTGCTTAAAGTGCTTCACTGGCTTCTCACTGGACTAGGGGAACACACTAGTGCCTCTTCCAGGCCTGCGTGACCAGCCACCTCCCTCTGCACCCCGGCCCTCCAGCCCTCTCCCCTCCGCTCCTGCTCCAGGTCCTTCCTGCCAACGGACCCACCTCAGCTGCCCCCTGACCTCAAATGCTGTCCCCCAACTCTGGCAACTGTCACTGGTTTTTCAGTTTCTCTAAAATCCTGTCTTTTCAGAGATGCCTTTACTGACCTTTCATTTGAAAACAAAACAGGTTTGTTTCCTGTAATGGATTCAGCAGACATTGTAGCATACACTTGTAGGTGACTTTATTTGTTGCGGCTGAAGCCTTCACTGGACTGCGAGCCCCAGGAAAGCAGGCAGCTGCACCCGTGCCCAGCGCCAGGCCTCTGTGCCATTGGAGGATGCAGAGCCTGCCCTCGGATCTCAAGCACTTAGGAAATGCCTGTCTCCCCTGTCCTTGCTTCCTTTCCATCTGCTTTCTGCTTTACTCTGCAGCCCAGGACACCAAGAGATGTTGCTGTGTTAAGAAAGAAAGCCGCCCTGGCTGGCATAGCTCAGTGGATTGAGTGCGGGCTGGGAACCAAAGTGTCCCAGGTTCGATTCCCAGCCAGGGTACATTCCTGGGTTGCAGGCCATAACCCCCAGCAACCGCACATTGATGTTTCTCTCTCTCTCTCTCTATCTCCCTACCTTCCCTCTCTAAAAATAAATAAATAAAATATTAAAAAAAAAAAAGAAAACCAAAGTTTACCCTTTCTCAAGGTTTTTTAGGCCCCAATCACCATTTCATCCTAATCTTTTGGAGTCGAGTGGTTTTCATCGTCGGCACTATCATTGGCATGTGCATTGGGGTTTTACAGAGAAAACAGAACCCATAGGGTGTGTCCATCTATGTCTGTGTCTCCATCTCTATGTACTGTATCTCTGTGTGCACCTATGTCTGTGTCTGCATCCATATGTATGCATCTCTGTCTACTGTATCTCTGTGTGCACCTATGTCTGTGTCTGCATCCATATGCATGCATCTCTATCTACTGTATCTCTGTGTGCACCTCTATCCGTGTCTACATCTATATGTCTGCATCTGTATCTACTGTATCTCTGTGTGTATCTATGTCTGTGTCTGCATCTGTGTCTCTACCCCCCATATCTACATCTATATTGGCTCATGTGACTATGAAGGCTGCAAGTCCTGAATCTGCAGACTGGACCCACAGGCCGGGAACCCAGAACAGAGCCAGCGTGGTGGTCGGGTCAAGCCAGAAGGCCGGCTGCTGCGGGGTTCCCACTCAGGGGAGGGCAGTCTTTCATTGTCTTCAGGCCGGTGACTGACCGGGTGAGGCCCACCCACACTCAGGAGGGCCGTGTGCTTTACTCAAAGCCCACCAATTTAAATGTTAATCTCATCCGAAAGCACCCTCACAGAAACATCCAGAATAATGTTTGACCACATATCTGAGCTTCGTGGTCCAACCAAGGTGACATAAAAATGTACCATTAAGGTGCATAAACTTGTTCTTCTGGCGAATAAAAAGTTGCAGGATTCTTATGACAGCCTAAATGGCCCCCAAACAAAGAACCAAAGTACTGTGGCTGCGAATACTGGTGGGTGTGTGTGGGGGGGGGGGGCTGGGTGTCCTCAGCCCCAGGGAGGGTCCCCTGTGCCCGAAGGCCCAGGGTGTCATTACTCAAGAGAGCCAGGAGGCAGAAGAGAAGGAATTACCCTGGAGGAAGATGCAGGAACTCCTGGGAGAAAGAGACAAAGCCCTCAGTGTGGGTTGAGCACCACGGGGGAGGGCAGCGGCCCACACTGCCTTCTGCCTGAGGTCTTTCTCCCTTTGCTCTCTGCCTGTCTGTGGACGCGGTGCCCCTCCCCCTATTTAGTGACCCGCTGGTGGCTCCCTGCCACTAGGCTTATTTGGAAGCAATAGATAAATGTCAGCACTTAGAAGCTATGAAACATCCTAACTGGCCCCCCTAGACTAATAAACATAAAAAAAATCCTGATTCAGGCAGCCTGATGGGCTCATTGGTGAGAGGGAGATAAAGTTTCCCTTCAGGACATTTATAATTTACATAATAAAAAGCTTTTCACCTTCTAGTCAAGGAGCAAAATTAATGACCATGGCCCTGGTACCTCCTGGAACGTTATTTGCTTAAACTAGCAGGAACAGTTTGTGAATTCCTCAGTGAGGGATGGGGGGAATCAGGGGTGCGGTGTTAGGGGCAGGGTAGGGAAGAGAGCAAGGTGCCCGCAACTCACTTCACAATGGCCTGGAATGGGGGCGCTGGGCAGTTCTCCACAGTTAACAAAGGCATTTGTGTCTTGACCTGTGCTTTCAAAGCACTCGGTACCAAATAATGCACTAATGATAATGGACTCGACAATCTGAGGCCCGGCAATCACCTCCGCTCGGGCAGATGTTGAATGGACAGTCAGCAGAAGGGTTGCCTCGGTTATATCCTTCAGTCATGTCTTGCCCTCTTCTCTTCTGGGCACCAGTTCAAGTATCAAATAGAAAAGCTGGTGTTCCAGTGTCCCTGGTTCTAGAGATAAATGAACAGCCCCAAAGTCCTTTGATATCCATGCAGGGTCCCTTGTTCCAAATTTCCCAAGCGCCTTGGAAAGCTAACAGCATTAACCAAATACTGTTCATTCTTACCCCTCTCCTATGAGGGAAGCAGGTGGCCCATATTATTTTGGATTTTAGTGGATTGAGAGAGAATGGTACCGAGAGGTTAAATGTTTCACCTTTCACTGGGTATTAAGTTCAGTTTCAGGTTCACAAGGGTAGAGGGTCCCCTGGTAGACCAGAAGACTCTCCCAGGGGTCTCTGGGAAGTGGGTAGAGACTGTGGAGGTGAGAATGGAAGTCAAAGTCTCCTTCCTTCCTTTTATAAAAGAGGAGCTATTATTGATGCAACTTTCATTGCGATTTTATAGAAATTAAAACAACACAAGATTACAAAAGGACTTAGCAAAGGGGGGCATGGATGCAAGTATGGTTTTTTGGTTTTTGATTTTTACCTCCTTCAAGCCTGATTTCCTGTGTTGGATAAACAGAATATCAACAGGCAAGTAAAGTAGTTGCTTTTATTCAAAAGTTCAGGATTTTAAGGGGAGAGCAGGATGGGTGGACAATCAGCCTGTGAAGCACTATCCACTTCAGAGTCCCTGGGGCCCCTCTCTGCCTCTCCTATTCATTCTGTGTCCCCTCGCCCGACTCACATTTCTACGGCCATTTCTGCGGTCCAGTGTCCTTGAAGCTGTAGAGCACCCACAGTTTTTGCTGTCTAGGTAATGACTAAATCAGGGTCATCTCAGAACCAGTTTTATGGGGGAAGGGGACAAAAATCAGTTCTGTCAAGCCGAAAACAACTCTTCTCCCAGGATTTTGGTGTGTTATTTATCATGGATAAATCGGTGGATGGAGTGACAGGGTCTAGCTACAGAGCCACTGGGGTTTGTGGGGTCCTTTGATCTGAGCGTGAGATGGAAGCTGGAGATAGGTTAATGCCAGTTCTGCTTCGGGAAATACCGTTCTGCTGTTTCTAGTAGAAATCCCACAAGGCTTGCTTGTGTCCTGAGAGACCGTGTATCCGATTGCACGAGAACGTTCTGCCGGAGCGGGCCAGGTGCCCATGGGGGGCTTTTCTGCCTGTAAAGTGGGCACCATAAGAACACTTACTTTCCGAGCGTCTGTGAGACAGAATGAACTGGTGCACACAAAACACTTAAGACACTTCCCGATGCATAATTAAGCATTCAACAAATAAATGTTTACCTTCAGTATTAATTTGTATTAGTTTCAGGTGTACAGCATAGTGGTTAGACAATCATGTACTTTACCAAGAGTAAACTATAATAAAAAAAATAAATATTTATTTAAAAATAGAGAGACTAGAGATGTTTTTGTATATATGGAATGTCCAAGGGGGGAAAATGTTAGCATTTTAAAATTAATAATACTTGGTATATACTCTTTTTAGGGTTTATGTCATATGTGATTTGATCAACAAATGCCTATCTCATTTGTATGTTAAACAACCAAAATAGCTTGTTCAGTAGTACCATAGTCTCTTTGTCGTTGGCAGCTTAGCGGCCAAATTGGATTGATTGTACAATAATAAGATATTAGTATGCACAATAATAAGATATTGGTACAAACTGCAAAACATATGAGTCAGCTTGTATAGACCTGGCTACCATGATTTCCTTCATCCATTATTTACTCACATATGAGTGCATTTAGTCATTCAGAAACCACGAGGTATTCCCGAGATCTGGTCTCACCGCTCAGGAGGTCCAGGTCCCAGAAAAGACCAGACAGCTAACACATGTCAGGTCTCTGTGAAGGGCCCGCTGGGCCCCAGGTGATGAAGAAGCCCCTTCCAGTGGGAGGAAATGTTTGAGTCGAAGCATGATAGCAAAGAGGGAGACAATGGGGAAAGAAAGAGAAGTTCAGGCGGAGGGAAAAGCAGGAACTCCCAGTGTGGAAAGGGAGAGAGAGTCTGGATGGGGCGGGGAGTGTGGGGTGACTGCAGTGGGGTGTGCCCAGGACAGAAGGCAGGGAAAGGCTGCCAGGCCCCCTCTCCTGCAAGGCCTCCTGTGCCCTGGGGAGTTTGGACTTCATCCTCTGGCTCGAGGGTGCGGTGGGGTCAGGGGCAAAGGGGAGGTGAGCAGGAAGAAGAAGAGAGACTACCTCAGATTGAACCAGAGACCTTTCCAAGTCCCCTTCAAACTCTCACACTGTGTCCCATTCAAGAGGGAGGAAGGACAGTTATTGAAAAATGTAAACATTTCCTGGGGACAGTTGAGTAAATTCTCTTCCTTCGATGCTTTGCCCCTTGAGAATCACCCTCCCCCGCAGTGGCAGGGACCCTAGGGGCAGACACACACTCAGGATGTCCTTTAGACCTGTCACTAGTGTTGCATGTGAGTGCTGGGCTGACACACAGATTGAAGACACGTGAGCATGTGACAGTACAAATCAGGCAGAGGGGCTCAGGTGTGGGCCACATAAGAGGTATTTAGAGAATGATCGCTCTTTGTGGCTTCTTGGACACCGGGGTGGGGAAGAGGCGGCTCCCTCCATCATCCTTACCGGAGGTAGGACACCAAGAGAGGAAGCAGTTTACTTTTCATTTTGAGGCTCTGGTAAGACTTCCCCACGGAGACATTTCGATAGCAGTTCACAAAAACATATGTGTAGTTTTGGAGAGCATTCTGCCTTCAAATTAACAGTCTTGCTTTGCAGTCCCAGCTAATCTATCTGAATATCAGAGATAACTTCCTTTTTTTAAAAAAAAAAATCTTTCCGATAACTTTTCATTAGCATTTATAAGAATGATTTACAGGACAAGATGAATGGATTTTCTTTCCCTATAAAGAGTATATCCTATGTATTTTAATACCTTCTAAGTTGAATTTTCCCTCTGAATACGAGACTGCTCTTCTTGAGCCTACTGCCTCCTCTCCAGTTCACATTCCAGAAGTTGGCTTTGTTCAGTTTTGCAAGTTGAAGGTTTATGGGTAAAGACAGTTAAAGAAAATAAGGACATTATTGAAAGTAAATGACAAGATTAAGCAAGGCTGGGGGAGAAGAGTTAAAGATAATCACTAGCCGTCCAAAATTAAATTAAACATTAAATAGGGTTTCCCAGGCCAGGAAGGGTCTTGGGAAAGGGGAAGAGAAGAGAGGCTGAGTGTACTCGTGTTGATGTTCTTTGCTTGTATAAATTTTAAATCAAATTTGGCTTTCGATTTCTGGCAGTGCAGGCTCAGTGCAGAATGAGCTGGAAAATGGAGACTTCTTGCTTGCTACTTTTAGCTCTCACCATTCTGCTGGTTCAGACAACTTCTCGCTGGGTTCAGTGTATGGCAATGAAATGCAAATCATAAACATGAGAGCTGGCCTCCGGGGAAAAGGGGGGCCCTGGATGCGATCCAAGGTCTGTAACACAGAGAAAAGACATATTTCTTTGTCACACACAGTAGACTCTCCCCGAGGGTTTCGGCGATGGGAATAAAATGACTGGGAGGGGGCGAGTGAGTGGTAGTGGAAATCGTTATGACGTTCTTCTCTCGGATGAAAAACCAAACAAAAACAAACCTCGTGTGAGTGGGAGCACAGACAAGCCCGCGGCCTCGCAGCCTCTCTTCACGGCACACTCCATATACCATAGTCATTGCCCCGGCGTCAGCGTCGGAGTGGGGCCGGCCGCTGGGACCCTGCCGTACACCTAGATACGGATGTTTGTCACTCGGCTTGACCTGGGGTGGGGAAGCTGTCAAGGACGTTTAAATTTATTTTTCAAACATTTTGCATTCAGGAAAATTCAGAGTACATTTTCCCAAGCACTTTCCCTTTGAATATTTAAACCCACGCATATTCTGAAGGAAATTTAATCCACATGTTTCTGATTCATTTACACTTAATTCATCAAATTGTTGTTTTGTAAGAGTCATTTGATGTCCAAAGAGCTTTATAAGGGTTTGGGTTTTTTTTTTTTTAAACCTTCTTCATAAACCTTCTTATTTGAAACACGTTGCTCATGCCAACACTGACCCTGAACACAGTGCAGAAGAGTGTCAGTACGAACCTGACCTTGAAA
This sequence comes from Phyllostomus discolor, assembly GCF_004126475.2. Taxonomy (NCBI): domain Eukaryota; kingdom Metazoa; phylum Chordata; class Mammalia; order Chiroptera; family Phyllostomidae; genus Phyllostomus; species Phyllostomus discolor. The sequence goes on from NC_040906.2 coordinate 29,800,589, forward strand.
CCTGAGGGGTCTAAGGTAGTGGGAGGTGAGGGAGGGCAGAGGAGTTGCGGAGGACTCGGAATTTGCTCGGACGAGGAAAATTCTCCTAGCTTTAATTGGGAGGCAGGGGATGGGGTCTTTTAATTTCTCGAAGTAAAAATAAATGGAACCAGCACCTTGTCCATGGGAGGCCTCAGCTGTCGGCCATGGTTCTCTGTGAGGGTGGTTTTCCACGGTCTCGGTCGTGAGGGTCTGGGGCTTCTGCTGATTTCCAGGAGGATCTGAGCCCTGAGTAGAAAGATTATAACTGGCTTTCAAAACCAGCTTGCCGTATGGTGGCCAAACCAGCAATTTTTAACAGAACTTATTCTTTGTAATGCCTCAGGCTGGGCTCCATCAATACATTAGATGCGGGCCTCCTCATAGCTGTCCAGGGCCAAGGACTGGCGATCTGGCGTCTTTGGCATGGATATTGAGCTTTGCCTTCATGGTCAGCTTGGCTTGCCTCTCTACCACCATTCCACAAGCTGATTCTAACTCACCCCCCCCCCCCCACCCCGCCCGTCCCCTTCCCCTGGCAGAAGGCCAAGTCCAGGCAACCTCTCTAACATAAGTTTCTTGGAAGTAAACCCCACTCTGTTTTGATCCAAACACATACACCCTGGCCCCACCCCCACCCCACTAACATTGCTGTCACTGTCCTGGTTTTGGAGGGGTGAGCTTCCAGTGTGACAAACTGTCATAGGAATTAAGAAAAAAAGATGAGATACAAAGTGTGGTGGACCAGGGCCCAGAGAAATTCTCCTTCACATAAAACCTTGGGACACGGATAACTGTCTATTGTTTATGTAAAGGGAAAAAAACCTTATCTTCAAACACTTATAAATATGATAATGGTGATTTCTGAGTTGGCTGACTGTACAGACAGGATTTTTACAGCGTGTAAAATCTCATCCATGTTGCCGAATCATTTCTATTTCATGTGTACATTTTACACGTAAGTATAAGTTGGCTTTTGGATGTTTTCTGAAAACAGTGCTTTGAACCCAGGATAGAAATTTGATTGAGACTTACTGTAGTCAAAAATAAAATAATTACAGGGTAAATTCAGTGTTCTGGCTTTGAGTTCATGCTTGTAGCTCCTACCCAAGTTCTCCGATGAGCGTGCAATATGCATTTCACTCTCCTGACCTCGGATGGTTCTGTCTGAACCAGAGCAATGCAGTTACAAGAAACCAACCAAGAAGGGTCCCCATGGAGAAGTTATGGGGAATTTTGTTTGTCTTTTTACTGCCAGGACAGGGCTTAAGTGGAAACTAAGAATACGAAGCACTTGTGCTCTGCTTTCTGATGGTTAATCTGTGCTCCAGACTTCAGAAACCCTCGTTTCCACCGATGTGAGGTGTGTGAGTGCTTTGGGTAAAAGCAGATTCAATTACCTTTTGTTTTTCAACATTCTTGGTGGTAAAATGGAGTGAAGGTGGTGTTACTTTCATGAAGAAATGAGAAAGCAGATAAACAATGGTTAAAATCAGAAACCTGCTACACGGTGAGAAAAGGCATGGTGTGAAAAATATAACAGCAGTGTTAAAATAAGATAAAATAAAAAAAACCCTCATGCTCCATATGAAATTGTTTCAGCAGAAGGACTTACATTAGAATGTAAGCATTATGAAAATATTCTGCTTATTTTATTCACTACAATAGCCCAAGTCCCTGAAACAGTTCCTGGCACGTAGTAGGCGTTCAATAAATATCTGTTGAATGGCAGAGTGGATGGATGACTATTGGTAAAACTCCATAGGCCCAGCCATGGAGTGATAGCCTGCTTCCGTTTTGCCTCCTCGGACAAAGCAGCAGACTGGCATGCGGGGAGGTGCGGACGGGAGGCTGCCGCACAGCGGTGCAGACCCTGGGCCTGGGGCCGGGCCGTGCTTCCGTGGTGTGTTTGGGAATGCTGCACCTGAGAGATGAGTGTGAAGTCACCAGTTTCCCAAGGACAAAAGGACAAGAGTCCCTTGTGTGAACGGGGCATTTTCCTGTCTCTTGACCTCTGACCTGTGGCCAAGTCTCCAAGGCTGTGATACCAGGGGCAGCTCCGGGAAAAATCAACCATTTTCTCCCTAAAAAGAGCTGTGTTGACAGAGGAAAGAAGTAAGGTAATTCTGCTTCAATTTTTAAACTCCAGAATAATAAAAACAAGTTGCCCTGATTTAGTCACTGAAGAAAAATGAACGCTGTTTTAGGGGACATCATGGTATTTTTATGGGGTGTACCATTTTGCTGGGGGTGCCATAGCAAAGCACCAGAGACTCGTGGCTTAAACAACAGAAATGTATTTTCTTCCAGTTCTGGAGGCTGGAAGTCTGAGATCAAGGTGTTAACAGGCCTGGCCTCTCCTGTGGCCTCTCTTCCTGGTTTGCAGATGGTCAGCTTCTCATTGTGTCCTCACATGACCTTTTCATCTGTGTGTCCTGAGGAGAGTGAGAGAGATCTAGTAGTGTGTCTTCCTCTTCTTAGAGGGACAGCAGTTTTATGGGATGAGGGCCCCATTCTTATGACCTCATTTAACCTTGATTGCCTCCATCAAGGCCCTGTGTCAAATAGTCACATTAGAAGTTAGAGTTTTGATGCATGAATTTGGGGCGGGGCATAATTCAGTACAGAACAGGAGGTTAAACAGCCCATTCTCAGGTCAAAGTGGAGATACCAGCCTTCGGGGGCATCTCTGAGGCCCTTCCAAGAGGAGTTTCACTAAGGCAGTCATGGTCATTAAAAATTAAGGCTTTTCTCATGTGCCACGGTGGTGGCAGCGTGAGGCGTGTTCTGTGATCTCTGGCTCCTATTTAAAGTGCTGTAATTACTATTGAATTGTGGCGTTGGTCGTGCCACAAGATATATATAAAGGCTAAAGCCTGCTTTATGGTTGGAAAGCCAAGGCAAAAGGCATGTTAATTAGGAGGACAGCTCATCCATTTCTTTATTCATTTATTTTTAAAGGCAAGTTGTATACTGAAAACATAGTACTTAGGCTTTCAAATTCATATGCAAACCACTGAAAATGCAAATTATTTACCCATAAGGTCAGCATTCTTGTGGGAATTTCTGTTCCTTTCCATGCTGAGCTAGAAGGACCCTCCGAGAAATCTGTGTTCTCATGTTATTAACGAGGCATTGCAGACCCAGAGAAGTCAGGAGACTCCGTGAATGTCCTGCAGCGAGGCAGAGGCAGAGGCAGAGGCAGAGGCGGGGGAGCGCTTGGGTTCCGCATACAGTCTGTGAAAATGCTTGCAGCCTCTTCTCGGGCTGACTCTGCCAGCTGCCTGAAAGGCACGGAAGGCTTCCGTGCACTTGACCTGCACATTTGCTCTTGGGCCTCATTTCATCAGTTAATGAACAAGTGTTCATGAATGTATACTTTATGCTTGACAACAATGGACAAAAGCATAACATTTTGTCTCAAGATATCCAGTCTGATTTTGGATGATGAGGCTAAAATTTAAGTAAAAAAATGTAAGAACAGATACAAGTTTACCAAAGCAGCTAAAATCCTAGTGGTCTTTTAAAAGTTGGTTGGTTTTCTTGGAGTTGTTGGAGGGGCTGTGGGGTCAGATCTGGACTTGAGCTCAATTTTGTTGCTAACTGGGTGAGCAGTCACTGGGCTTACTGAGCCTCAGTTTCCCCATCTGTAAAGAAGGGAGCGTGGCCTAGGGCCAGAGACTTTTGAGCTTTGGGGTGGCCATTGCGGTTATCGTCGCCCCATGACTGTAGTCCCCACTACTATCAACCCTGCTGTCACCAGTGCACCCACTGCCCCCGGTGACCGCACAGCTCAGAGATTCGGCTCCATCTGTTGCTTCATTGTTGTGGAGTAATTATCATTTCCAGCCTTCTGGGTTTTTGCAAGACCTGTTTGTAGTTCCTCTGCAATCCTCCTATGTTGCGCCATAAATGTCTACTTCTTCCCTCTCCTTGGCGAATTGGAGGAAGACTCAAACCTTGTTCCTCTACTTCTATTGTAATGAACTTTTTCCATGTTTGAAGGGACATATATGCATATTATAATATAGGAGCTGAGAGAACCTTTGGGTGTTGTTCCTCTGCGTCCACCTGTTGTGTGAGCTGGAGCAAGTTCCTTAACCCCACGTGCTTTGATCTCCTTATCTGTAAGATGGAGACAATCATAAATTCATATCACATGGTGGTGATACTTGAACAAGCTAAGTACATGAAAAATAATTAGTGTGGAGACTGGCACATAGTAAGGACCTCATAAATATTAGCTATTAATATCATCAAGACTATTAAGAGAAAATAAAATTAGTCTGTGTGGGACTACTTTGAATAAAGGAGGAAGTTAAATAAAGCAGGAAATCACTGTACAAGTTACCCTGCCATTGACCCACGCACGCTCCAGATATTCTGACATGTCTTGGGGAATGAGGGTACTGTGGGTTCCTGGCAGAGCTAATGAGAAAACAGAGGGGGGGAACCCCATAATGATACGGGAAATGGGGCAAAGTTCCCATAAAGGTCCCGATATAGAGAGAGCAATGCCTCGATTTTCTTAGGGGAAATTAGGGAAGGAGGGATCTTCACAAGGAGGAAGAACTGATTTGAGGCTTGAAAGAATGGCGAGGAGGCGGCCTGGTGGATGAGGAGGTCCCAGGGTCCTTCAGGCAGATGGACAGGCGTACTGAAGACAGGCAGCCTTCGAGAAGAGGACAGTGTCGCAGAACAGCAGGCAGTGGGGTCCGCTGCAGGACAGCTTGAGAGCGATGGTACAGGGTGGGGCCGGAGGTGGTGGGCAAGTGCCGGCTTATAGGTGGCTTTGGTACCACATTAGAGTTTAGATTGTATCACAAAAGCCAATATTACCTACACTGTGTCCCCAGATTCCTTGCTATGTTAATAGGCCTCCCATTAATAACATTGTCGCTCAATAAATGTCAGAAATGTTTGGTACAACTTTTCTTCACGTAGGACTTTTCAGAGCTACCAAGAGAGGGATATAAAATGGAGCTTCCTATAAGCTAATTTGATTTTTGAATAATTTTTATACTGAGTACCTATATTAACATCCAGCTCCAGAGAACAATGAGGAATTTTGAGGAGGGGAGTAACATATAATCATATGTAATTTAGGGTTAGTGTCTCTGAGGGAAAGCATTTTTGAAAAATATATTTGTTTTGTAAGTATAATAATTATTCTGAAATTGGACAATAAAAATATATCACCTAATCCAGATTGCTCGTTAAAAAGTAAAATACTGAATTAGTTCCTATTTATCAAGCTTGGTGGTGCTTTGAAGGCCCGTGATCCTTCTACAGGGAATTCATCGGTGAATCGGGTGAATACTCACAGAATTCTTTGAGTATCCGGTGTAGCACATTGCTATGTCACTCGCACAGGCTGACAGGGCGACACTGTCAGGGTGACAACTTGGGGAGGCAGAGCTGTGTGGCATCGCCTTTGCAGATCTATTAGGTCGGATGAGCACAGGGTCTGTTCCACCTGCCAACTGCGTGACCACGAGTAAGTTGTTAAATCTTTTTAACATCAACTTTCCTGCCTCACAGACGGGAGAATCCTGCCTCCGGGAGTTGTTGTGTTGACTGGGTGGTGGGAACGTACTTTGTGAACTAGAAAGGATTGCCTGAGCGAGTAGTTGTTGAACACTGCAGGGAGCCGGCGCGCCGTGGGCGCTCAGCGAGGTTTGCTGGCGCACTCACTGAAAGAGGGGCTTGGCGTGGGGCCCTGGCCGCGTGAAGCAGGGCTGCGGCTCAGTGCGCGCCCCTGGCCTTCTACAATCAGACCATCAGCTCCGTCGGATGAATCTGAGCTGTGCGCTCCTGGGGCCCCTCAGCAACCTGCCCACGAATTTTCCTCTCCTGACAGAGCTTCCAGGAGTTGCAGGAAACGCACCACCTTGCATGTGGCGTGGGGAGCAGGCCGCTCTTCGTTTCCCAGACTTTCTCCCCTGCAGCGCTGCTCTTGGTTCGCCCCGGGAAGTGGGAAGGGAGTTGGGGTGAGGGCGCGCTGCGGAGTGTCCCTGCAGTTGCTAACAACTCCTTAGGGCTGGGTCCCAGGCCCTGGCTCCGCTCTCTCTTCCCAGCAGTTCTGTCGTGGTGCTCAGTTTAGAAACTGTAGGGCAGAAAATGCGGCGTCAGATGCTATTGTGAGCTCTCCGAGCGTTGTCATTCAACTTGAATTCCCTCTCTAGCTTTTGGTGTTGTGACTGGCTACAGTCAAATTATAGACTCGATCAAAACCTTTTGCAGAGTTTTCTGTTTTCCATGCCCTGTTCCATCTCAAAACTCCCAGTTGTCACACTGGCTGCCTTTGTTTCTTTTATCTTTTCATTTAGGTCGATCCTGTCAATAATAAAATAAACCAAGTGTATTGAAATGCAATAATGATCTTTTAAATTTATAATTCTTCTGAACTTAGCTGTGAGGCTAAGAACTGAAAAAAAGATAAAAAGAATCCAAATAAATTTCCTGGTTATTTAGTGATGGTTTTTCACCTTCAAACGTAGTTCTTCGGGAGGTAATGTGACCTCTTCCCAGTAGGGGGCAGTGTTCATCTTTAAATGACGTGAGCCTGGCCGGCGGTGCTCAAAGAACCCGAAATCACCCAGAGTCCAAGAATCCCAGGCCCTCCAGAGCAAACATTGGAGTTTCTTCCTAAACACAAATTTCCTGAACAAAAATCCTATGGTTTTGTAAGACTAGATTTGCTCTGAGTTCCGACATTAAAACAAAAGCCCTCCACAAAGCAGAACGCCAGAGACTTTAAGGCAACATGCAGAGATACCGTCATTGTGAACCGTGTTTTAATCCTTTGGCGTGGTTGGGATGGTGCTAGTCACTGAAAATCACTCAAATGTTCTCATAGCAGTTAAAGGGGGGTTTTGTCTTGGTTTGATTTTGCTTGTTGCAGTCGTCCTGCGGCAGCAAACAAGCAAGAGAGATGGAACAGCTTGCTACCATTCAGTCAGTCCGGCCCCTCAGCTGAGGCCCCTTGACCCTTTCAAAGGAGCACGTTCTAGCTTCCCGTAAGGGAAGAGAGTTGCTCCCCTGTGGAGACTTGGATTTTGAACGAAAGGACGGGAATCAGGATATGTTGCAAATCAACTTAACCAACTATATAACATACAATAAACCCAATATTATCTTAAGTTTTACCCATGAAAAGTCTTCTGAAAGTAAAAACTATCAAGCACGCATCTCCACAGGCTTAGCCTCCTGTGGATGACACCACCGCCCCAGAGTGGCGGGGTGGGTGGGGGTGCGGGGGGGGGGGGGGGGGGGGTGTCCCGGCAGGAGGGAGGGTTATCTGCTCTCCAGTGACCTTGAGGAACCAGCAGTCAAGACCCTGGGTAAAGCCAGAGGATTAAAGTAGCCACACTGCTTCCGACACTGAGATCTAACTTAAAACACAAGGTCTTTATTTTTATTAAAATGAAGAACACACATTAAAAAAACATTTAGGATTTTTCTCCAGGTTCTTGAAGAATTTTGCTTTTTTCTTCCTTCTAAGACAGGGTTTCTAGTAACTTTCTCATACAATTTGTGCTTCCTGTGACTGATAGTTTATTGCAATGCCTGACACATTTTATGGTGCTATTACAAAATTTAACAGAAATATATGAGAATGGTGTGTTTGCAAAGATTGTGCAATCCTCTAAGTTAATAGAAACAGAGTTCCTTTGGGAGAGTGAAGTGGATCTTAAGCTGTTGCACCCAGAGAGAGAGAGAGAGAGAGAGAAAGAAAGAGAGAATGTAGTCCTTATATTCTTCACTTTTGCTTTTCTCAGTTATCATCATCTATCGTTGAATTTAGTGTTCACATTAAAGTAACAGTATATTGAAACAGACTTCCATAAGAGTTAAGAAATTTAAAGCCCTGGTCTTTGGACTTTGAGAAACACAAATTAAATCATTTGACCTTGAATTGTGTATTGCAATCCCCTGTTTCAGCATAAAGACTGCATATGTACATGTTTAATGAATAAGACCCTTAAGGTTTGCAAAAAAAGCAACACCCCAGATTTATATATTCCATTAAACATGATCTTCACAGGCTAATTAGTTAGTAATTTCACCCTTGCTTGTAATATAAACCATTTTATGCTCAATAATAATAAAATCTATGTAAACCAGGCTCTTTATTAATAAACATTACGTGCTTCTGGCTTTCAAGTAAAATAATGCCTTGCATGCTTTTCTCTCTACCATGCCTAGACTAATCACACAGTAAAAATCAAACAACGAAAACGGTGGTTTTTATCTCACTGCAGCAGAAAAACAATACAGAGATCATGTCAAGAGCTTAAGAACACAATGCTAACTAAAGAAGGCTGGGATGGAGGGCATAAGGTTCCAAATCTTTCCTTTAGTGTTTGGCATCAAGATACTTTTAGGCTCCTAAGATTATTCAAAATACAGTTTTGAATAAGGAACGGCCATCAGTGGGATCACAGATGAGGGAGAGGACGTGAATGCCTCGTCCTCACCGTGGGAGCCCAGTGAAGGGCTCGTGCAGAAGCTCTGGTTCCACTTGTCAAGTCTGCATCGTGAGTGGCGGTTTCCTGAGGCAGCTCCTTCATGGACAATAAGCACAGGAAAGCTTATGCTTCAGCCACAAGTAGTATAACAGCTGAGCTAATCAATACTTTATTCAAATCTTTTAACAGAAAGTCTCTGATCTGTGGCATGTGCATTATTCCAGGATCCTGGCTACCAGCAATAAATCACACCCAGGCTGGACCAGCTGAATGATGTTCAGGGCCCACTGTGAACTGAAAATGCAGGGCCCTCTGTTCATATGTTATTAAGAATTTCGAGATGATGACGGCAGAGCATTAAACCAAGTGTGAGAACTTCTAGGTATGGGGCTCCTGAAGAGGTACAGGTTGCACTTTCAGGAAGCCACCTCTGTGCCTAGGAGACACGGTGGCCCCAGGCACTCCTCCCAAAATTTTTTTTTTCTACATATTTTACCTCCCTAGAAGATGATGCTTTGTAGCCAACACAAGAAGAGCTCTGGTTATTCTGGTGCCAATGTGAAGGTTTTCAATAGGGATAATTCCATATAACGTCTTTGTTGATATTATATCTAGTATGAGCTCTGAGTATTTGGAGAACTCTGAGAAAATAAAATGTGTATTGACAAATGAGAATGTCTTTGCTGGGAGATATGGTATTTCAAATTTAAAAGCAGAAGAGGCACTTTGCATTTCTAGTCATATTATGAGGCTCCTCTCTGAAATTTCTTTCTGTGACATAACAACAATAACAATAGCAAGCATTTATTGAGTGTTTACTAAGTGCTTTATGTGTATTAACCCACTCATCCACTAACCCTTTAAGGGAGGCAGCCTTCTGTCCATAATTGTAGACTGGAGGCAGAGAGCAGTTAGAAACTCCCCAGGTCACAAAGATGGGAAGGGACAGAGCTGTGATGTCATCCCAGGGAGTCTTCTTCCAGAGTTCATACCCTTCACCATTACATCACAGCCCTTGGAGCTGGGCTGGGGGGAGGAACTCAGAGAGTGAAGTGCTGTTTTGGAAGTTTATCCCAGGACTATTCAGGTTCAGCAGCCGGGCGTTACCTATTCGCCAGACGGTCCTGTATTTCTGTGGGTCCGTTGTGGTCAGCATTCCGTCACCGGGCATTTTGAGCAGCGTGGGGCCCCCAGGAAGAAGACTGCTTTGAGCTGAATTCATCCTTCCATCAAACAGCCATTCAACTCAGTCAAATAACCAGTTTTGCTGATTGTTTATTTAACTCTGTTGATTGGTTGTCTGAACTGAGCAAAGGGGCCTTGGAGCCTTTGGGGCTGTTGCGGACACAGACGTGCCCTGAAGCGGCACCATCCTTGTGTTGCTGAGGGACCCTAGTCAAGTTCTTCCTGTAAAAATAATGTCACCAGGCTCGACTCTGTGAGGAGGATGTTTTCGTCTCCTCTAATGGAATCTAAGCAGGTTGAAATGTGGGTATTCCTCTGTAAAGGCAGCTAAAGGGATTAAATAATGGAGTGAATCCACAATGCAGAGGCAAAGACGAAATAAGGGACAAAAGGCCCACTGTTCTTTACCACTGTAAAGGAGGATGCTGCTGATAATGCTTGGGAAGGTTTTTCTTCCTTCCAGAAAGTCAAGGTTAGTGTCCACCTTTGTCAGTTGTAAAGCTGGTGAGCTAGTCGGGGACTCCCCACACCTCTGCAAGAACAAGGCGGAGGCCAGAGGGCAAACTGGTATTTGTTTAAGGCTGACTAAGGCGAGTCAGTGATCCAAGGAGGCTGATGGAAGAGTTGAAAAGCAGAAGACTGAAAACCTGAGGAATGTTTTGAAGAGTCAGGTGGACAGTCTCTTTGCTCTGTAAAGATCTGCAGGATGATTCCACTTACCTGTGTGTATCTCTCTATCTCTCTATCACTGTCAAATATTTACGGACCAATGTTTAAGTAAGTGCCTGGGGGCTTGAGGAGCTTTATTGATCAGAAAGCAGTTTTTAAAAGGCAATTAACACCGGAGCTGGAGGGAGGATGAAAATGCGCCCCCCCTCCCCCCGCCGTCCCACCCATTTCCCAAAGCAAATGACTTTGCAGGGCAGGAAATCTTGGACTATTCTCAGTGCATTCAGAGTTGTGAAACGAAAGGCTATTTGAAGGTGCCGTACATAATCAAATGATAAATTTGCCCACTGTTCTAGGTGAGTCTGTCTGTGAGAGAAAACGAGATGCCCAGGTAGGTATTCTGGGTCTGCTTTATTCATTCATAAATACTGAACAGGTACATTTACTGAGTGCCTTCTTTCTGCCTGGAGCTATGCTAGGAACTATAATAGAACCATGAATGTGGCGGACAAAGATGTGGCCTTCAAAAAGCTACAACTGGCGAGAGAAGAACACATAAATATAGCATCAGGGTACATACACGTTCACTACCGAACGTGAAAAGATAAATAAGAGCTGATCCGCTCGTAGGTGAGCTGTTTTCCTTGCCCATTTCTATAAAAGAAGCTTTTACCTGACGGGCAGATGCAAATGCTTCCTGCCGTCACTAGCGACATGTCTAAGGAAAAACCGAGGAAGCGTGGAATCGGACCCTTTTACTAATATAAGCTGTAAACTTTAATTTGTTGTACACACGTACAAAAGGCAAAGTAACATTCCCTGTGGGATAAATCAAACAAACCGTTTCATCTGTGAAGTACTTTTACGGACAATGGATCCCATGAAGCTGAATGTTGAGTCTCTTTCACCTAGTGCTGGCACAGCGGCCCCAACGCACAGCGTGGACACTTTGGCTCGGCAAGTTTTCCTCCGTAATGCGGCCACCATGTGATCAACGGAATAGTCCAAGTTAGGATGATGTTTTGTAGTGCTTTAAAAGTTGAGCCTTTCTTAGAAGTTCCGTGTTGCTGATCACTGGAGTACATCTCAGATTTAGGACTGATTTCCCTGGAAATAACCAGTTTTTTAGAAGTTAATGGTTTTGTTTGTTTGAGTGTTAAAGGAGCAGAAGAACATTCTAATTCCCTGTAGCCTTGATGGAATTTACAGACACCTCTGTGGTTAGTACCTGCAGGGAATGAATGATGAAGCAGATTCTTTTTTCTTTTTTTTCTTTTTTTAAAGATTGGCCTCATTTCTCCAACTGTCTGTCAGACATTTGGGGTTTGGCAAACACTTTAAGCACATTTTGCCAAGCCCTGTCCCCATAATTTTTAAGAACTATGTGTGTTTCAAGAGAAATCTAATCTACACGCCTCTATTCATGAACACTTAGTTCATCAGAATGTTACTTTGCTGGAGTCCCTTCACTGCCTAGGAGCGTGGTGGGTACTCCAGTGAACTCTATTCTTCTGTCGTTGCTTCTGGGAATAAACAAAATTAAACTTTATAATTCTCTATTCTGGTGCTACTTGAAATACTGACGCGTTCACAGCTTTTGATTATAGCATGTCATCCAAATTCCTTGGGCCCAGAGTAAAAATAAGTAAAGCCATTTGATTTAAAGATAACATAAGTTTTAAGACAAGTATCAGCTCTCAAAGAAGATGTTCTGAAAGTGGGATATTTTAGGAAGTGTGATAATTTCCAAGTATTCTGTCCACTATCTAATCGTTAGTCATTGATTAATGAGATCAGTCGATGCCAGCCTGGCTGGCATCATGGGAGGTGCATTAGAAATCCTAGAGTTAAAGAAAGGAAAAAGCCAGACGCCTCTGCCCCTTTCCAATGGCACTTTAACTCTGATGGCCCTGGCAGGTCTGCAGTGCACGTGGCCTGTGTTGTAAAGCAAAGTGGCTAATCTGCCTCCTAAAGAGCAGTTTCAGCACACAGCACTATGAGCTGCTGGAAATTCTTTGGCTCAGAGTAACAACCCAGCTTTCCAGATCTGATTCTCACCTCCCATCCCCCCTGCATTTCTGTGTGATTTTGGAATAATTTATAAAACCCCTCTAGTTTTTGGTCTCCCCTTGTGTAAAATTGGAGAAACCAGCCTTGTACAGCTTATTTGAAGATATTTTTCAGGATAAAATAAAATAATAAATAAAATAGTCCTTTAAAATCTTTAAATGTGAAGCATTCCTACAATGGTACTTCTCAAACAATTTTTGGTGAAAGACAGTTTTTTTCTTCTCTTCAATCCATTACAGACTGAAAAACAACTTTTATAAAATACAATAAAAATGAATTGCTAGGAAAATGCAATAAAAAGACATGCAAAAACATAACTGCAATTTTAAGAATTATTAGACCCAATAAACATAAAATTATTGTTAATTATATTGGTATAAAGGATTCTAAATGTGTCCTCGGAATTTCACTTTCTATCTCATTCGTAGGGGGTAACAAACAGCTCAGGGCCCCAGGCTGGTCCGTGGGCCACACTCTGAATCACTGTGCAGTGGCAGGCAGAGCAGGAGGAACAGTGACCCACTGTTACTGTCCTAAGGATGATCTTTCAGCACCCGGCAAGGATGCTTCCTAACTCCATGTCCTGCTGTGGTTTGGAACTCCATCTCTCTTTGTCTCTTTCTGTCTCTCTGTCTCTCTCTCTCCTTTCCTAGATATAGTAGTTCTAGTTATGAGACATATTTCTGAGCATTTCACATTAAAGTTTTCGGTGATGCTCCTTTGGGCTTCATGCCTTGGCATCATCTTTGATTCTGCCATTTCCCTTACCTACATCCATAACTTACTGCCCAGACACCTCACTTTTCTCTCTTCCTGTCTCTACCCTTCTGCACGGGTCTTCTTGCTCAAACTGTTACCAGCCCATGTCCAGTCTAAAGTGCCCTTCACACTGTGGCCAAATTAACATCCCTCAGCTGCATCCCTAAATAGAACAATTTCTTACTCACAAACCTTTCAAGGTTCCCTATTGTCTGTCAAATGAAACACTGCCTGTCTTCTTCCCCCCTGCCTTCTAGCCTCTTCTCATGCTATCCTCTTTGCTTAAGGTGGCCCCCAGCTCCAGTACGCTGACATTTGCACCCTCCCCATCTTTCCAGTTCACATCATCTCCCCAGAAGCCGTTGCTGGGGGATGTGCTCTCTTGTCCCCAGCCTCCTTCCGACAGAGACTGTTCCCCCCAGCCCAGCTTTGGGATTACATGGCACCACCTCTCTCTGCTCCTCCCTGTCCCCGCCTCAGCTCAGTTTGGGACAATTTGAAGTGAAGGGCCATGCCTTACTAATCCCTTTACATAAAAAGTTATTAATTACTGAGTAATATAAATTTCCTTTGCTATAAAAAAAGATCAAGCAACATGGAGAAAGTTCATTTTCCCTTGATGGCCTCTCCTAATCTCTGTATCTCAGAGAACCATCATCATGTGTTTGGTTGTGTGGGGTACATTTTTGAGATCTTTTTAAAAATGTATTTACATAAATGACTGTTGAATTGCTTTATTTTGCATGCACATGTCAAGGCCTATATACCTGTTAGCTATTATTTCTTTCATTCTGCAATTTGTCCTTTTCATTCAGTCATCTGCCCTGGAGCTACGATCTTGTCGGTCCCCACAGACTTACCTCACTCTGTAACTGCCTCCTAGCATTCCGGGAATAGCTGCAGCAGAGGTCACATAGCTGTCATGGTACATCAGGGCTATTTCTGCTTTAGTCACTACAGGTCCCTGTTTCTCTTTCCTAGAATCTAGCACTGTGTCTTGCACACACATGGGTACTTCCTAAATTTTTGTGGAAGTGACCAAATAACTTTGACTCTTTAACATTTTGTTTAAGAGGTTAGAAGTGATGGGTGCATGAGGCAGCCTGAAGAAATTCCCTGGAGTTGCCTGAACAACTCACATTTGGACTTCACAGTGAGGGAGGAGTGTGGGCAGCAGAAAGCAGGGTTTCAAGGAGGTTAATGAAGGTTAGAGAAGTAGAAAATAAGGGCTGGGATGAAAGGCTAAGATGAAGCTAAAAGTAAATTTGATAATATTCTTCCTCTGTGGAGATCAGCGTTCCCTCTCTATAGAGATAGACGTAGAAGCAGAGGACTGTGAGCAGGTTAAGCTGATTTAGCTGGAGTGTGGTTAGGCCCAGGGTAATCATGGATTCCCCCTCCTAAAGACGTTTAAGAGCAAATTTGTTTCTCCTCTCCTGGAAGGATAAGAGTGTTCTTATCTGACAGCAAGGAGCTGGAATAGATGAGCTATTCAGGGATTTTTTTCTGATGAAGAACATATTAGCTTATAATGATCATTAAGCCCTTAGCCTATGCTGTTGTAATTGGTTCAGCAAACTCAAAATCCCCGGGGGGGCACTATGTTTAAGTTAATGAATGGGTGAGATGTGAGGTGCCAGTCATCTGTTTAATTGCATTCTGCTTTACTTCTTTTTCTTCACCTCTTAACTATCCTTCTCTGGAAATAAATCCTTTCAGGTAGGTTGGTCATCGAAGTCTGCCATTTAACTTTTTCATCTTCATTTAGGCTACAATTTCATCAGCATTAGTGGATCATAACCGGAGTCATGGATGGGCTTTGGATACAGGCTTACTCCTAGAAATATATATTCATGTACCAGACCCGTGTCCTCTGAGAGGACCATTTAAGTTATCTTCTCTATATATTCACTGAAACACCAGTGATACAGGCTGTTGTTTTTTTGATGCCTGGAATAGTCTTGTCTTCTCTAACGTCCAATTATTTTGTGTTCCCCTGCCCCAAGACAAATGCTGCCAAAAAGGAGGCACTTGAATGAGTGGATGAATGAATGAATGAGAATATATTAAGGAAACAGCTAAGTTCATGTTCTCTGTCACACTTTGGGCTTCATGAGGTTTTTTAATTTTCCTTTTCTCTTTGCTTATTCTGGATTCCTGGCAAAGTTCCACATGAGGGAGATTGCCCATGAAGAAAGACATTTGTCACTGTGACACCTGACACTGCAGGAGCAGGAGCAGAGAGGCTCAGAGGCAGCAGACCACGGGAGTCAGGACCGCGCCAGCCCCTTAATTAGGGACGGAGCAACCCTAGCCACTTCCCTTTTCGGCCTCTTTGAACCATAGCTACCAGCTTGTGATGTTGTTTCTTTTTCCAACAGGGTTCCTTGCTTACATTTATCCAAGAGTTATCCAGGAAACTGATCATTTTATTTGTCCTTTCAGACTGTTATTTCAGGTTAAATCAGGAAAGGCAAATTATTAGGGCTGTAACTCTAATCCCGCCAATTTTCTCGGGCCTCATGATAATAGTAGTACGGTCAGGTCCTATGTGAGCAGTTCCTCACGATCCGGAGCCTCCATCAGTCCAAGGCGTTGTTACTGTACTTGGCTGTTTCGGGAGGCAGGGGACAGAGTAATGGAGTCAGCTGAGCAGTTTCATCAGAGAGATTGAAAGGAAAAAAAAAAACACCTGCCAGAACATGCCTTGTACATTTTCTTCATTTATGCATGATATAGTTGAATTCAGAATTGTGGAGAGTTAGAACATGAAGAATCCTTAGAAAACATGACCTACTGACTGGGCCCAAGGGGGCTTCTGGTCTGTTCCTGGGCCTGGGGGTGCTGGTCCAAGGGAGTGGATTCACCTTGTGAGAAGGCCTTGGCTTGTGCCTTTCTGATTTTTGTATTTTTCTGTATGTTACACCTCAATTAAAACATTTTGTTAGCTTGAAAAAAATGATCTAGTTTAACTATCTTTCTTTTAAAAAATTTTCAGTTACACTCGACAGTCAATATTCTATTAGTTTCGGGTATACAGCACAGTGGGCAGACACGTGCATGGCTCTTCTCTTTAATAATTGGGGCAAAGGGAGCTAGGCGTCAGTCACAATGTGTAAAATCGTGACCCAGTCAGTGGCTGAGATGGATCTAGAACGCAGGCCTTTGAATCACCAAACTATGTTAATATGGGATAATGGCACGGAGCAATTTCTATATCATCACTTGTCAAATAAAAGTTTCACTATCTTCATTGTACTTAGTAAAGCAAGAACACTAAGTGATGAGTGTTTGAAAGGAGCGTGAAAGCAGAGTGTTTTCTGTTCGGTTTTGAATTAAGAGGTAACTGTCAATTCCAGAGCATCCAGAAGTCTGCTGCTGCTCTGCTCTGAAAACCTGGTGTGTGTGCACGTGCGTGTGTTTTAGTAAAGGTTGCACGGTCCAGGGTCCCATGTCACGTGTGTGGTAGAGGTTTCTAAAGACTTCAGATAATTCAGGACTAATATGCCCATGGATGAAATGTGCAGTAGAGCTGACATGTTTGGGGCAAGAATTAAACTGCTGCTTTGGGGACCTGTTCCAGCATCCTTACTCTGCGAGCCTTTTCCGCTCTTCCATTATCCTCACATGTTGGCCATCCCTCTTACCAGCTATGTTACCTTAGACAAATAACTGAACCTCTCTGTGCCTCAATTTCCTCATTTGTCAAATAAAGGTAATGATCCTATATGTATAAACCTTGTAGAGTTGCGGGGATGATTCAGTGAGGTAATTTCTTGTGTATTGTAGGGGAGTGGGTAGAAATGTATTTCTCCCTTAGGTTCCAAAAGGTTGCAGGCAGGCATCCAGGGCCGTGCGACAGCTTCGATGGGACCCCGGCACCTGTGTTTCTGCACTGCGGCGCCTGTACAAGCAGAGCCTGCCCATCACTGTATCTGTGGCCCTTCCTGTCCTCTGGCATTCCTGTGCCACTGGGGTGCCCAGCAACCCAGCCAAATTATCTTTCCCTGGGGAGCTTCTTCCCATGGTCAACTTTGAATTGTCCATTTGAAAGGAGAATTCAGATGTGGGTAGTTGACAAGCCACTTCGACTCGTCTTTTTATTGCTCAGCTCACAAGAATGCTGCTCCAACAGTGAGACTGGGGATCAATAACGAGCATGTTTTGGGGAAAGGGCATCTTTCGTGTCCCTGTCAGTGCCACAACATAGAGGCTGCCACAGTGACAGTGAACTGCTCAGTAATATTTACTTGGGCATTTTTACACATGATCTCTGTTTTACAGATTTGGCATCAAGTGTTTGAAAAGTTTAGGTTAGAGTAAAGGGCACCGAAAATGTTAGGCAGGTGACTTTTAAAATCTTCCACAATCTAGGTAGTAACATGTACATGTTTAATGGGTGTCGTTTTCATTTCTATCCAGGATTCGTGAGGTCTGGGAAAGAAACAGATTTATTTGTGATAATTACATGCCTAGTTGAGATTATTTAGCATTTGAAAAAATACTACATTAGAAAAATTTTAGGTTGACACAACACAGGAATTTTGAGGGGAGCTTGGGCCCGAAAGTATTTGAACCAAATGCATATATTCACATTTGCTGATGAAGTTACTGAGTCTGCACATGACTTGGTACCAGGAGCCATTCAGGACTGGGAGGGCTTTCCTGTCACTGAAGATGAGCTTAGATGTCAAAAGCCTGCTCTGTTGTCCAAATCTGGCGCACCTCCAGCTCCTGGGCGCTCAGAGGAAGGAGAGGGATGTGAAGAGTTCTCCACGGTGTGGGCACCAGGTGCTATAAATTTCATGCTGCAATCAGAGAAAATAGTTTTTTTCCTTCTGACTATAAATGTAATATTCTTGGATAATGCAAAAGCACAAAAAATAAATATTTATAATTTGTGTTAATAAACTTGGTAGCACACACTGTCTTATATGTTACACAGCATATTTTCTTATGAAGACGTTTAAGAAATTCCTCCTTTGAAAACTATAATAAAAGTAAAACATACACATGACTGTGAAAATTCAGATGGGATTGAAGTATGTAAAGGAAAAAGCAAATGCATACCTTTGTATCCCCAACCCCCAGTTCAACCTTTAGAAGAGTAACTTTAATTTTTTTCTTTTCTCAACTTTTTAGTTGTTACCTCCATAATGTGAAAAGAGGTGTGTATATTATTATTTCTTTCTTTTTTGACTTAATCTTTATTGTATTTTATTTCCATTACCATTTAGCCCCCTTCTACCCCCTTCCCCCAGCAATCACCACACTGTTGTCCATGTCCATGAGTCCTTTTTCCTTTCTGCTCAGTCTCTCCACCCCCCTAACCTCCACACCGCTCCCCTGCCCACTGGCTGTCATCCTGCTCTCCATCTATGAGTCTGTCCCCATTTTTTTTATTATCTTGGTTTGTTCACTAGACTTCACATATGAGTGGAATCATATGGTATTTGTCTTTCTCTGACTGGCTTATTTCACTTAGCATAACATTCTCCAGGTCCACCCATACTATCATGAAGGGGAAAATTTTCTTCGTTTTCATGGCCAAATAGTATTCCATTGTGTAAATGTCCCATAGTTGTTTTATCCACTCATCTACTGATGGACACTCGGGCTGCTCCCCTATCTTGGTGATTATAAATAATGCTGCAATGAACATAGGGGTGCTTATGTTCTTTCAAATTAGTGTTTTGGGTTCCTTTGGATATATTTCCAGAAGTGGAATTGCTGGGTCAAAAGGAAGATCCATTTTTAATTTTTTGAGGTATCTCCATACTGCTTTCCACAATGGCTGCACCAATCTGCATTCCCACCAGCAGTGTAAAAGGGTTCCCCTTTCTACGCATCCTCTCCAGCTCTTGTTTGTTGATTTATTGATGATGGCCATTCTGACAGGTATGAGATGGTATCTCATTGTGATTTTAATGTGCATTTCTAAGGTGATTAGTGATAGTGAGCATCTTTTCATATGTCTGTTGACCATCTGTGTGTCCTCCTTAGAGAAGTATCTATTCAGGTCCTTTGCCCATTTTTGAATTGAGTTGTTTGGCTTTTTGTGTTGAGTTTTGTAAGTTCTTAATAAATTTTGGATATTAATCCCTTATCAGATGTATTGGTGAATATGTTCTCCCATTCTGTGGGTTGTCTTCTTATTTTGTTGATGATTTTCTTTGCTGTACAAAACTTTTTAGTTTGATGTAGTCCCATTTGTTTATTTTTTCTTTTGTTGTTCTTACCTAGGGGGATTTATCTGATAAAAAATTGCTATGAGCACCCTGGCTGGTGTGGCTCAGTGGATTGAATGCTAGCTTCTAAAAGGAAAGGTCACTAGTTTGGTTCCCAGTCTGGGCACATGCCTGTGTTGTGGGCCAGGTCCCCAGCTGGGGGCGTGTGAGAGGCAACTGATCAATGTCTCTCACACATTGTTGTTTCTCTCCCTCTCTTCCCCTCTGTCTAAAAATAAATTAATAAAATCTTTTTTAAAAATTGCTGTGAGCAATGTCCAAGATTTTGTGGCCTATGTTTTCTTCTAGGATTGTTATGGTTTCACGTTGAATATTTAAGTCTTTGATCCATTTTGAATTTATTCTTATGTGTGGTGTAAGAAGGTGGTCTAATTTCATTTTTTACTCATATCTGTCCAAGTTTGCCAACATCATTTATTGAATAAACTATCTTTAGCCCATTTAATGTGTTTGCTTCCTCTGTCGAACGTTAATTGATTATGAAGGCGTGGATTTATGTCTGGGCTCTCTGTTCTGTCCCATTGATCTATGTGTCTGTTTTTATATCAGTACCATGCTGTTTTGACTCTATGGACTTACTCAATGAAATTCCTATCAAGACTCCAATGACATATTTTACAGAAGCAGGACAATTTCAAAAATTTCAAACAATTTCAACAATTTCAAGAACATTTCAAAAATTTCTATGGAACCACAAAAGGCACTGCATAGCAACAGGAATCCTGAGAAAGAAGAACAAAGTTGGAGGAATCATGCTACTTAATATTATTTCTTTCTTTATTGACATTAGCCGCATCTATTGTTTTGCAGTTCTGAGATATGACAACTTTGTCTTTCTTAGGCCCTCTCCCTGCCTTTTGGTGACTGTTAGTTTCATTTTGGGGTTCTTCTATTATTGACCTTACCATTTTAAATGAAACGTTTAAGCCCCTTTCGTGATCTATCGCATTTGAATTGGTTAAAACTTCCTGAAGAAACTGCCCTCCTATGCCCGTCTTCACCCCTCTGCCCCTCCAAGTTCTTCCCCAGCTTCTCTGTCACTCCATTGTGTTTCCTGCCATAATTTTTAACATTTAAATTTTATTTTATTAGTCTAATTGTCTTTAATATTTGTTTATGTCTGGTGGTAAAAAAAAAAAGACAGATATTACTGATGGTTAATTTTGGACATACTGTTTTTGGGGGTCAGATACACAGCAAAAATCTAGGGATTATTTTTCCACTGAACCTTCCCACTGTTCCACTCTCGGCTTTCGATGGCTTTACCTATTTTGGATTCCTTCTTTGCATTATTTGAGTATGTATTTTCAAAAAGTGGGCAGGAGAGGTGAACCATCTGAATCCACTGCCTACATGAACATATCTTTATTTTTGTCCCAGTTACCAGACTGGATTTTGTAGAATTCTAAGTTCAAAACAGTCTTCTTTCTGTCTTTTGAAAGCGTGGCTTCATTGACTTCTAGAATCCACAATTCTGATATCTAAAACCAATGTGATCAGCATTCCCTTGTTAGGATAAACCACACTGTGGTTTAGTCTGGGTATTTGGCCCAATTCTGCCATTACCTTTCAGTTTCAGCAACTGCAAGTCCAAATAGGTGAGACTTCAGTGCCATCGCTGGCATCCCTGAACTCACGCACGCTCTTGAGTAGGTTCCTTTCATCAGCCCAATAATGATGCAGCCAGCAAGGCATGCTGACATCTAGGCCCTTACTTTCAAATATAGGTAAGCCTGTTAGGCAAAACTTTTAGTAAGAAAAGAAGTACTTACATTTTGAAATTGTCTCAAATTGAAGCATAAATGTGCAATTATTATTATAACACTAAAATGGCACACTTATGATTAACAATGATGGTAAGAATATGAATTGTATGGGTTAAAACAATTATTGAAGACTTTGAGTCATTTAAATGAAAAGGAAAATAGATTGAGAGTTGACATGACCGTCAGGAGGGGCTGTGGCCTCTCTGTCCCTGTGCCCTGTTGTGGAGCCTCTGAGGCTCTCAGCTGGATTAGTGGCAAGTCTCACCTCATTGGTTTCCAAGGATCATTGTTCTTTGTGACTTCAGTGTCCTGAAAAGGTTTCCTGTGTTTTGTCTGCTGTTTTAGGTGTTACAAGGAGAAGGCAAAATATGGTCCCTGGTATTCCATCTTGACCAGAGGTAAAAGTATATAAATTTAAATTCTTACAGGAAGGAAAATCTCTAAAGTGAGTACAATAGTGCCCATGATAATTTAACTTCAAGATCCAGACATAATAATGAAATAAAAGGTGTATGGTGAAGAGGAAAAATGTAGAGAAAAATGAGAAACATTAAACACATTCTCACTATACTTCAATGCTACATTAAAGAATGCTTCAAGAAGCAATTCCTGATTCCTTGAGTCTGTGGGCAGGGTTATGACTTCAATTGTGTCTCCCAAAAAGATATTTTGAAATCCTAACCCCCTAGTTCCTCAGAATGTAACCTTATTTTGAAATTGCATGTTGCAAGTGTAATCGGTTAAGATGATGTCATACTGCACTAGGGTGGGCCTTTTGTTTCATATGACTGGTGTCCTTATGAGAAGATGATGTGAAAATACAGACACATGAGGGGAGAATGCCATGTGACAACAGGCAGAGAATGGAGTGACATCTGCAAACCAAGGCGTGACAATAATGACAGCCACCACCAGAGGCTCGGAAGAGGCAAGGAAGGAACCTACCCACACACCGAGAAGCACGACCTGCCAACACCCTGATTTTAGACTTCCCCAGAACTGTGACACAATCGATATGTGTGGTTTAATCCACTAGTCTATGGTACTTTTTTATGGCAGCCCTAACAAAGAGATTATAGATTTTCTTAAAGTTATTGAAATGATTGTTAGAGTTTGCTAGCCATTTTAAAGTATTTGAAGATGAAAAATAACAATTCTAGATATAAATTTTATTCTAGGAAACATCATACTCAAAAAGTCTTCTTAACTATATACATATTTTTGCATACAAAAGACTAGTGACATTATTAAAGGTGCCAATTGATGTGTCTATTTAACATCCCAAGTGGTGTGGTGACAGCAGGAGTGAGTTAATAGCTGGCAGCTTTAAAAAGCAGTTTATTTGCCTTATTAAATCTTGACTAATAAACATTTTGAAAATTAATAAAATTTCAGATTTATTCTTGTGTCCCTCATGTTCATACAATGATGATGGGTTTTAACTTTGTCTTGATATTGATTTTCATTCTTGGTCATTTTTTTCAACCAAAATGTGTATTCAGAGTATGTCTACCTTGAAGGTAATCAGCTAATTCTGCCTGGAATCATTTTTTCTTCTAAAACGGTTTTATTTATGTATTTTTAGAGAGAGGGGAAGGGGGGGAGAAAGAGGGAGAGAAACATTGATGTGTGAGAGAAACATTGTACGGTTGCCTCTCACATGCCCCCAACTGGGACCTGGCCCGCAGCCCAGGCATGTGCCCTGACCAGAATTGAACTGGTGACCCTTCAGTTTGTGAGACAATGCCCCCCCCACCAATGGAGCCCCACCAACTGGGACACCTGGAATCTTTCTGGGTCCTCCCATCTGGGCTCTATCATCAGGGCCCCTCACTCTCTGGTTTCTGATTGTGCAATGGGAACACAAGCCTCATGATTGACCACTTGTCATCGCTCCTCTCCAGGTGACCTTCTCATTGTGACTCTCTAACTTCGAGGTCTGGAAATCCAGGATCTGGAACCCACTCCTTCTCTGGTCCCCTCTAGGCAGCGGCGGGGACATCGCCACTGGCACCAGTCCTAGGGGACTGCACTGTGGTTTCCCACGCTTTTTTTACTATCGATTTCCTGCTAGGATTCTGATGGACGCAGACCAGTTGGTAAAGCCCACTTCCAGCATTGCAAGCCAGCATGTTCCTGTACAACCAAGACCCATGTTGCAATGTAGAGCCCCCAAAACCCAATATCAAAGTCCATGTGTAGCTACGAAGATGCTTCAGGGGAAACACTATTTAAAAAAATTCTACTCCTGATGTTCAAGTTACTATTAATAAATGCTTTTCTAATAAAGTAAAAAAAGGCAAGTTATACAGAGAAATCATTTCATTTTTCAACTCTTCTCTGCCCCCTCAAGCCTACCCCCAATATAATATTCACCTTCTGTCATTACACATATGGGTTTGTATTCTTAACACTTAGCAGAGCCCCTTGAGCAAGGAGCTGCAAATGACTTTCTTGCTTCTGATATTAAAAACCCTGAGTGTGAATTCAGGTTGCCACCTGACCGTACTCTCTGTATTCCTTGTATTTTTAGTAATATGTCCATGCCTCACTCAGTCTGGCTGCATCTTGGCACTCTGTACTCAAAGCTGTCATCAGAAGGCTGTACCCTATTTTAGCCTACTGTGGCTGTTTTCTTTTAAAATCCCTCATTAATATCTATTTCTTAATGTGACATGTACTGTTAACATGTGGGGGGTTATTTTGGTATGACTTCCAAAGTCATAAGCAACTCTTCCTGGGAAAACATCACAGAATTTAACGATTAATGTATTTAAATTTCAACTCTGTGGCACTATCTAGAACCTGGTATTTGCCATATGGTAAGGTCATTATTCCCTCCATTACCCTGTTTATGGCATGAGGTGGTTTAATGTAAAGCAAAGAAGATTTCCATGGAAAGAGACTATTGTTGGGAATTCCTCTTACTGATGATTAAAGGTCAAATGGTACTAGAGCTTCAGGGACCTAAGCAGTCATCTAAATTAAAAAGCTGTATTCATAGCAGAAGAAACCAAGGGAGACAAGCATACTCACTAAAGGATGTGCAATTAATTATTAGATGAATTAGAACTAGAATAAAGGTCTCAAAATTTTTAGTCTAGATTTTTTTATGGAGAGAGGGGAAGGAATGGAGAAAGAGAGGGAAAGAAACATCAGTGTGAGCGACAGGGAAACATTGCTCAGTTGCTGCTCAGTGCCTGACCAGGCACTGAACCCACAACCTCAGCATGTGCCCTGACTGGGAATTGAACTGGAGACCTTTCACATGGTGAGACAATGCCAAACCAATTGAGCCACACCAGCCAGGCTTAGTGTAGGACTTTTTGTACCACACTATACTTTCTTTTAAAGAAAAACCTTATACAGTCAATTGGCAAGAGGTCCATTCTATAAAGTCACTATGAACAACAACTAAAACACTACTCCTAGGGAGGACTCAGGGTTAGGGTCGTGACATTTTTGTCAACCAGTCAAAACATGACCTTGTTTTATGTGTGTTCCTGTTTATAGATATTTTGTCTGATACATGTTGTTGGTTTGTTAACATTGAACGCATGGCCCACCAAACCCCAAGTCACACCTGCATGAAGCTTATCTACACATACTTTCTCCAGAAGGCACACCACAGCCTTCTTTCTCTTAGGAACACTAGATAGCACTACAACACTACACTTGAGGGACACGTTCAAAGGGATATCACCGTCAAGAAGCACAAACATATGAAAAATGTGGCACTGAACAGACTGAAAAGGATACTTGTTTACACAGTATCTAGACTGAAACAGAGGCAGAGTGTTGCGTTGGCCACCGTAGCTGGGAATGCGTGCATGGTATAGTTTACAGTTTTCACCCCTTTGCACTGCTCTGGGAATGCTCATGTGAGTACTGTGAGTACTGATTTCAGGGTTTCAAGTGGATTTTAGTAAGTGGGCGAACTTGAAAATATGAAATCCACAAATAATGAAGATGAACCGTATATGGAAAAGGCAACTAATGAATCTGAATGGCACAAATTAGGAGTACAAAAGGGGTATTGTTACAGCATTAAACCCTTTTATTATAGAAGTAAATAGGAGTTCTCTGTAAAGAACATCTCTATTTAAATTTTTTGTGCTACATTGTTTATTCTTTTTTAGGCATCTTCTCTGCTTTTGTTCATGACAACCAGTCTGCTTCCCTTCTTACTTTCCTCTCCATTTCACTGAAATGCCCTTGATGGATTACCAACTTTCTCCATTTGGCCTAATCCAATTCTCATTCTTCATCTTAACCTCTGACACCATCTGATCACTTGAAACCTCTTCTTCACTCCACTTTTAATATGTCATGCTCTCCTGATTTTCTCCTACTGCATGAGCACTTTTTCTCAGTCTCCTGGGTAGACTTTTCTCTCCCCGCCTCAGTTTCTAAATATTAGGATGCTCAAAGCTTAACCCTTTGCCCTGTTCTCCATGTCACTCTCTACTGGCACAGGTAGAAATAGTATACACTTAAAACATTTTTTCATACTGGGGTGATTGAAGTAGGCTGCTATTGGCTGGGTTGAGCCTGCAATTCTGACCCAGATAACTTAGGGACTGAAAGGAGCACTATTGTTATATAGCTTAATCAGTTGTGGAGAAACACTCATCCCACATTTATAGCTTCATGCTTAACTTCTCCTATAAGTTCCAGAGTCAGACTCAAATATTCAACTGCCTAGTTAACAAATTCTGTACCCAGTAATGATGAAGTAACATGAATTTTCCTTCTACTTTAAACTAGAAAACTGGACACAAGATATGAAGCAGATATTTTCAGATTTTGGACCATGAGGTGCACAGTTCTGTGATCCTCAAGAGAAGGAGAACACTTTCAGCCAGACCTGCAATTACCCCAGTTTTTCAGTGGGAGGAAAAGGGAGGAGATACCAAGTGGAGTATGGCAGCTTTGGTTTCCTTCAGTCTTGGAAAGAGATTGCTGCTGAGGGTATTGGAGGCACCTAGAAGTTGCAAAGCAGAGTTTCAGAGAGGAACGAGCTACACAGAAAAACAAGAACTCCAGAAATATACGTAGGGGTCCCATTGAGTTTTTACTAAATACTGAGGCATGCATGCAAAACAGTAAATGTCATTAGACTGAGCAAAGTGGACACAAGCTCACAGAGGTTTTCTGAGAATTGTTTGAGTTTTCACCAGATAAAATAAAGAACCCAGAACTCTTAAATACATTAGGAATTCAGTAATTGACATCAGAAAGGTTATGCCTTCACAGTGGAGCTAAATATGTCTAGAACAAAGAAATGGTAGCAGTGATATTATTGACAGACATGCACATTAAATGGCAAATTTAAAAATGCCCATAGTGAGGAAAGAAATTACATAAAATAAGAATCTGTAGAACTTCTACAATTAAAAATCATAATATTCAAAATGAAAAAAAATCTCTAGATGGAGTTAATACAAATTAGACATTGGAGAAGAAAAGAGTAGTGAACATGAAGATATTGCAAATGGACCTATCAAAACAAAACACAGACAGAAAAAGAACTGAAAACAAAAGCCAACAACCCCAGAATATCTATGACTTGTGGATAATATTAAACAATCTAATATACATGCAACTAGAGTCCCAGAAAAGGAGAGAGAGAACAGAAGAAATATTTGAAGAAATAGTAACCAAAATTGTCAACATTTAATAAAAACTGTAAATTCACTGATCTAAGATACTCAACAAACCTGAAGCAAGACAAACAGAAAAAAAACACATCAAGGCACATGGTGGTCAAACTTCTAAAAAGCAACAAAAAGTAGAAAATTTAAAGCATTGAGGAAAAAGAGATGTATAATATATAGAACAAAGATAAAATTACTACAGACTTATTTTCACAAGCTATGTAAGTCAGAAGACAATGGGAAGAAGGTATTTATAAAGTGCTGAAATTGTCAACCTAAAATTCTGTACTTTGGATATATTATTTAAAGTTTTAAAAATATCGATTTTGGAGAGGGAGAGGACGGAGAAAGAGGAGAGAGAAAATTTATTTATTATTCCACTTATTTATGCATTCATTGGTTGATTCTTATATGTGCCCTGACCAGGAATTGAACCCACAACTTTGGTGTATTGGGGTGACACTCTAACCAACTGAGCTACCTGGCCGGGGCTGGAAATATATTTTAGTGAAGGAGAAATAAATAATTTTAGTCAAATAGAAGTTGAACTGGTTTTTGACTGTAGACCTTTTCCACAAGATGTGTTAAATTGGAAAAAAAAACTTTACAAAATGAGAAAAAATATATGAA
Organism: Phyllostomus discolor; assembly: GCF_004126475.2. NCBI lineage: Eukaryota > Metazoa > Chordata > Mammalia > Chiroptera > Phyllostomidae > Phyllostomus > Phyllostomus discolor. Next base: position 29,828,062 of record NC_040906.2, read on the forward strand.
TAAAAAAGAAAAAACTCAAATCGTTGATGTCAGAAATAAAAAAAAAGCATATATACAGACCTGACAGACATTAGAAAGATGACAAGAAAATATTATACTCAACTTTGTGCCAATAAGTCCAAGGACTTAAATGAAATGGAGAAGTTTCTTGAAAAACACAAAGTATAAAAATCTAATAATTTTTATAGAACTGTTCATAATAGAAAATATGAACAGTTTTATATCTATGAAAGAAATTGAATTCATAATTTAAAGCTTTGCAACAATGAAATTGCCATACCCCATTGGCTTCACTGGTGAATTTTATTCAAAAAGTCTTTCAGAAAAGTGAGAAGAGGCAGGACATTTCAACTTGCTCTGTGATCAGGCATTTCATCTCAACAAGGGTCTGATCTGATGACCGTGATGTCAGATAACCATGTGTCCATTATTTTCTGGGTGATACCAAACCCACAAAGTGATAAAGTCTGACCTGCCCAACAATGGTCTGGAATAAGGTGGAAATGTTACTTCTGAGATAAAGCCCAACTATTACCAAAGCACATAAATATTTTTATGAGCAGGTAGCCCAGACCCCATGTCAGCTGGCACAGAGCTCCCCTTCCTCAGCTTTTAGCTGTAGCTCCCCAGAGGTGTCCCACACAGACAAGTGAAGAAGGAGGTACCAGACCTGCAGTAGATATGAAGTCATCTGAATACTTCACTTCCTCCCCCTTTATCCTACACTGGAATTTCCCCCAGTGAGCCTCTTGCACAATTAATGCCCTCTTGGCATCTGCTTCCTCAAGAAGCCAAAGGGACCCAGGAGGGAAGCTGATCAACCTAATAAAGGGCATCGGCACAGGATCTGCACCACACTGAATGCCTCCCCTTCAATGTAGGAAACAAGGCAAATAAGGGCACTCACAGTCCACTCCAATTGAACATTGTGTTGGAGTTCCCAATGAGCAATAGAGACAGGCAAACATTTATCTGAGCAGGGTCCTAGCAGACTCCTGATTGAAACCCTCTATAGAACCTGAGTTCTCTTTGTTGCCAAGGATGGTGGGAGGTAGCAGGGCTGGTGGAGGTAGTAATTTTCATCAGCAGAATTGTTTTCATCTTCATTTTATGGTATTTTTTGCTTAAATAAAAATTGCTTGCATATCTGCATGTCTGTGGCTAAGGATGGTGATTTGGGGTTTGCAAGATTCCTGGTTCAAGAGCTCCCTCTGCTGTCAGTGTAGCATAGTATGGGTTTGTTTTTTAACTGGGTGGCTGGGTGTGTGTTTGCGTGTGTGAGTGTATCTGTGTGTGTTGAAGGCATTCATGGGAGGAGGGGTTGTGCATGCTTTAATGTTTTTAATATTCTTTTGTCTTTAAAGATCCTAAGTTTCTCACTCCTGCTTCCCCTGCTTTCACTCGGCAGTTTTCTACAGGCACTCCTCCCTTCCCACTTACCCGCCCCTCCCCCACCACACACCCCTTTTCTAGAAAAAGTTGCCTTTCCAAGATGCTGCCTCAAGTTCTGCACGCACCTGTAAATCTCTTCCCTGATTCTGCTCTGATCCACCAGGACTCCTTTTCAGCATTTTTGCATGCAGGGTAGGCTTTCTCTTTCTGTGATTTTAGATCAGTCTGTGAGCATTGCCCTCCTCTCTGTTCCCTGCAGTCTCCCCTGGGCTGCCCTTCTCCCTGGAGACTGGAGACAGCAAGCACAGGAGGCCAGCTTGCTAGTTCTTGAAGTTTATTACTATTTAGCAACAAAAAGAAAAATTTACATTTTTAGGTGTCTACAGAGTAAGTACTTACACTTTATTAACGTCTGCTCAACAGGCCTTCAGAGTAGGCAGACTAGGTGACCCCATTTTACAGATGAATAGGCTGAGGTTCAGGAAAGTGTGTTACTTGCTTAAAGTCACTTGGTTAATAAATAATGAAACCAGGGCTGGACACTATCTCCTTCGAACCAGTCTCACTGTTTTTATTCCCTATTATTATACAGGTGGACATTTTCAAAATTACAGAGTTTCTGAAATGAAGATGGCCAAGTCTTCTCACAACACTTTCCAGAGGGTTTAAGCTTTGTCACTTAATGCACTTGTCACAGCATAGATGCTGAAATAGTAGGGCAAACATTTGCTATGGAGAATAAAAAGTGTATGCTATTGGTACACTGAGCCATTCCCAGGCAAGTTAATGCTAATAGCTTTACAAACTAATGCCTTTTCTTTTCTTGTTTGGCTTTGCTATTGAATTCTATCAATTCATCAATTGGCATGTATTAATTTGATTATCACAGTGGTTTCCCAAAAAGGTCTACCTGTATACATAATAATCATTGGCAGATTAACGCACACAAACTCAAGCTACTTTACCATTGCTTTGTAAATGAAGACTACTTATTTCTATATGTGTATGTTTGAAGTTGATGGTATCTTAGCTGGTGTGTACAATAAAAACAACACCGAGCAGCCCCCCAACCCCAACACATTGAATTTCTGTTAAAGCATTCTCCTGTGTTTCCTTAAACAACCTCACGAATCTACAACAAGCAATGACTTGGTTGTGAACAAAAACCCTCAGCTACTGAGGACGATGTCTTTCGCCAACAGTTGCCATCTTGTTTACAAAGAAAATGAAGCCATTTTCTTTACTGTGTACACAAGCACCATGGAGCTGTTTGTTTGGTTTTTAACAAAGACAATACAAAAATAAATTAGGCTACGATTTGGTTTAGGTAAGCAATCTTTTGAGCCACAGCTGTATTACTAACTGATCCATAATTGCTCTGCATTTATGAGGCACATAGTTTATTCTCTTGCTTGCCACACAATAGGCCGTGCAAGTTAAAGAGCTCCAAGTTTCAAGGACTGGAGTTTTGGGTGCCTGCCAGGGCTGATCTGTTTAACAAACAAGCTGGAGGGTGCTTATTAGTAGGTTGTGGCTTGCAGACCATGAAGCCCCTGGGGCCAGATGCACTGATCAAATGGTGGATCTATATACCAGCAAGGCCATTGGATGAAAAGGAGAGCAGCACCACATTACTAAACACGCTGCTCATAGGCCTTAATTACGGCACTGTAAATGACTTCTTTTGTGACTCTTTCTGTTGGTCCAGAAGACAGGCTATTAAAGATTAACATAGGAAGTATTTTTCAAATTAAAATGTAGACAATTCTGATGAGTTACAGCTATATTGTTCATATTACAAGAACAAGCCCTGGTTAGGCTGGGAAAGTGAAGAGTCATATTTCTAGTGGAACAAAACACATCTTATTTTCTCCAGTTGCATTTCTTTTTTTAAAAAATTGCTAGTCTTCTCTGCCCCCTGCTTAGATTTTTGTTTCTACTGAGTGAGTCAAGGTGGCTTGAGGCTTTAAAATTAATGCCTGGTGGAGTATCACTGAGGCCTTAGAAGAATGAAGCTAGACTGATTTATGTTACATTAAAAAAAATCTGGATAATGTCATCTTTGGTCATTCTTGGTCTCACGCATTTTATTCTTCCCTCACTAGTTTGCTCTTTTAAAATTAGAAAGCAATTGTCTATTAAGTACCAATCTCATGAATTTATGGACATGTGTTATTTACAGAAAAAGAGATTTGAGAATATACAGAGCTATAACATTTGCTAAAATGATAATGAGTCACCCCAAGTGTGATTTGCATTCAAGGAAGAGTCATTCATATCATCATGATGTGATGAAGAAAGAGTATAAACAGTTTTGTGAGTGACAATGACTCTTCAACTCCAAATTTGAGAAATTCTGGTAAAAGGACAAAACTAAAATCAATTTTTATTCTCAGTTTTATGATATTCTTAGTCTTACTTTACTGTTTGTAAAATTGGCAAGACCAAAGTAGTTTTTAGTTAGGAGAAAAGTATTTACATAAAAAAACGTAAACTTCAAAAGTGTGGCTATTATGTCAACTGTAATTATTTAGTGTTGATAAAATCAGCCATATTTATTTCTTACTGAAGCATTGTACCAAAACCAATACACCAAAATACCATACTTTTTTTTGTTTTATTTGGACCCCAAACCATTTTACTCTTAGCAATGAAACTGTTCTGTATTTTTTTTATTTTAGAGTGGTATTTATGCATCATTCTCCTATTTTAACAAACTTATCTCAGGGAAAGTAGCTATTTTGAAAGGTGCCTCTGCTTGCACATTTTGGGCGTGCAAATTGCACTGGGTCCAAAAGTTCAGAACTTGGAGCAAATTAGACAGAGTGGGCTGTGAACTTAAAGTGTAAGTAACAAAAATGTGTAGGAAGCAGAAATTCCTCCTTTCAATTTGTGTCACTTGTTTCAATTTAACACATATTTTTTTAATCTCTTTAATGCTTCTGCTTCAGTGCTTGATTCAGGGAAGACGAAGACCTGGTCACAGAGCTCACAGTGTTGGAGGGAGGACAGAAAAGTGAGCGTGTGACTGTAGTGGGAGCGGTGCGTGCAAACACGAAGGTATCTAAGGTAGCCCGCTGGAGAGTGAGCACCTCAGAGGACTGGGAGAGGAGGCCGGAGAGCTTCTCTGAGGAGAGCCTCTCTGAGGTGGTCTCTGAAGAGTCAGTTGGAGTCTGCCAGTCACAGAAAGGCAGAGGGAACCCAGGGAGAGGCCCAGCATGTGCAAAGGCACAGTGGGTGAAAGGAAGCTAGGGAGTGAAGGGAATGCAAGGAACACGAGGCCCTGAGGATGCAGTTGTTCGGCAGGATGGCTGGGGAAGGCTCTCAGGTGCCATGTTAGAGCTTTGGACTTTGAGGTCATTGGGGATCCCTTGAGGAACTGACATAATCATATTTGTGTGCTTGCACTTTCATAATATATTTTCTATTATGTAACAAGACACTATTGAATGCATATATACTTATATTCCAACAACTCAGATAACTGTTTTTACATTTTGGTGTAGATTTTTCTGATCACTTTTATATATAGAACATATACTGTTCTCTATATAGATTCTTATGATCACTTTTACACACATATATAATGTATGTATCCATCTATCTATATGTATGTACATATATATTTAAATGGCTTTATAATATACTTGCTGTTTAATAGCCTGCTTTTTCACTTAACAGTGAGTAATTTGGACATTTTTGCCCATCAATTTTCTTCTACAAAGTGATTTTTAATGATTTCCCATAGAAATTTGCAATTGAAAAACATTTTATTATTGTGAGGCTCAATGAAGAAATTTAGGTTATGAACTCCTCCCAAGGCAGAATTACGTGGATGTTGCTTCCAAGTCTGATGGGTGCTTTCCTGATATTCTGCAGAATTTTAGCGCTAGGGAAGGTCTTGTTAAATCCTGGTCCTATAAATCAAACATTGAGTCTCGGATGCAGGAAATGGTGTTTCCACAGTGCTACAGGCAAGCAGAACTCGGGTCTTGTGATTCTACCTTGCACCCTTCTGTTCTCTCTCCCCTCCTGATGCAGCCCTGAGCCCGGAGCCAAGGATTTCAAGGCAGAGCCTCTTTCTCTGAGGTTCACACAGAGTGATGACTTTAGAGCACCACAGGTCTTATTTTGCAAGAAGAGTTCTAATTGTGACTTTTCTGTTGTTTTGAAAAGGGAAATGTACTGAAGTTTAATCTCTTACTCCACAATTAATTTCCCATCACTGCCACACACAAGGCACTGTGCTCTGTATGGGGTTATACAGACACAAGATCCCTGCTTTGACAGAACCTGTAGCACCAGAAGGGTCCTCTAGACAAGGAAATAACCCATTACAATGCAGGGCAATGGGAGCTATGGTATTGGAAATACAGGTGCTATGGAAGCTCTAAGAGGGCACCAAACCCCTGTTTGTTTTATTGCATAGGATAGTATTGAATTTTGCATTTCCCATAAATGTGGATGGGATAATACAGCTAATATTTAAAGGAGGTTTGCTGTGCCACATACTATTTCATTTAGCCTCACAGGAGGTATGAAGAGTCTTAGGTTAAATCTTTTGTCATAAAACTGGTGAGCAACAGAATCCAAATGCAAACCGAGATTTAAAATTTGCAGGCAAAGTTGCATGAGGGAGCCTTAGGTAGCCACATGCCGTCCTGCTCACAGTTTGCAGAGCAGTTCAAAGAAACCCATCTGGTGAGTATTTGCTAGCTTATGGGTTAATTCTTTCTATTATCAAGATTAGAAAAATGACCTTTTTGGACCAAATGATGAAAAATTCTCTCCTTTCTCTCTCCAACCTCCCACTTCTAAGCCTGAATGACTTATGTTCTGCCCAAAAGGTAATTTGCTTCTTGGCCAAGATTGGGACCAATAAATAAAATTCCTCTCAGTGTAAGGGCCTTTTTTGTGGGGTAGGTTGGAGGTTCAGCAAGTGTGTGAAGCCATTTCAGAAGTTTGGACCCTTCAGTTTCTCACACAAGTGCTCCTTTATGTGACGGTATTAAACCCTTGAGCAATTTAGGGCTCTCACAGTCTGGCTTAGCATTTTAGATTGGGGAGCCCTAACTGGTATGCTGAGGCAATATACCAGCCCCACTGATGTTCTGGGGCTGACTTACCAGTGTGCGGGAGCATTGACCCCTCAGGCCTTGAGAGGATCAGGGGTGGCTGGAGGCTTCAGGCCATCACCTCCTCTCAGAAGCAGCTGTGCACACCACACAGATAGTATGATATTGGTGTGACTCAGGTGAATGAGATTGGGAAGCAATGGTGAGAGCAGTGGTTTCTAAGTCTGAATCAGGTCAGAATCACTTGGAGAACTGTTAAAAAAAAAAGGCATCAGATTCCTAGGCGGCCCCCAGTTTCACAGAATCAAATTCTTTGGCTCCTGGGTCCAGGAAATATACTCATAGGAAGCCCCTCGGGTGACCCTGATGTTTCTGGTCTTCCTATCAAGGTTCAAAAGCCTCCGCATTGTAAGCGCGGGCTTCAGGATGAGGCAGGCCTGCTCCGGATCACGGATCCATCACTACTTACTGCGCATTTTTCATAAACTCTTTGATCCTCTCTAAGAAGGAGACAAAAACATATCATGCGGAAGTGCTGATACAATGAATGGGTGGAAGTGCATAGTACAATGAATGCCCAGCCCTAAGGAGCACTAAGTGAATCCTAGTTATATTACACACTATTATTTACACCTACTGGCACTTTAACGATCCGAGTTAATGTAGTCTCCCACAGCCTGTCCGTTTCTCGTGTTTCCTTCTCACTCAAGGTTAAGACTACTGTACAACCATCTCTGTACCATATATTTAGCAGTTTGGGCCTCTCTCTAAAGATGATTTGCACTTACCACTCTACCCTGAACCTCCAGGGGCACAGATGTTCAAGTTTAGAGCACAGCCAATGACCACAGAGAAGAAAATAATGCGAACTGGCTCGCCCCTGAGCCAACCACAGCCTTATTCATTGCCTGGGCCAGCCAGGCTGTGCGCAATTTTGATAAAGAGAGAAATGACACTCCATATATTTCACAGGTAAGGAAAAAATAAGAACTTTTATTTCCTTGGCTAACATTAGATGAACATTTGCACATTGTTAAGTATAAATTCTTGTTTTTAAAACATTTTGCTTTGCATTAAATTCTGCCTTTAATCAGGAATTCCTAGAGTATTAATAAGGAAAGCTTTGAGCTTCTGCTAGATGAGTAAAATCTTCCTTGGTCAAAATTAAGAACAGTGCCATCTTCTATAAAGTTTTAGGGGGAAAAACCAACTACAGCAAATGATTAAAAGGCAGCACCACTTTTAAAGATAAAAGTTTATATAATTAGCATCGAAGTTCTGTAATTTAAAATGGAAAGTTTGTGAAGCTATAGGAAAGCAGGGTAAACCTCAGCTACAAAATAACAGGTTTCATATGTTAAAAATATCAATCATTTAACCCAAGTGAACCAATTATAACACATTTCCTCTAATGTATGGGTCTGAAATTCAGGTAAACCCGTGACTTACAGGAAATAAGTCATATCCTTAATACTAATTACCAAACTTTTGCCATATATTACTCTCTAAATCTGTAATTTCAAATTTCTGTTCCATTCAAGTTACTGAGTTCCATGCTGTTTTTATTTTAATAGGGTAGGAGAACTTCCGTACTATACTGCGTTGAAGTTTGTTCTCTATATAGTAACCACGTATCACTTATCTAATTGTTATTGCTCAGACAAATATGTTTTTCATAGTCATCTGGGATCTATTTGGAATAGTATAACTCCTGTTTTAACTTAGAGGTCATTTTATTTCAATATTATTTCACTTCTGTATATCAAAAGCATACCTTGCAGCTTGACAGGTAATAAATTGGTATTGTCAAAGAACTGTCAATCATTCCAGAATACAGTCTTCTAATCAACTGGCATAAACTTGATACATGGTAGATAGCTTATCAAATGTCTGTTTGGATTCTTTCATTTGGAGTGCGTTAACTGAACCTGTGGAATGATGAAACTCGATCTCAGGCTAAAGTAATGGAATTTCGTACCTAAAATATAAAGAGGGCTTTTTCGGGGGGTGAGGGAGCTTAGGTGATGAAACGCCTCCCTGTGCAGCGCCAGCTCCTTTGGCCTCCCCCAGAGTTCGTTGAAAATTGGGACCGCTGAGTTCCGAAGCCTGACTGCACTCCAGGAAATCATTTAAACTATGCAGTGGTATGAGTATCATTTTATTCATAGCACATGACAAAAATAAATAAATAAATTTGATGACCAAAGGTTTCCTTTCAGAAAACCAATTGGTTTTACCACCGGCGATCCTACCTTAGGTCACGCTCGTGGTGAATGTGGAGATGGCTTCCTTCTGGGGTTGCAGTCAGTTTGGCGGACTTCTCTAGCTATTCTTTTTTTTTTTTTTTTTTTTTTTTTTTTTTACTTTTTATTGTTGCTCAGGTGCAGTTGTCTCCATTTTCCTGCCACCACTTTCCTCTGTCCCACCTAGTCCCTCCTCCCTCCCTCAATCCTATCCCCTTTGGCTTTGCCCATGTGTCCTTTATGCCCGTTCCTTGACACCCCTTCCCCTTCTCTCCCCCATTATGCCCCTTTCCCCCCACCTCTGGTTACTGTCAGTTTGTTCTTTATTTCAGTGTCTCTGGTTATATTTTGCTTGTTTGTTTGTTTTGTTGATTAACGATTCTGGCACACCCCACATTCATTTTCAGTTATTAACTAAAATATTCCCAATGATCTACTAAGCAAAATGTAGAATTTCTGTTTTATAACTATTCATGCTTCAAACTAAGACTTCGGTCAGCTCTTTCTCACACAAAAAGTGAATAGAAGCCTAGAGCTTCCCATGGCCATGCCGGATCAAAGAGAGCTGTGATTGCTCCATTTGGTTTGATCTGTCACGTGCTAGCTCTCCTCTCTCTATACTTCCACAGAACTGTGTTTTCATATCAGTTGCATTGTCGTCACTTTTGCGTTTGTGAGGTGGTAGTCTGCATCTGGTTTGTTAAATGCTCTTGGGTACAGAAATTAGATTCTGTATTCCTGCAACCTTGGATTTTGTCTGGATTACTTAAAGATTTGTGTTAATTTCCCCATATATGTATATATAAAATACACACACACACACACACACACATACACACATATGAGCACACTGCAGTTATATTAAGATGCTAATCCTGACCAGCCACTGAGTAAGAATGGAGCTACCTGTGAAATCTAGGAGACTCTTGGCTCACAAAAAGCCATGCAGTTAAATGAACACAGAATAGAGCAGATAGGTGGCCTGAAGTAAAGAAAGAAAGATGATGTGTGTATGTGTGTGCAGGGGGAGGGTCTTAGGTGGCTCTTGGGGTAGTACAGTATTTGGATAAAAGCTGTTTTATCTCACCTAAGGCTCTATTTCCAAAACCCTGTGCCCTGTTTCTCATTAGTTTATTTTGTTCATTAGATTCCTGTTTAAGTGAGGTCATATGGTATTTGTCTTTCACCAACTGGCTTATTTCACTTAGCATAATGCTCTCCAGTTCCATCCATGCTGTTGCAAAAGGTAAGCATTCCTTCTTTCTTTCTGCTGTGTAGTATTCCATTGTGTAAATGTACCATAGTTGTTTGATCCACTCATCTACTGATGGGCACTTAGGTTGTTCCTAGCACTTAGCTATTGTACATAGCGCTGCTATGAACATAAGGGTGTGTAGGTTCTTTTGAATTGGTGTTTTGGGATTCTTAGGCTATATTCCCAGCAGTGGAATCACTGGGTCAAATGACAGATCCATTTTTAATTTTTTGAGGAAGTTTCATACTGTTTTCCACAGTAGCTGCACCAATCTGAATTCCCACCAACAGTGCACTAGGGTCCCCTTTCTCCACACCCTTGCCAGCACCTGTTGTTTGTTGATTTTTTAATGATGGCCATTCTGACTGGTGTGAGGTGATACCTCATTGTAGTTTTAATTTACATCTCTCTGATGGCTAGTGATGTTGAGCATTTTTTTCATATGTCTATGGGCCCTCTGTATATCTTCCTTGGAGAAGTATCTATTCAGGTCCTTTGCCCATTTTTAATTGGATTGTTTGTCTTGCTGGTGTTGAATCATGTGAGTTCTTTGTATATTTTGGAGATTAAACCCTTGTCCAATGTATCATTGGCAAATATGTTCTCCCATATGGTCAGTTCCCTTTCTTTACAGAGGCCAGAGGGAAGAGGGAGAGGGATAATGGTGGAAAGAAGGAGAAGGGGTCAGTCAAAGAACGTGTATGAATGTCCCATGGACATGGACAACGGTGTGAGGATTGATGTGGGGGCAGGGGGGATGGGCTGGGTAGAGGAAGGCAAAGGGGGAAAAATTGGGACACCTGTAATAGAATAAAAATAAAAAATTAAAAAAGAAAGAAATGAAAAGCCAGAGGCTCAGAGAGATTAATAAATGTTTCATGAGCCCCATGTCACAGCATTGATGACCAAAGAGTCACACCTCTGCATTCTCCAGAACAGTCTGCCTCTCTGCCATTTGTGAGGCAAACTTCTTGAAATAAAAGTCTGCAATGTCTGTCTTTGGGAAAAAAAATAACACCCTGCCACCTGAGTTACATATATTCTTGCCAAAGGCACAAAAGTGGCGATCAATGTTGGCTGAGCACTTCCTCTGCTTACAGGCCCCCGGGTGCGTTTTTCTCCTTGCACTAGTGTTTCCACGGTAGATTACTGCAGCTGATTATATCATATTTTAGAATAAAAGGTTTTACATTTTCAGGCTACCATTTAGACTCCACATTATTTCAATCAAATCAAGACCAGTCTAGAGGAAAGGAAGGAAACATCAACGCGGACGAAGCACCCGCTCCTCGGAGGAAGTACAAGTCAGCATGTGGTAAGTGTTAATGAAATGATCATCAGAAAAGATTATAGACTGGACGGAAAGAAGAAAACCACAGACAGCCGTGCCTGTTTGTGAAGAAGCTTCAGTGCTGTCATTGTCTACAGTTAAATCTATCCCTAGGTATGCCACCGGTCTTCTTGCCGCACTTTTAAGGGTCTACATTTTTTCAGAAATTGCTCCTTGCTGAATTAATAATGTTTAGAAAGAAATTGTAAGTATCCTTAGGCATAAAAGTAAATGTGGCTTAAAGATTATAAGTGACTTTGACATTCTATAAAAACTATCCTCTCCCCAACTCCTCCTCCCCCACCAACCAAACGGATACCCAACCCGAGATTCTGTAATAATGTTCTTATTCAACATTGTGGGTATCGATCCAGAGGATTTAGAAATTGCCATTATTAACTAAGGAGAGGGTCGTAATGCTGTGATCAGCTGAGCATGCCTGAGTCTGTGGCAGTCCTGTAAAAGCTGTGCCCCAAGCAAAACCTTCAGATTCTTTCTTTAAAGTACAGAACATTCAAAAATGCTGTTGATGCCATACTTGTGTGTGTATGCCTTATTTAAGGTTACACACTTGAGGTGAGTTTAAAATATTATTACTTTATTAGAAGACGTGGAACGTTAAGTGCCACAGTTCTGACAAGTAAGACAGCCACCGTGCCTCTGTCTTCAGGAAAGATGTCTGCATCCCGCTCCCACCTCCATCCTCAGCACGCTGGTTGACCGTGCCTGCAGCAGACCAGAGACGGCCTAATGAGTTGTGAAAGTCGTTACTTTTGAAAACTGGGCTCTGCTCACAGTAGGATAAGTAAGTAATCACTGCTACCATGTGAATCCAGCCTAAAATAGCAATGTTTGGGTCCATATGGGAACAATTTGGCATGGGAGATAATTACTAAAAGTATAAATGTAGTTTAATTCTTTGGCAAGTGATAGCAACGTTGGAGACAGTTACCAATCATCACTCTAATTGTCTGATAGTGTTTATTAAGCACACATAGACCACTGGCTCTGTAGTATGGGTTGTACTGACAATTACCATGGCCTTAGACCTTGTCTTTTAGACACCTATCACAGAGCAGATAGCAGATTATCAGATGCACACACTGAACATTTTTCAATCCTCCTGGTTTTCAAATGTCATGACTTTGCTTGCTGCCACATATTCCTGGTCAAACTGCTGTAGACAATGTGAACCCAGGGACAGAATAAGACAGACACATGGAAAAAATGAAATCGGACCACTTTCTTGCACAACAATAAACTCAAATGGATTAAAGACCTCAATGTAAGACTTCAAACCATAAAACTCCTAGAAGAGAACATAGGCAGTAAACTCTCTGGAATGCAATATCTTCTTAGATATATCTCCTCAGGCAAGGAAAACAAAAGAAAAAATAAACAAATGGAACCTTTTAGTTATCAAACTAAAAAGGTTTTGCCCAGTGAAGGAAACCAACAAAACAAGACAATCTACTGCTTGGGGGGAGATATTTACAAATGATACATCTGATAAGGAGCAAATATCCAAAATATATAAGGAATTTATACAACTTAATGTCCCCCAAAATCTAATTAAAAATGGACAGAGGACCTGAACATACATTTCTTCAAAGAGGACATAAAGACAGTCAACAGACATGAAAAGATGCTAAATATCACTAATCATCAGGGAAATGCAAATTGAAACCACAATGAGATATCACCTCATACTCTTCTGAATGGCTAGCATTGTCAAATCAATAAATAACAGTGCTAGTGAGGATGTAGAAAAAAGGAAACTCTCATGCACTGTTGGTGGGATTATAAGTTAGTGCAGCCACAGTGAAAAACTATATGGAGATTCCTAAAAAAATTATAAATAAAGCTGCCTTACAATTCAACAATTAAACTTTGGGATATTTATCCAAAGAAAACAAAACACTAATTTGGAAAGATATATGTACCCCTATGTTCATTACAGCATTACTACTAATAGCCAAAATATAGATGCAACTAGATAAATAGATGAATGACTAAAGATGTGGTATGTATATATTAATAGATGAATGAATAAAGAAACTGTGGTACATGAATACAATGAAATATTATTCAGCAATAAAAAATGATACCCTGCCATTTGCACCAACACTGATAGACCTAGAGGGTATTATGCTAAGTGAAATAAGTCAGAGAAAATCAAATACCATATGATCTCACTTATGTGGAATCTAAATAAAACAAAACAAATGAATAAACAGAACAAAACAGAAACAGACCCATAGATACAGAAAATAAGCTGATGATTGTTAAAGGAGAAAAGAGATGAGAAGAAAATAATTTTTTTATTTTAAAAAAGAAAGAAGACGATATGAAGAAAAAATACATTTTTTAAAAGACGAAGGATTATGATTTCCATAGTGAACTAAAGGTCTTACTGCCTCAGCCAGGTATTGCCCTGTGGGTTTGTGGTTACAAAAATACATTTAGAATCAAAAGGAAATACTTCAAAGAATGTGAATAGGCTGCTCTAGCCTTCCACCAGCCGATTCCAGACTCCTAGCAGAGAGCTCAAGCACGTTGATTTGGCGAGGGTCTTTCAGGCCAGTTAGCCGAGTTCTCGCTTACATGGAAGCCTCAGTCAACTGAGATGATCCCCGGCAATACTGAAAACGAGCCTAATTAAAGCTGTCAAGAACCTACATTTTAATATATCTCTAGTGACACACTGGGTTTGAAACTGGCTTTACTAGGACATGGGAATACTGGAGTAGCAAGAAAGTGCTCTGACATGTATCGACTTTCTAGTGTGTGTAAGCAGTCATCCAAAGTCCTTCCGTATGTGTTATGGCTGATTATAGTTGTTTGTGCTTCTCTGCTCTTTATTTTGGTGGCCTCATTCAAATGTAAACTCTACTTTAAAGTATTATTTCTAATTTATATAATGTCATCGTGCTTTCCGCGGAATGGCACTCTATTGCTGTTCTAACCTGGAAGAAACTGGAGGATCATTCTTCTGGGAAACAGCTGTGATGGATCAGTCTAAGCCTGGAAAGCCCATATAGTTTTATATGCAAACCTTCAGACGTGCGTGAGGCTGTGCAGTGGGAGGAGCGATGAAGGCCCTTCTGCCTTTAAAAGAAATGCGTCCCCTCCTTACAGTTTCATAATGGGGCACCCCAATGATGCCATTCATTAAATAATGTATGTTGAATATGAGTTCCTGGAGGACAGATTATCTTCCCTGGGTTCTGAAAACAATGCAAAAAATGCTTCTTACAGAATTCTTACTGTAACATTTGATGATCAGTAATTCATTTTAGTTGGGTGCTCTCTTAGTGATAAGTTTGCACAGGACTATGAGACATCTATTATATATGCTATCTGGCAGTTTTATTTTTCTGAAGGATTTATTCACATTTTTTGCTAATACACATATTACATATATTGCGATTATTATCACTCAATTAAAAAAAACACCTTCCTGTGTATTTTTGCCTAGTTGCAAACTTTGTAAATCAATTGAAATATTTTGAAAGTCTCGGTGAGTTACAGCTCTGCCGACACAAATGCAGTATGTTAAACCATACAGTGTAATTCCATATGGAGTGTAGAGCCTGGTAGAAGCAAGTGAAGTCACAGAGTGGGACCAGAGTGTGCGGTCCGTGCCATCTGATCTCCTTTCAGACGCACAGTGCCTCATTATACCCACAATGCATAGCTCACCTATGTTGGTAGAGGTTCTCCAGAGTAATAGAGCCCATAGGATGTGTATGGATACTGAGAGAGATTTATTTTCAAGAATTGGCTCCCATGATTATGAAGGCTGCAAGTCCCAAATTGGCAGGGTGAGCCAGCAGGCTGGAGCCCAAGGAAGAGCTGATGCTGCAGTTCAAGTCTGAAGCTGTCTGCTGGCAGAACTCCCTCCTGCTCAGGGGAGGTTAGTTTATTGTTCCATTCAGGCCTTCAACTGATTTAAATGTTAATGTCATCCAAGAACACCCTCACAGAACATCTAGAATAATGTTTGACCACATATCTTGGCACTATATCCCAGCTAAGTCAACACATAAAATTAACCATCATGATACCCAGCAACAGCTTTTGGAAGGGGTGTTACTTTCCCTGCTTTATCCTCTTAGGGCAATGACATTTTGCTTGTACTAGGGAAGTAACACACACACACAAACACACACGTGCAAGCAGCTCAGTGGGACTTCATGAAAGCAGGGAATGGTTCACGGAGAATGAGTGAATCTGCACTGTGGAATGACAACCCCACACATCTTACCACATGAATAACACTAGCACCAGTGTATGTAAACATTTGCATAATATTTAAAGTGGGAGAAGGGATTTGATTTAAAATTCTGGTTTCTCATAAAGAGTCTGGCAACTTTTATTCATGTAAATAGGATCCAGAAATTCTTCTAGGTTCTCCTTATTTCTGTTTGTTTCACAAGACTCTTGTCCCGTGCTAGGGAGCACACTTCTTTATTTCAGGACAGTAGTCTGTGTCTGCTTCTGAACTTGTTCATTTTCCCTTTTCTCCATCTCTCCCACATCTTGTAGATATTCAGAGCTCCTCCCATTCCAAACCCTGCAAACATTCAGAGAGAAAGCTTGCTTTTCTATCTCTCCCTTCCCACTGCATTCCATCCCATTAATTTTTTAAAAGGATCAAGCAATGCTTTAAAAATAATTCTTCACACTTTTCCTATATACTCAATTACCAAGTGATTCTAGAAACTGAGCCAGCAAGTAAGAGTGCTTCCCATTTTCCTTCCCTTCTCCAGACCCCTGTCTCTATACAACACCAGCAACTTGCCCTGCAAAAGTAGAGCTCTCTAGAAAAATGAAAAAGGAGAGAGAATGAGCAGGTGAAAGCAAAGTTCTCTTTTACAAAAGTTTTGCAGGTGGGGGAGGGAAGAGGATGTTGTGTAGCAAAGAGGAGAAAGCTGGAAGTTACACACAGTGATATATTTGTCCAAGTACATTTCTGATTAACCACTTCTTTGCCAGTGTGATACAGGCCAGGTCCCGCCTTCAGCAGACGCCGTCCACGCCAAGGGAATGGAAAGTGTTGCAGTATGTGAGACGGCACATGCCAATTTGGGGCAACTCTCACTTTGAGAAATTTCCTCTTATTGCGTTAAAATCTTCTTTATCCTCTGAAACTTACTTACTCCCCTACATTCATTTCCAGGAGCAATGAGTCTTTGTTATCTATCATGGTCTTTCAGATACATGAATACCACATAGCTCTGGAATCTCGTTTTTCTGGTTTAAACACCCAGTTCCCTCCATCAATCTTCATATGACATAACTTTTGGACTCTTCTCTTTCTTAGTTGCCCATCTGGATGCTTGCTGGATTTTAAATGTTAAGGCAGCTCAGAACCGACCTGAGTACTCTAGCCACAGGCTGTCTGGCTCGTACCTAGTAAAGTAGAATTACTACCATTCATCCTATGACTTCGGCTTATCAGCACGACAATTGTATTTTCATTTAGCTTTTTCAATTCCATCATATTACATGTTTTACTCATATTGAGATTATACCAACTCTAATTTCTTGGCCTTTTTCATTACAATTATTGCCAAACAAGGAGCCTTCTATTCTTTTTCATCTTCATTGTTAAGTTTCATCTGGTCAATCTATTGATCTGGCCTTTGACAATCTAGCTGTCCAAGGTGCACATAAAATATCAAGGACCCAGAAACATTGAAGTTCTAACATAAAAGGGCTGCTGGTGTGTGTGAGCAAAGAAACCAGATCCACATCCATTTAGATCAAAATGGTGTTACATTCTTATGAAACTGAATGCAAAAATAAAATAATTTCTTTGAAAGGAAATATAAAAATATTTAAAAAGTTATAAAATGGAAAAGTAATTATTTAGTAGAAACAATCTATATCTAAGCCCCAGGTCAATAAAGGCCAGAAAGTAAATGGGGGAAGAGACGAGAAGAACATAAACACACCAAATTCTTAATAGCCCATAATGAGAATCAAAGGTTTTTGTTTCATTCACAAATTTGATATTTTTTGAAATATAAGTTCACATATGATTTGAAAAACTTAGCAATCACAAGTAAAGTTTAAAAAATAGGATATCTGTGTTCCAAATCACTGTGGAAGATGAAAGGAATCAAAACACCAATCATAGAGCAAAACACAGCCACACACAAAATAAACATTACCCAAGACATTACCCAAAACAAAAGGAATAAACAGAATACCAGAGGTAAGGTCAAATATCAACTATAACAATTGAAGTAAATTTTGTAAACTTTCCAATGAAAAAGCGTACATTCTTTAGGATGAACTTAAGAATAGACAAATTTAAAATAAAATGACACAAATGTTTAATATAAAACATTGTAATTATCAAGTAGAAAAATGGTTAATATCTTTGATAATAAAAAACCACCCAATAGTTGACAAGAAAAATAATACATTTCCATTAGATAAATAAATAAAAGACAAAACAGACAATTCACAGAAGAAACACAAACAGTATTATTTACATGGAAAAATATTCAATGTCACTGCAGTTAATGAAATTCAAACCAAATTAAAAGAAAATTTGAGATTAGTTTGTTTGTTTGTTTGCCTACTGAATGCAGAAAAATTTGAAAAGGAAAGACCATTTTGAATGGTGGTTAATGTGGGTTCTTTCTCAAACTACTGCTGATGATAATGTAAATTGATGTAACCCCATTTGGTACTATGCAGCAAGAAACTTTAAAACATTTTTGTACTCAATAATTCCACTTTTGGAAATGCACCCTAAGGAAATAATCAAAAATGCAAATAAGTACTTCTGAACAATACATTATAAAATTATTTATTACAAAAATTAAAAATTTCAGAACAATAGAGTAATAAATAAATTAAAAAGTGTTGCTGATTCATTAGAAATTATGGTTGTAGCACTTTTAATGACATGGAGTCAAAGATTATAATCAAATGCTAAGTGAATAAAGTGTATGGTTAGATTTCTGTGAATATATGTGGGTATATTTCATCAATTCTAAGGTAAGTTTTCATATGTTAGTGCTTCTTAAATTAGGATAAATTATACATTTAATATAATTTTCCTCACCCAAGAAAAGATGTTTTTAAATTGATGCATTATCACACAATGAATTACACTATGGAGACAAGCAAATACTGTGTGTCCACATGCTTTGAAAAACACTACTTACATAATTAGAAAAGAAATTATTTTTAAAAGGAAAACATCACTTGTGGTCCACCTTTGAAGGTTGCATCTCCCGTTGGTATGTAAAAAGGTTGTATTACAGGGGTTCCTCTGTCCGTGTCTCTGGTCCTGTGTCCATTATCTGCCCACCTATTCACTTTACAAAAAGGGGAGCAAAGCTCATTTGTAGTGGAATTCATGATGAGTGCACTCCAGATCGTACTGCTCGGCATTTTGTTCTGTAATGTCAACAGACCACCTGTTTAATAGTCCCTTTCTGGAATTTTGCAACGTATCAACATCACATCTATTTATTTACTGTTTGTAGAATCGGCTCCCAAACTCCATATCATCCACCTTCTGAAAACCCAAGGTGAGTCTGTTTGGTTGCAGCCTCCTGACGTACCTCAGGGTTGCCGTGATTCAGTGATTACCCCCAGTCACCTCACAATCATGCCCACGTGCTTCCCTGAGGTGCAAGTCCTCTGGAGATGGAGCGTAGGATTCATTTAAGCTGCTCATTCTTTCTGGAAATTTATGTACCCTTTTAACCCATGTTGGATTTTTTAAGTTTTGAAGATAATTTTCCCTGATTGAAATGCTTCTCTCATCTGCTAGCATTATACCGTCATCTCTAGTATTGTACATTTTACTTCCTTGTTCACATCTGTGATCTAAACAGAGCTGAAATGATAGGCTTTATTGCCTCTGTCATTTTTGTAAGCTTTGGCTTATCAGTACATTAACGATTCTGACAATTTTCTTATACATTTCACAATTTGTGTCCTTGGTTATATGACCTTTCTTGCCTTTACATAGGCATCCTTTCGAAATCTAAACCCATCAGAGAGTTTCTGGGCAGTCTTACTGATGGCTTTATCTCTGCACTCATTCATCGTAATGTGGTCAGAATCTCCTTCTCAGAGCCCCCATCTCTTCGACGCCATGTTCTCTTTCTGAGTCTGTTCCTATAGCCACATTTGAACTCTTTCTAAGTGGCTTTTCAAATTTCATAATTCTTAAAACGTTGGGTACGTGCCTAACTCTCTGATCAAAAGTCTACATCTTAGATACCAGCAGCTCTGAGATGGCACAACCGCCTTTCCCTGCTGTCCCTATTGCTTTTATGTCTCTCCCCAAATGAAATATTTAAGCGAATAGTACACTTTGTCAAGATAATTAGGGAAAATAATTGATATCAGCGAGCAGCTATGTGGCAGGGGCAGGGGTCTGCTTGGTCCTGATTGCTCAGTGTTGTTCCGTGACACGAAGTGAGAGCTGTCAATGTGGGAGTTGCCCTTAGGGAAATGCAACATGACTGGTTGGGCAACTTCAGCTATGGCTTCATTTGAAAGGCTTTTAAGTCTACGTACACATGGTATAGAAGCTTGCACGGTACACACGCAGCACACTGAAATCAAGACTCCAAAATGCCTCAACATGCTTCTCCAGGGCCCTGAAATTCGTGACCACAATGAGCAGAACAGCGGTGTTCTTTGTTTATCCCATCTAAGTAACCCAATAGTAGTAAAATTAAAACTTCATAAACAAGAAGACATTCAACTCTTTAACAAATTCAGCTATGTTGTGAAAAAGCCCAAATAGGTTTTTCAACACAGACATTTTGTCGAGACGCTTAATTTGTTTGTCAGACCCAAAATGCGGAGTTTCAATAATTGTTATTTCTTTTCCATGTGGAACATAACAATATAACAATTCATATTGTTAGTGTTCTGTCCTAGCCCTCTCTGTTAGGTTTTGGTTGATCCTTAATTGAGATGACGATGTGTGTGACAGCTGAAGAGCATAAGTCAAGATATTTAATGTCTGTTTGGTTGATATTTGCTTAAAAATATATTACTAAATAAGTGTAAATATATTGTAGAGGTTAAAATTTTTTTGTTTGCTTTTTAGATTTCTTTATTTTTATAGAGAGGGGAATGAAGGGAGAAAGAGAGGGAGACAAATATCATTGTGCAGTTGCCTCTCATGTGCCCCCCACTGGGGACCTGTCCCTGCAACCCAGGCATGTGTCCTGACAGGGAATAGAACCTTTGACCCTTTGGTTCGCAGCCCACACTCAATCCACTGAGCTACACCAGCCAGGGCTAGAGGTTAACATTTTTTTATTGTGCTGCATGATCACAAAAAGTGGGGAACCATGATATCTTATATAAAAGTGGTCTCCCAAATTTTTGTTTTACACATACACACATGTGTATATATAAATAAAATTGAAACATATATATTCTCCTAGAGTTTGGAACTGACATTTGGCTACATTAGAAAAATGGAATCTCTTAGTATTTACTGAGAACCAAAGAGGAATACATGTAATTATGCTGAAGTGTGGAAAAGCAAGTAAAAATAAAATAGAAATTTCCTGACCATTGGGGTTTGGTAAACATTAAAATAGGCTATAGAAAGGGAAACTTCTAGTTCTCCCTCAATATATGATCTAGTCCTCTTTGATAATGGAACCTATGACTTTAAAATGGTGCACATTCCTTAGTGTCCCTTACTACTGATGCTGTGTGGACCTGAGTTATATAGCTAATGGGGTGTAATCACATGTGCTTTGGCTTATCAGCACACTAGCAAATAGGATGATTTTGTGTGCAACTTCTGCAGTGTGTCCTTACAAAGAAGAGGCATGCCATTCTCCCCTCCTCCTTAAAGAAGAAGGATGTGGTGACCAAAGACCAAGCATCCACCTTGACCCACAAGGAAGAAGCCATGCACTGAGGATGATGGAGCAATAAGATAGAAGGACCATGGAGTCACTATTCCGGCTCTGGACCGCTGACCTCCAGATCGCCTATGTAGAGAGAAATTAACTTTTCTCTTGTTTAAAGCACAGTTGGTGTTCAATAGTTCACCACTGAATCTAATCTGATGAGTGCAATAATTATCTTAGATTTTGAAATACTTCCTTGAAGTACAATACATTGAAAATTGCATGACAAAACATCTTTTGTACCATGGATTTAGTTATATATATTTATTATTCCACCTTTGTCGAATATTAATGAATATATACAAATGAAAAGATTCAATTTCTTATAGTCAAAATAGGAGATATGAATATAACCAAAGTAAGAGGGGTGCCATAGAAGAGCTCTAGGAAAAACATTATTAGAAGGAAAGAACATTTGATCTTGGCCTGAAGCAACAAGAGTGGTAGGGACTAGGGGGTGGTGGTAGTCATGCGGGCAGAAAACATGTTCTGATGTTGAGAAAGCAGGAAGTGTTTGTGTAGAAGGGTAAATAAATGGAAGAGAAAATTGTCTCAAACTTGGTCTGGAATAAAATTTTTTGTGTGTGAAACAGTTCACAACCAACTTTCTTCTAGATAGAAATAAGCATTTAAGAAATAAGTTAGAAATAAGATAGAAATAAGTTTTCTTATAAACTTCAATGCAATCAACAGCTTTTCTGAGAAAGCAGCTACTTACCCCCTCGGCTAATGTTCTGTAACCAGACCATTTTTTTTTTCCTGAATTCTGCATAAAATTTTTATCTAAATATTCTTTCTTCCTATGATACATCCACATCAATAGTGAATTTTTGAATTAACCTCTTAGGACTTCTTCCCTGGCAGCAAAAGATTAATAAAAACTTAAGCATGAAATTTTTAGCATAATTATATTTGAACAAAATGAAGTGTGCTACACCAGCCAGAGAAGTGTGCATATGAGGGCACAGTAGCTGGTAAACCACTCTAACTCATATTGGAAAGTAATTAACACTGGGCTAATGAATTTCATATCTTGGGTGGGGAGTGTGGAATCACCAAGGTCAGAAATGCAGTAGGTGCTCAAATGCACAGCTGCTGAATTGCACTGAGCCATCGGATGTCATTGGGTAGCACTGTAGAGCTGCCTGTCTGGTAGAATGCTGGGTCATTCGGGACAACCTGAGCTGCTTCTCTACCACTTGATTAGCTGTGACGTGAAGTTCACCAATGACCTCCTTGTATGGCCTTGCTGTTTGTGCAGCACCCATCCCAGCCTGCATTCTCCTTGACCTGCATAGTCTATTTGCAGGATTTTCTCCCCTCTCTTTGTGGAAACTCTCCCTTTTTGGCCAACATGATATAGTACTGTCTTGATTCTTCTTTTTCTCTCTACATTCCTAACTCTCAAGCTCTTGTCTCCTCTGAGACTTTCTTCCTTGTTCTCAAAGTGCTGTCCTGTGTCCTTCTCCTTCTGCACGTGCTTCCTCTTAGGGACCTGATGGCCCATTAGAACTTCTTGCAGCATAGCAAATATCTTTCACCATGTGAAATGTTAGAGTTTTCCTATTAGCCCTGTCTTGAAAACAGTAGGATAGATTTGGGCTGGGATGAGATGTGTTAGATACATCAAGGTGGACCAAATGACATCTCAGTAATTTATTCCTAGACAAGGATCCTGTGCTTAGGTCTTTATGTTTGAACCTCAGGTAATCTTTGTTGCCTTAGCACTAAAGAACTACCTGAGGGAATACTTTCCAAAGTAATATTAACAATATGGTTTATGGCACATTTGAAACAGATACAGTTAAAAGTCTCACTTAAAGATATGAAGTAGAATGAAAATATATGGTATGATTTTATCATGTTACTTTTCTTTCCCATATCTCTTCCATCTCTATTCCCTGTTTATGCTTCTAACATCACAATTGTTGTAAGGAACTGCAATTTTGACTGTGAACTCCTGAAAGCATGGGTTATATAAATTTGCCTCTGTATGCTAGTTGTTTAGCACATGCCTAGCATACAGAAGGTGCAAAACAGAGACATGGTAATGACCCAAGTGTCCTTCAATGGATGATTGGCTAAAGAAGTTGTGGTACATAAATACAATGGAATACTAAGTACTCAGTCATCAGAAAAGAAGAAATATGGCCATTTGCAACAACATGGATGGATCTTGAGAATCATACTGAGTGATTTAAGTGAGATGGAAAAAGACAGGAATTGTGTTATTTTACTCATACATGGAATACAAAACAGAAAGGAACAAATGGATGAATGAAACAAACAGACAAAACTCATTGACCGAGACAACAGTGTGGTGGTTACCAGAGGGGAAGGCACTCAGGGAATGTTAAAGAGGGTAAAGGGGGTCAAATACATGGTGGCAGAAGGGGACTAAACTTGGGGTGATGAGTACACAGTGCAATATACAGATGATCTATTACAGTGTTGTACACTTGAAACTTAAGTAATTGTGTTAACCAACATCACCCTAATAAGTTTAATAATTAAAATTTATCTAAAAGGTTATATACTGTCTTGGATTTATGTGACATTGTGGAAAAGGTAAACCTGTAGGAAAAGAAGATTAATGCATTCTAAATCTCAACTGAGAACTGTAGTCTAAATATTAGTGTATATACATTATACCTAAAAAATTCTATGAAACAAACAAACAAAAAATCTCCAAAAGTTCCTTGATTCTGAGTCCTTCTAAGCAGCAAGCTGAAAGTAAGGCTCTCACTAAATTTGTAGAATTTAGCAGGAATAAGAAAAAGTGGAGAGTTAGGTCAAAAGGATATCTAGTATTTGAAGCTAACTATGGAATTGAGATAAAGGAAATATTATCTAAAGAAAAATTTATACATCTTGTTCCAAGCACTATAGTAACTAAATTAGCAATGTTATCCCTCAAAACAACCAAAATTAATTAATTTAATCACTCCAAAGATGTGAGAGAAAATGGGAGACAAAAATGTTGCCTTCTGATTGTAACCTGTAAGAAAAGAAGATGCAAAACAAAATTTGATCGATGAAATTTAAAAGAGAAATGATGTCATTAAGAAAAAATAAAATCATGTAACAAAAAATCAGAAACCAGTTACTAGGGATGATGCTGTGACCCCAACCCCACCAGTGTTAAGATACTGAAGCAGGAACAATTATAAACATATGCAATAAACCTTGAAAAGAAGAAATCCCTTATTTGCAGAGTTTTGAGTCTTGTTACAGAAGCTGTGTTCTTTGTCATGACCAGCATGAAATTCTGCATTTTTTTAAGATGTAGAAGGTGCTTGGATCTTTGGGTACCTAAATGGACAGAAACAACCCCTGGTCAAAAGACAGGAGAGCCAGCTAGTGAGGGCAGTTTAGCTGAGATTGCCCCAGCTCAGGAACCGATTGGTAGAGGACACTGATCAGGCTGCTCAGCTGAAAGGGGACAGCAGGCATCTGAGAGTAGTTCATGACTCCAGAGTGTTCTAAAAGGATCATTACTTTTTAAATGGACCTGGCATTGCTTAATTGTTTGTGGAGTTTTGGAAAACTGTTACACGTTGTCGAAGTTTTGGTTCTTTTCTCATGATTTGACTCTTCTAGAACATGCAAATTGATGGGGTAGGGGAGGCTATTTCTTTTAAACTCTCTTCAGCTTGATTGTAACCAGGATTCCTGCCTCCCTGGGGTTCCCTCTGCCTAGGGTGCCCTTCCCTCACCTTGCACTCATGCACTGCCTTCTCATCATGAGCACATCCTTGATGGAAGCATATACATCCCGATGAAGTATGCTTCATGAAGGAGGCAAGGTTTTCGAGAGCCCTCCCTCCTCCCACCAGGGCTGACCACCACCTCATTTGTGATAGCACTGATGATTCTCAAGCCTCTATAACATTATTTTCCAAGCTGTGTGGTCACTATTGCTTTCTGGCCTCATTCAGTAGACTGTGAACTTTTAGAAGGCTGGCCCCTAGGTTTTTGGGGTTTTTTTTCTTCATTTCCATGGATCAAATACAGATATTAGATCTTTCCCAGTTTTCTTGTCCCACTCCCTAGACAAGTAGTAAGTACACTCCTAATGGGCCTAAATAGCTTGCCAGTTGTGGAAAGACAAAGAGGCTGTTCCATGAATTGCTGTAAATTGCCTGGCAGGAGCCAGCTAGGATCAGTTACTATCTCACTCCTTAGCAGGAGAGTTAGTGGCCAGTCTCAACTTATTACAAAGTCTCCAAGGGATATTGGTGCTGGACAGCTGGTATACCCAGTATTGGTATGTACTGCCCCTGAGTGCGTAGTAACAAAATTTACATTGTTTTTCCCCCCATCCCCATATTACAAGCCTGCTTTCCTGGGAACCCTATAAGAAGAAAAGAAGGGCTGGGCCCCTCCCCTGCCGTACATCTATGGTGCATCTGGCTGTGCCCAGCCCCACATTCCTCTTCCTGAGATGCTGAGAGAAGGGGGCTACATGTCTACTGACCTTCTGCCTGTGCATCTCAGTCTGTTCTGGGTGGTGTTTATGTCATGTTTGACTGAACCCTGTGCCTGATTCTAGGCCACTGCTTGGAAATAAAATGATCAAGAGAAAATAAATAAATACAAAATTTGTGAGCTTTTGGAAACAAGTAATGTGGACAGAAAGCTAAGTTTCAAAGGTCTCCATCAGCCCATGACCACGCTTTTCTCTTTCGGGTGCCCTGCCGATACAAGAAGCCAGAGGCAGATCCTGTCAGTTTACCTGAACCTGTTTTCTGCAACTTCCTGGTCCTTCTGATTGAGAGCCCCCTTGATTTCTGCTGTTGGCCTTGGTCAAACTGGTTCTTGAGTCCTATTATGCTTTTGCAGACTTGACAAATGATCAGGGTCAGTACCCGAGAGCCCAGAGACCAACCAGTGACAGCGGGATAATGAACCTAGTGTAAAGGTGAAATGAATGAATTAAAAATACACTTAACTGCTGATAGCAGCTAAATTTGTCGCTACTCCATTCAGAGGAACTTTGACTTTGGTATATGCTCGAAAATAAAACGTTAGGAGATCTCGGCCCTTGAATCAGAAAGAGAAAGTTTTGTCTATGGCAAATATCTGCAATTTATCTTTCTGAAAATTGTTAAACAGATTGGTGATCTGATTGTTAGCCCAAATAGGAAACCAGTAGAAAATATAGCTCTTTCCCAGTGTATAAATCCATGTAAAGATTATGCTTTTCAGGTGGAAACATTATATTTTGTCTAATCACCACTTGAGATTTTAATTTTGAGCTGTAGTCTTTGTCAGGAAAACTGTAACAACCTTAAAACTAGGCAAAGACTCATTGTTTCAACCCAAGAACTATTTAGATATTGGTTTCTAATATGCCTATTAACAAAGACTCTCTAAAATAATATTTTATTATAAAATTCTCTAAGCCTTATGTAAAACATTCTTCTCTCTGCCCAGATAATACAGATATCTAGAAGACTGACCCAACATTATATGAAAGCATGTCAAAGACGGAGGTAGGATAGTTAGTTCCTGGGTCTCCTAATTCTGTTCTTTTGTTATAAACTGCGTGTTACTTCCCTGGCATTATGGTTTAACGAACAAAAGGTTCAGCAGAATCTTTGGACATCAAATGGCCTTCAGAAACAATGTCTTGATGAGTTAAGTAAAAACGAATCAGAAACACATGGACCCAACTTCCCTTGAAATATAAGAGGGCATACAAATCAAGGCCAAGAGCACTTAACAAACACTGGGTTTGGGTTTCCTGAACCTGAAATGTTAAAATAATTAGCAAGGACTTATTGAGGCTGAAAAGTGATCAGTTCCAGTATTCCTAACTCAAAACTGACATGAAGGAAGGCGGAAAGGTCCCCGAGAAGGGAGGTGGTGGCCATGGGGCAGATGGAGACCTTTGAAATTAGCTTTTCCCCCAAACCACTTGTTTCCCAAAGATCACAAATTTTGTTTTTATTTATTTTTTTCTCCTTTGCTTTGATTTCCATGTTGCAGCTTATCTCAAGTTCTCTGAATTGGTTTAGCATAAGTCTTCTCAGTCCCTTCTCAAAGGCAAGAAATGATGAGATTTGGTAAGACAATGCTCTGTTCATTCTTGAATTCGAGATACATTCATATGTGGGCCAGTCAGAAGTTTGATTAAGTAATCAGGTTGACTATATTTCCTAGTGAGCTGGACTTCCTAGCATTCCCTAAACCCAGAAAATAAATTCTTTCCGAAAGCACTGTGAAAAAGTTGTAAGAAAGAATTATTACATACTAGAGTCCAGAGTTTTAAGTAGATTGTAAACCTGGAGAGAGAAAAAAAAAAAAAACCCTTGCATTCTTAGAAACTGAGAGACATCAGTCTCCTTGCGGATGCCACACTGCATCTGGAATTCCAGGAATTCCTCCTCTGGCCCAGACCTCCTCCTTTCTCCCTCAGAGGCTTCGGGGCTCAGCCTGCTTCCTCTCTTCATCCCTCCATCCTTCGTGATTTTTCTCCCCACATTCACCTCTGGCTGTAGAGTGTGAAGCAGTCTCTTTCCACTACTCCAGAAAATACACATTATTTTAAAAGATTATTTTAGTGGTGGCATTGGTAATCATCACAAGAAACGTACAGGGGCGACACAATGAACAACCCTGGGTGTCGGTCTCAGAGTTGATAGCGATCTCTGTTCCCTGAGTCCCTCCAGCACGGGAAAGCTCGTGTGCCGTGGTCCTGCCTTGCCTCTTACCTCTGCATGTAGATCTCAGCAACTGGACGCCGTCTTCCGAAGGTCAAGCACATCCTTTTTCCAAGATGGCCTTTGCCCAAGCCTGAAGATACCACCCAGGTCACATCATTAATATCTTCTTTGTATCAAGAAGAGAGTTTCCATCGCTGAAGCTCTTCTGTGTAGAGGACATGTCTTCACTCCTGCTATGCACAGGCTAGAATAACCTCTCTGGGAATATTCTCATCGGCACTCTCCCATGTATAAAAGAATTATTTTTTCAGTCATTTCAGAACCATCAGTCAGGAGCAAACTTAAAAAAATAATATTTGATCATTTAAATATGAAACACTTCCCTTACTCCTGAATATGACATATGCTGATGTCCCCTAGGCCCCACTGGGGGCACAACGGTCAAGTGTCTGGTATAATTTTACTCTAACAAATTGTGAAAGTATTCAGCAGAGCACAAGGGAGCAACTTCAATAACTCATTTAATGAACACTGTTGCATCGCTTCTTCTGGGATCTCTACTGATAAAATTTTACCACATGGCAAAAAAAAATGAGAACAATCTTCTGGGGTTGGGGGGCATTACTTACATGCAGAATATAATCTGACATTCCCTTAGATGCAAGACCTTCTTTCAGATGCTTGAATCCATGATTTCCTCTCCTGCCACTATTATAATAGCTCCCTCCTACCGAGCACCCTTTGTGGGGCAGGTGTGTGATTTATGCGTTCTTATCTAATCTTTTACCAATGCTAGAGAACAGGGAAAGTGAACCACACTTCACAGCTGGGAAAATTTAGACTGAGAGACATTAAATAATTTTCTCAACATGGAGCTATTGATAAAGTGGAAGAGTCCAAATCTGAATCCAGATCCAACTTTAAAGCATATTGTAGCCACCACCTTCCTCTTCTTTCCTCAGTTGTTCTGTGTGCAATACCTGGAACTTCTGAAGGCAGGTGCTGTGTTTGTCAGTCCAGACGCTAGAGTAATGTGGCCAGATTAACCAGCCTCATGGTCTCATAATTTCACCATTATGGATCCATGAAATGTCAGAGTGGCAGGGACGTTTATGATCACCAAATCCAACCTGTTTTGGCCTAGACAGGAGCCCCCTGGAAAGAGAACGCCTTCAGAATGATGCTTCAGGCAAAACTGACGGCAACCCCAATCCTCTTACTTCTTAAGACAGTGAGTTTTCCAATCCATTTATTTACCCTCTGGTATAACCAGTCAAATTACAACCAAAAGAAAAAAAAACTTCACCAAAAAGAAGCAGCTCAGAAAATCCACCTCACTTGAGCCCTGCAGCTGCCATGTTTAAGGTCATTGCTGAAGTAACCTGTTCTCAAACCACAAGTTCTGAGGATACTTGTGAGTGTTTTGCATTGGGTTCCAATGACTGTCCAGTCTTCAAACACTGTTGTTTTTGACAGCTGGAGATCAAGGTACAAGAAAGTAGGGTTGCAATCAATATATAGCAACTCACCAGTTGTTACAGTAGCATCCACTGAGTCCCTGTTTTACATTTTGAGTATATAGTTGCATTTGCAATCACAGTTCGGTCAATTGCTTAGACTCAGACAGAGCCCCTTATTAGTCTTTAACGATCCTTTTGTATTTTCTTTGTCTGTTTCCCAAGAGACTGGAATTCAACCTGTTCCCCTATTTTGGTGTAAAAAAATGATAGTACAATCACAATTTATTTTTATCGAGGTCTTATTATATGCAAATATACAAATACCGTCCTAAGTGCTACACATGTATTATTTCACTAATCCTTATGAAGTAGGTCAAAGTTATTGTTTCCATTTTATAGACAAGGAAACTGGACAGAGGCTAAGGAACATTTCCACAGTTAAAGGACTAGTGAGTGGTTGAGCTGTTCTGCATTAGATGGTTTTGGTTTCTCCCTCCAAAACAGGTCTCCCAGTTCCCTCCTTCTTCATTACTCCCAAAAGACACATTCATTTTACATACACCTCCCATCACATTTTAAAAAATAGGGTTTTGCTGGGGATTACTGCTACAAAACAAACAGCAAGTGACATAAACACTGGTAAGTTACAAGGTTACGGAAGTTTGTTTGATGTGATTTGTGGTCTGTAGGTCATAACTGCCTTCTGACATGACACATGGAAGCCCCACTGGTCTCTGTTCTCTCTCTCTCTTTTAAAATTTACCTGGGATAGCAATAGTTCACTCATTTTTGCTTTTTTTTCTTGCCTGAAGACACTGGTGATGGAGGTTGGACCAAAGATGTACCGTGATCTCATCCTGTGAGCTGATGACTTCACTGAGATTTTCCCGACTTCAGGGAGTGCCCAGCACCAGGCTTCTGTGTAGCTAAGAATGGTCTCTTCTGGAGGAAGAATAAGAAAGAGGAGGAGAAGAAGAGAAGAAATATCCTTATCAGTTAAAGCCTAATCAACTTGTTTTGCTGAAGCAACTTACTAGTAAGAGTAGAGAGTATCTGGACTTAATTTTTCTTTTAAACAGGTCTATTGCTTATCCTTGTGGGGATAGAAAAGGAAAGATACAATTAGGATCACATGGTGAATTGGCCATTGAAATCTTCAGGGGCAACTCCAGATGTTGAACTCCTGATTCTCTGCCAATCAGTTGTCCAGGTGCTGGTCTGCTGGTTACAGGCTGGCAGATTTCATGCAGAGATGAACTCCACTGTTATTTCTTATGATCTTGTATTAGGTCAGCACTTTTATATGTTATTGACAAAATCCCAATTAAAATCAGAAAAAAAAAACCAAAGAAGTCACTCTAATGGAAAGACACATGCCTTAGCTCTGCCGCTAATTAATTGCATAATTTTGGCAGATTCTTCAACTTCACTGAGACTCAGTTTCTTGGTTTTTTATGTAAGGGGGGAAAAACTTGTAATTTCTAAGGTGTCTTTTAAGTTGAACATTCTTTGATTTATAAGAACCATGTGAATGAAAGAAGGCTGTAGAAACTAAAAAGTACAGTACGAGAGGGGAATGTATGTTCTTCTGCTATTTTACATTTTATCAGACTTTGTTTGATTCTGAATATTAAAACAGAATTGAATATTTTTCAATTAGCTTTTTATGTAGTGTAAACATACATTTAATTTAGGAAGGAAAAAAAACCCCAAAAACTTGTATTAGGGGGAAAAAAGAAGTGCTCTTCAGTTTTCTTAGACATTAAATGGCTCATTCAAAGCAACATTTTGATAAATTGTGTAAATGAGAGAGGAACATATGGATTAAATTTTCCTTGAAATACACATGTACTTAAAAATTAAGAAGAAAAAGTGCTTGGCAAAGCCCATTTGGGGTCCTGCCAAATGGGAAACATTTTTAAAATAGTTGAAAATGCAGTTTTATCTCAGAATGCTGCCATAGTCACCCATCCTTATTGATTATGTATTTTAAAATGTTAGTTATTCTCCTTGCATTTATTTTTGCAGCTTGTTCTATGCCCTGGGAGCTTGTTCAATTTTGCTACCATTTTTTTTTCAGCAGGCGGAATGGCCCATCCGTCACCGCGAGCACATCACAGTATCTTCCTATCGCTCCCTGTGAGATTCCTGTTACGTGGACTTCTGTGGAGGTTTCGGTTTGATCTCTCCTAGAGTAACAACTGGCATTAATTCATATTGCTGTAATAAAAATTCTAAGGACTTTGTGGTAGAGACACAAAGAGGATCTGGCCTTTGAAGCTGTGGGGTATGGTAAGTAACTTTCCAGTAAATCATGCTGTTGCGATGGAAGAGCTTTGAGAGAAGACAAGCCCCGAGTTTCATGATTATATATAATTCAAAACCAGATAATCAAAGACTTAGAGATAACATTCTTCTGGGTGAATCAAAGAATTTGGTTTCTCAATGGATCCCATTGTACAACTTGAAGAAGAGAAAAATTATTTTCTTAAAAGTCGTTAAAAATCGCACATTTCTGAGCAAAAGGGCCACAGTTTCTGGTTCTAGAGGTGGAGTCGATCTGAGTGAAAGGGCCCGGCGCAGCTCCTGTGAGGGCAGCTGCCTGCAGCGCAGACCGGGGGAGCCACGTCTCTGCGGACACCGGGGTGGGGGTGGGGGGACGACTCGGGCCACGAGGACAGAGTCCTGAAACCTGGAATTCTGCATGAGATTTTTCTCCCCTCTCCCGGCTTTTAGTAATCTGAACCATTTAGCAAGAACACTATTTTGTCATGAAAATACCAGGAAACAAAGACATTGTCTTGATGTTAAAATCTCAATCCCCAAGGGATGATACCATCAGACCCAACATTCTCCTACTGGTGATAAGTCCCAGAGAACGATAAGATCTGTTTTCACACGATGGTAGCAGTGCCTTATTCTTCGAGTCTAAGCTGTAGAACACAAGAGTCTGTTTTCATTGTTCACTTATTCTTTTCCTCCTCCAGTATGGAAATGTTATTTTGAATAATTATTTTTCAGTAAATTGTTTATGATTTAAATAGAAGTCTTCCTCATTGGGAGCGTATGTTTGCCCACACAAAATTGTGAAGAGAATTTGTACAATTTCATGAGCTCTGAAATGAAAAATGTTGTAGGCAATTTTGTATAACAACTCAGTAGCAGACAGAGAAATGAAGGCCTAGCTGATGTCCCTGGAACATCCCATGTGTTTGATTTTCTGCCTAAAGGGCCATTCAACATAATGGAGCACATTTAAGACATAAAGGAATGTTGAAATGCTTTATTCCATTTACTTAGAGAATAATATAAGTGATTTTATAAGATTAGCTTTGTTCTCTGATAATCCAAACATTTTAAACATACATTATTCTATTCTTTAGTTTGTTTGAAATGTAGTGTCATATTCAGAAAGTCTGAAAGAAAAGGAGTACATATAATTATTTTACTAATGGTATTCTGGGAAATTATTTTAGTTTCTGAATAAAGGAGGCTTCACACTTAATTTCCTTTCTCAGCGTAAGGTATTAATTTGTTATGCTTAGGTCAGACATAAGTATATCATGATTTTTTGGAGACTTAGATTATTGCCACAGTTTGTTAGATACTAGGAGAACATATTTGTTAAAAAAATCAGCTTTTGTATCAAGGTGCCACTTCATACAACAAAATACATTCTAACAAAATACATTCATCTAACATGCAGTTAGATGAGCTTTCACAGATATACGCAACTGTGGCACCATCATCACCACAATCAAGACACAGAGTATCCATATCACACCCCCCTCACCCTGAAGTCCCTTTGTTTCTCTCTGAGTTGATTCCCTACCTGAAAGGCCCTGGGCAACCCCTGGCTTACTTTACAGCACAGTGTTGCTTGTGCATGTGCGAGGACTGGCTATAAATTCAATGATACAGTTTGTACTCCGTGGTGTCTGACTTCTTTCCTATAGCATCCTTTTGAGAATCATCCATGTTGCATGTATCGGAGGTTTGTTTCTTTTTACTGCTGAGTAGTGTTCCATTTCATTACTGTATCAAAACTTGTTTGTCCATACACACCTAGATTGTTTCTACTTTTTGGCTATTGTAAATAAAGCTGCTATAAACATTTATGAGCAACCACCTAGGTGTGAGATGAATGGGCTGCATGGTACACATTATGTCCTACTTTTAAAGAAATTGCCAAAATGTTTTTCCAGCTGGTTGCACTGTTTCATGTTCCCACTGAAGTTCTAGTTGTTCCACATCGTCCCTAAGATAAATGTATTATTATTCTTTTTAATACTGGCCAATCTAATGGGCATATGATTGTATCTCCTTGTGATTTAAATGTGTGCTTCCCTCATAACTAGTGATATTGAATATCTTCTCACATGCTTGTTGGCCATTTGTACACATCCTTTTGTGAAGTGCCTGTTAAATCTGTTATCCTTTTCAATTGTGACTTTTGTCTCCTTTTTGAGTTGTAGGAGCTCTTTATGTATTCTGGACAAAAATGCTTTGTGAGGCCTATGTACTGGTAATTATTTAAAAATGTTTTCTCACAATATTTTACCAGAAAATATTATGTCCTGGCAATATTGTACTGGTTTATCCTATTTAAATGTTTCCCTCAACAACAACAACAAAACCATTCAATTTAAAATAGGCAAAGGACTTGAATAGACATTTCTCCAAAGTAGAAATAGAAATGGCCAATTAACTGTTGAAAAGATGCTCAACAACCCTAATCATTAGAGAAATGCTCATCAAAACCCCTTCACACATGGTATGATAACTATTATAATAAACAAACCCAAACCCAACAAGTGTTAGCTTGGATATGGAGAAACTGTGCACTGCTTGCGAGAATGTAAAATGGTGCATCTTCTGTGGAAACCAACACATTGATTCCTCCAAAACAGTAAAGATTTGCCATATGATTATCATATGGACTACCATATTATCCAGCCAACCCTGTTTCCAGGTATATGCACAAGAGAATTAAAATTAAGTTCTTAGTTATTTTAATACCAATGAGTATAATAGCATTACTCATAATCACCAAAAGATAAAAACAACCCAAATGTCCACAGACAGATAAATGGAAGAAACAAAATATAATGTGTACATACAATGGAATATCATTCAACTTTTGAAAGGAAGCAGTCATACGAACAGCACCATGATTGAACCTGGAAGACATTGTGCTGGGGAAAGAAACAAGGCACAAAGGACAAGTACTGCATGATTCCACCTGTAAGAGGGATCTAAAGTAGTCAAGTTCACAGAGGCAGAAAGCAGAGCAGTGGTTATCAGAGGCTGGTGCTATCAGCTTAAATAGGATGTTATAAATATAAGAGGGTTTATGTAAACCTCATAGTAACCACAGAAGAAATAGCTACAGTAAATACATGAAAGATTATGATAAAGGGCTCAAAGCATGCCACCACAGAAAGTCATCCGATTGTAAAGGAGGACAGCAAAGAGGAAGCAAGGAACAACGGAGCTCTGCACAGTCAGAAAACAATGACAAAGTAGCAACAGTAAGTCCTTGCCCATCAATAATTACTTTAAATATATATGGATTAAATTCTCTAATCAAAAGACATAGAATGGCTGAGTGTATTAAAAGACAAGTCCCAACAATGTGCTGCCTACAAAAGACTCACTTGAGGTTTTTGTTTGTTTGTTCGTTTGT
Organism: Phyllostomus discolor; assembly: GCF_004126475.2. NCBI lineage: Eukaryota > Metazoa > Chordata > Mammalia > Chiroptera > Phyllostomidae > Phyllostomus > Phyllostomus discolor. Next base: position 29,863,091 of record NC_040906.2, read on the forward strand.
TGGTACAGTCACTTGAGTTTTAAGGACACACATAGACTTAGAGTGAAGGGATGAAAAATAAAATATTTTAAGCAAGTGGAAGCCAAAGGAAGAAAGCAGGGTAAGTATACTTATATCAAACAAAATAGATTTTAAGCTTTAAATGATCAAAGAAACAAAGTTATTATATAATAATAAAGAGGTCAATTTTCCCAGAAGATATAACAGTTGTAAATATTTATGCATTCAATATTGCAACACCTAAATATATAAGCACTAATAGAACTAAAAGGACAAATAAACAATAATGTAATAGTTGTTGAGAATTTTAATACCCCACTCTCAGCAATGGGTAGATCATCAGGACAGAGAATAAATAAGGAAACAGTGGATTTGAACAATAGTGGAGACCATGTGAATCCAACTGATACCCACAGAACATTCCATCCAATAGCAGCTGATAGACTGTTTCTCTCCAGCACACAGGGAATACTTTCTAGAATAGATCATATGTCAGGCCACAAACAAGCCCTAACAAATCCGAGAAGATAGAAATTAGATCAAGTATCTTTTCCAACCACAATGGATGAAACCAGAAACAATAACAAGAGGAAAGCTGGAAAATACACAAAAACATGGAAATTAAGCAATGATGTTCTTAAAAACCAATAGATCAAAAGAGAAATAAAAAATTTATTGAGACAAATGAAAATGGAAGCACAGCATTCTAAAACTTACAGGATGTAGGAAAAGTAGTTCTAAGAGGGAGGTTTACAATGATAAGTACATACATAAAAAAATAAAAAAAGAAAGATCTCAAATAAATAACCTAACTTTACCCTCCCAGGAACTAGATAGAGAAGAACCAACTATGCTCAAAGATAACATGAGAAAATAATAGAGATTAGAACACAAGTAGGTAAAATAAACAAGAAGAAAACGAGAGAAAAGATGAACAAAATGAAAAGTGGCCAAGGAACTTGTTATGCGAAAGGGACGGATTCCTTAAACAACACAAACTACCAGAGCTCAGTCAGAAAGGAAGAGATCACGTGAACTGTCCTATGTCTAGTGTGAAAATCAAATGTGTGGTTTAAAAGCTTCTTGAGGAGGGAAAAACAGTGGCAAGTCCAGATGGTTTTGCTGGTGAATCGTACCAAACATTTAAGCAATAACTAATTACTGATTCTAAATAAATCATTTATGAGACCAGAATTACCATCATGCTAAAACCAGTCATATTTGGATACAATCTATAACAAAAGTGGCCCTAGAAAACAAGAGGAAAAAGGTTGTCTTTTTAATAAATGAATGTAGATTATTGTTTTATTCATGTGGAAAGAAATAAACTTTGCTATCTACCTCTCACTGATCACAAAATTAAATGTTTGATTTTCATGTAAATGTGAAAAGTAAAACGATAAATCTTGTAGAAGGCAATGTAGGAAGAACAGAGGATGTCTTTGTGGATTTGGGATGTAGGTCTCTGAAATAGGACACAAAAAAGTACTAATCATACAGGGGAAAAAAACTAAATTGAACTACATTAAAATGAAGAATTTCTTACCATATGATCTCACCTTTAACAGGAACCTAAACAACAAAACAAACAAATAAGCAAAATATAACTAAAGACACTGAAATAGAGCACAGGCTGACAGTGACCAGAAGGGAGAGGGGAGGGAATTTCAGGGGAAAAGGGGAAAAGTTTACAGGAACAAGTATGAAGGACACGTGGGCAAAAACTAGGGAGGGGGGGGTGGAAATGGGAGGAAGGTGGGAAGGGCTGGGGGGTGCTGAGATGGGAGTAAAAGACAGAAAACTGTACTTGAACAACAATTAAAAAAAAGATACCCCTAAAAAGTGAGGCGTGCCATGGGGAGATATACCGCAGGGTCGGTGTGTAACTTGTGGGGCCCCACGGAAAGAGAAAATACAGGGCCTCTTGTGCATGCAGACATGCTAAGAATTTCCACACAGAAGGGAGCATAGCATTAAGCCAAATGTGAGACCTTTCTGAGTGTGGGGCCCACATGACTGCACGGGTCACATGCCCGTGAGGCCCGCCCTGCCCAGCAGGAGCCAGCACATTCATCTGGAGTTCTGAAGTGACTTTTCAGGTTAAGGGATCATTGACAGCAATGTATGCAGGGTTGAGGGAACCAATAATAGATATTGAAGCACCTAGGAATGAACCAGCAACACCAGCAGGTTTTTGGCACTGCAGGCCTAAAGGGACAAGGGAAGATATGGAGTGACCACCCCAGAACAGCTGTAGCCAGAGACGAGGAGAACTACTTTCAGGATTGTGGTAACACATGAGCAGGTAGTAAAAATAAGTAAGATACCCACTGTCTCTTCCTGCCTCCATTGTTCAGGTGGTAGACTCATCAGCTGAATCCACCCAGGAGCCAGAGGGCAAGTGGATCTGGATAATATGGTCTGGGACAGCCTCCCAGAGAGCTGAATAAGATAAAGGAAAGTGGAGAATGAATCTGGGAGCTAACATGTTAACAGCACAATTGTCAACTGTTTACATATTTTCTATCCTTTAGAAGAGCTCTCATCAACCTTTGCTATACGTTGAAATCTCCTGGAGGGCTATAAAAAATACTGTCACCTAGGTCCCAATCCTATAGATTCTGAGCGAATTGATCTGGGGTACAGTCTGGGCCTCAGGGTATTTCAAGTCTTTCCGGGTATTTCTAGTGGGCAGCAAGAGTCGAGATTTAGAGTGAAACTTTCAACAGGAGTGCTATTGACACTTGGGATCAGAGCATTCTTTTTGTGGGGACTGTCCTGTGCATTGTGGGATGCTCACTGGCACCCCCAGCCTCCACTCACTAGACACCAGTTGCAACACCCAGTTACAACAACCAAAAATGTCTGCAGACGTTGCCAGGTGTGACCCTGGTTGGGGGCGGGGGACAGCATGACTTCCCCACCTTCATTTGGAAAGCACTGAGTTAGAGCAGAGGTACTTCATGTGGTTCTGGGACCTAATGCTTCAGCATCACAGGTGGAGGTGGGTGGAAGAACATGTGATAAATGCACATTCCCAGCATCCACCCTAGATTTGCTGAATAAAAAAAAAACCTCTTGGGTTGGGATCTCACACTCCACTTTAACCAGCCCTTCAGTGACCCAAGCTGGAGTTAAAACCACTGCCTTAGAGCCTGCATTGCTTCCCAGTTCTCAGAAAGAACTCTCACTGTGTGGGCTTGTACCTTTGCTTCAGACTTCCAGGATACTATCTTCTGTGTTTGTCGTGTGAACACAGTCATGTGTTTGTTGCTTAATCAGTAACCTCATCCCTGGGTCATGTTTGGCAAGTTTTACTTCCATACAAGGTAGTATCTCTTCAAGAACAAGGACTGACCAAATGAATGTCCAGAAGATTGGACAGCCTAGTCCTGCTTGGGGTGGTAGGGTTGGGTGGAGGTCACATGGAGAACTGATTACACAGAACGTAATTTAAATTCACTCAGTTTCCCTGTAAGCATTTAGAAATGTATTAAGGCAATGCTATTTAAACTGTCATGTGCAAATAAATCTCCTGGGGATCTTGCTGAAAAGCAGGGCCTAATTCAGTAGGTCTGGTATAAGGCCAGAAATTCTGCTTCTCTAGTGAGTTGCTAGGCCAGGCTACGCTGCTGATCCTCACACCAGACCTTGGGTAGTGGGTGCTGAGCTGCTTACCTGGTACTCGCACCCTGTCCTAGAGCCAGAGACTCCCGAATGGTAGAATGGAGCTAGAGGTTAGACCTCCTGAAAATGGCAAAGGGGACTTCTTAAAGGACCCAGAAGGATCTGTACCTTTTTCAGCTAATTTCATTGGCAGTGAGTGGACTACTTTAACTACTTAAAGTAGTTAAGTCCTTGTGGTTTTTTTACTGACATTAAGGGAACTTTGTTGTTTCCTGGTATCTTTACGTCAACCCCTGTGCCCTTATGATAATAGTCAAGATCTCTATCCTGCATTTCTCTGTTCTTTCTCAATTCCAACCCCGTGAGAGACATTTGATTAATGCTTAATTAAATAGGCCAAGAAATATGAATGAGTGAAGGAATAAATCTTCAGTAACCCTTTGGTTTCTGTGCCTGCAGATAAGCCCAATTCATGGATTTTCTTACCGAGGTGCCTGGATAACACCAAAGTGTTATTCCACTTAACCCACCTCCACTGCTCATACTCAGCCAAAGAAGGCAGATTTGCAACCAAAAACAAACAAAAAGCCTTTGGGACCTCTAACCAGTGAGCTAGCCCTGCGAGATCCTCATGACATTTCCAGGGGCACAAAGACTCCTCGCCTCACAGAAATCTGAAAGATCTCTATCATTGTAATAATGAGAGATTTTGTGCATAAACCATCCATCCCATCCTAATTCTTTCAAAAGGAATTAGAGAACTAGTTTCTACTCCTTTTGGGGGCATCTTATTGACAAAGTTAAAAACTAACATTCAGAAAGTCTTTTTAAAATTTTTTTCACCTGAATATTTTTTTTAATGCAAAGAGAATCTGATCTGTACATTAGCACTTGATGCATTGGAAAATTCACTGTATGAGGACAATCTGAAATTTTGTCTGGCCAAAACACATAAAAATTACTAACAACTATTTTTCTCTTCTTCTGCCTTACCATGTTGGCAATTCTAGTAAAACAATGAACAAGGGGGAAAGAACCGTGTGCTAGAGATAATTGAATAGAGAAAAATAACAGCTTAGAGTTTATAACTAATAAACTAGTTAGTTAGCTTCTCTTTGTTGGCACTTTTAGGAAAACAATAAATAAGGAGGAAAAAACTCTACTACTACAGATCATTGAAAAAGAGTAATGAGCAATTTAGGGTTTAAAACTAACTAACTAACTAATGAACTAACTAGTCAGGCTGCCTGGTCAAATATTGCTGAGAAACCATGGTCTGGAGAAATCTTATGGGAAGAAGAAAGCTTCCAAGAAGGCTCAAGTTCATAATGGAAAAGTTAAATATGAGCTTTTTAATAGTTAGCAAAAATACTCTAACAGAAGACATTCCTGTTCCAGGTTTCCCATGAATTATGTCACGTTTCAGGGATGATGAAAGCCATGCTTGCTCACAGCGGTAACAGCTAGAGGATCTCTCTCCATTGTGCCCAAGCCTTGCCACAGCCTCCTCTCACAGAGAGCCACAGTGCCTTAGGCACAGCGTCTGATGCAGGCTCCTGCCTTCAGGCAGACCTGCAGACCAACCACCCCCTTCATTTTCTCCTGAGAATTGGAGAACTGGTTTCTATGCCTTCCTCAGGTATTCTGCCGGTGTTAAAAACCTTAGCCTTCAGAAAATTGTTTTTGTGGTTTTCACCTAAAGCTCTTTCTGTGTTACTAAAGGCAGTTCCTAGTTTCTAGTTATTTTGGCCTTAGCAGAGAGACAGAAAATTTGAAAATTTGATCTGCACATTAGCTTTTTATGCCTTTCTATGTTAGGACAATCTGAAATTTTATTTGGCTGAAACAAATAGTCCTAATTCTGTTTACTTCTCCTCAAATACCCTATTACTCAAGCCTCAAACCCTCTTTATTATATCTTTTTAGGCCTCTTGAACACTCCCTCTAAGTTGTACTTCCAATTGTTTATCAAGGGTTCATATAATTGTTTATTAAGGGCTTCAGGAGAAGGAGATAGTTTATGTTTTTAAGGCTCTCATATATTGCCCTTTTACTTAGACAACTTAGAATCAATATAATTTTTTTCCCATTGGAAAAAAAACAACTCTTGCTTAAAATTGACATTTAACTTCCAGTTAAAAATGGCAGACTAAGCACAGGCATCTATTTTTCCTTCTCTCCAAAGATCCTTTTGAAATGACAGCACAGTTTTGTTTTGTTTTGTTTTGTTTTTAATAAAAGCAGAACAATGCTGGAAACCATCTGTCAGTCAAAAATATTGAAGAATTCCTAGAATACAGAAAACGTATGTGATCAGAATAGACAGAGTAAAAGCAGAGGAAACCATAGCTTCAGATACCAGAAGTAAGCAAGGGACACCCTAGGAGCCCCAGAAAAGCTCCAAGTTCAATGTCACCAAATGCAAAGGGTAGAGTGGGCCAGTTACCAGGTAAATCCCTTAACTCCCAACCACCATTAGTGGCGGGCAGTAGGAACTTTTGCTCTTAGGCTAAAGCCAAAATATTACAAAGGAAGTATGTGATTTGCATCCAAAGCTTTGTAGTGAGGGTTTTGGGGAGTTGAGAAAGGATCATAAGAGAGGTTGAGTATGCCCAGAATATATACCAGATATGGAGAGGCTGTGCTCCTGGGTCATGACCATCTTCACTCTGGGACCTAGGCTGATGGTTCCACCATGTGGAACATTGTCATTTGCCATGGCAGAGGGAAAAGAAGATTCTGGAAGTTCTCAGAATAAATACTCCGGCCTGGGAATGATGTATATCCCTCTGCTCAAAAGTCATTGGCCGGAATTAGTCACATGAACCCATTCAAGCTCAAGGAGGCCAAGAAGCACAACTTTATCACATGCTGGAGAGGGAAAAGCACCTTAAATATTTAGTAAACTCATGACTGCTTTGTTACTGACAAAGGAATGAAAATCAGATGCACAACAGAATTTCCATCATCAACACTGTGTGCTAGATAACAATGAAGCAATACCTTCAAAATTATTTTTAGAAAAACCCTAAATAATTGGCTAGTATTCTATTCCCATAGCTAAACTATTGATGAAATGTGAGGACATGCAGAAATTCAGAAAATGTATGTATTACCCACTAACTCTTTCTGGGAAACTTTTTTATATGCTCAGATAAAAGGAGACCTCCAAGCTACATGAACTGTTTACATAAGTAGGCCTGAAGCTTAAACCATAGTGTTATTAGGCAAAATATTTAAGCAACTGTGATATGAAAGAATTTGTAAGGGCTTAAATATTTGTTAACTCCCTCTTTCCTGAGGGATTGTTTTGGACAAAAGCAAAGCAAACAAAAGCCTTGCTTTATTCAACATTATGTAATGCTAAAGAATACATACTAGTAATTAAAAATATTGATAAAAACAATAGAAGTAAATGGAAAGTAAGAAACAGAGGAAAAATGCTATAAAAATGATAAAAGTACACACTATATGTGTGCTTATGTATATATTTTCTAATTATATACATAGCCAGCATATATGTCATATATTCATTTCTAATTTTCCCAATCACTCTATCTAAAAGCATAAAATATTTTGTCATTTATCAGTGGGAGGCCCTGGCTGGCATAGCTCAGTGGATTGAGCACGGGCTGGGAACCAAAGTGTCGCAGGTTCGATTCCCAGCCAGGGTACATTCCTGGGTTGTGGGCCATAACCCCCAGCAACTGCACATTGATGTTTCTCTCTCTCTCTCTCTCCCTCCCTTCCCTCTCTAAAATAAATAAATAAATAAAATCTTTTAAAAAATTATAAAAAAGAATATAAAAGTGGGAAAATGAGGATGTAGAGATGAGGGTGAAAAAGTCAAAGGCAGGAAGCGTGTAATTAGAACCCATCTGAAGAGCACTTGGCAATTCGCAGAGCACTTCTGTTAACATCTCACTGGAACCCCGCAATGGTGTTCCCCCAAAGGGAGGCTCTGAGAATCTTGTTTATAGAGTGTTAGCTTAGCAACTAAAAATAATATATAATAAGACATTAGTTCTATCTATGCTTCCCCTACCTTGCTATGAATCAACCTGATCCATGTGATTGCAATAATTCTTAAACGCTATCCTGGGGCAAGTGAGTTTTGAAACCATTTGGGTTAAGGGCACTTTTGAAAATCTGATGAAAGTTATGGATATGTTCTGAAAAAAAATAAGCAACCCTCATGTGCACACAATTTTGCCAAGCTCTTTGAGAGGTTAATCAAGTCCCTAAAACTTGTCCATGGAACTCTGGAACCGCAGACGCAAGTTCAGAAGCCCTGCCGTAGAGAGCGGTCTTCCCTCCTGCATTTCAGGACCTTATGACACTGAAACCTGCAGCCTAATGCCAGGGTGGGCATGTGGATGGGGCAAGACAGCCCCAGCTTCTGACCTGAGGGAGGGGAGTAAACTCTGTTTTTGCCGCTGAAGTTACAGGGACTTCCTATGGCCTCGCCAGATGAGTGAGGGTATGCAAAAGACAAAAGACCACCTGGTAGATACACAGCAGAGTGAGGTTCTATACAGAATAAAGTGTTCTCTGATCCAGATGTCACTATGCAACTGAATTTCTGACATTTGCAGAGCACTTGGCAGTCATGGAGCACTTTAACCAACATTGACTCATTGGATCTCCTCAACGGAGCTTAAACATCATTTCTTCAAGTAGGGTAGCCAAAAAATAGCGGCCTCACGTTATGAGATGGGCCAGGTAAAGAAAATTAAGTGACTTCCCCAGGATCATCCAAGGAGTTAACAGAGTTGGGCCTTAAGACAAGGTTTCCTGACTGTAGTCAAATATTTTTTACATTCTGCCCCCTCGAGTGAGCCTTCTGTGTGAGGAAAATGTGGAATGTGATTTTGGACCCTTGGAAAAGCCCCCTTTCCCTAACAGAACACAAAGTCTTTCTATTCACAAGCAGAGGGAAGGCTCAAAACGCAGATCACATGTATTATCACCTGGAAATAATTGTTGTCAGTTGTTCACGGAGGGGATGGGGGGAGTTTGGGGCTGAGCTTGTGTGGTGGTCTGCGGGGGAGCCTGTGAGGAGGCCTGGAGGCCAGGGAGGAGCTGGCCAAGGAAGCAGAATCCCTGTACACAGTTGGTTCTATTGGCTGGTTCTGAGAATAGTTTAAGAACAGCAGGAGGTCGGCAAAGGAAGAAGAAGTAAAAATAAGTCACTGTGTGGAGGCCTAGCCACTCTGGAACTGGATCTTCTTCAACTTCATATCCCTGAGCCTGGCCTCAGGGGCTGGTGGCCGGTAGGCACTGAGGAATTGTGTCAAGTGGGGGAAATACAAAAGGCATACCTCGCCTTGGGGATGGAGATTGATAACTGCCTACAAGAAAAACTATCTGGATGGTCAAGAATAACTTCCGCAAGTGACACTGTCAACTGCAATAGCAGTGGTTAGAAGGAAGTACTTGGACACAGAAAACTGGAAGGCACAAGGAACTGGAAATAACCGCTGTAGGAAGCGGAGGGTCCCATGACGACAGGCAGTGGATCCAACAACCTTAGAGGACTCTTTTGTCTGTAACTCCCATGGTTAAATGACAAACTGGCATAGTGAGGGCAACTCAGTGGTTTATTTCCAAAACAGAAAAAATAAAAATAATCGACCAGGAGATAGTCAACTAGGACCTGGAATTCCCACAGCTGAGAGGAGAGACTATTGCATAAGAGTTGTAAGAAATCCAACCCTTCCTCGGCTAGAGCAAAGACAGAGAGAAAGGAAAGGCTGGGCTGGGAACCCACCTGTTGGTTTCTTGTACAGGCTGGCCAATAAGTTCGTTTGGTTTTCCACATAAGAGCACTCGAGTAGAGCTTAGTTTCCTTAACTTTATTCAAAACAATTTTATTAGATTGTATTCTGACAGCTGTCATATCAGTGTACTTAAAAAAAAAGCACACCAAAATTGGTGAATTTTTGTGTAGCCATTTCAACGTTGAAGGTGGAACAAAATAAGCAACACTTTCAGCATATTATGCTTTATTATTTCAAGAAAGGTAAAAACACAACTGAAACACAAAACAAGGTTTGTGCAGTGTTTGGAGAAGGTGCTGTGACTGAAAATGTCAAAAGTGGTTTGCAAAATCTCGTGCTGGAGATTTCTCACGGGGCAATGCCCCACAGTCAGGTAGACCAGTTGAAGTTGATAGCAATCAAATCGAGACTTGGAGAACAGTTAATATTATACCACATGGGAGCTAGCTGACATATTAAAAATATCCAAGTCAATAAAGCTATTGGTGAAAATAAAAAATGTAACTTATTTTATGGAAGAAAAGCTAAACTCCATGGTGGTGACTACAGATTGGCGGTGGCGTAACCGCTCTGTTTCCCTGGGCAGAGACTGGGAGAAACACAGAGAAAAGAGGCTGGTGGGGAAATCCTAGCTCCGGGGAAGGAGACTCTTCTGTTACTCATGTAATAGTTGAGTAACCTCAGGAACATTCTCTGACCCAGGGTTTCTCAAATGTTAGTTATTTACCACTGTCAGAATTTTTGTTTTATGAAAGTAGCAGCTGTATTTGTGTTTCTTTGTTATTTTTCTATAAGTACATCCACATTTTTTAACCTAATGCTAAAGCTTCACACCAAGTATTCAGTACATAAGCAATTTTTTTCTAGAAACAACAAAATAGTTTTAGTTTTATGCTGTGTTTTTTTGTGGCCTAAAAGTGCATTTTTTTATTATGATTTTTCTTTGAATACTTAGGTTCTTGGGGAATGATATCACTCAGAACAGAAACTAGGAAACACTTTGTACAAGTCTTTAAAATGTGGTTAAAAGTTGGGGGAAAAAACCCAGATTCTTCCAATCAATGATAGTTTTGGAAGAAAGCGGTGTATCCCAAACCTCTCCTCTTCCCCAACCCTGGCTGTGCAAATTAGGAATAGGTAATGTTCATTCAGAAAAGGAAAGACAATAAGAATGACGTGAACTTGCTCAAAATAATGACAAAGAAGGGAAAACTTTTCTTAACAGCAAAATGATACTGCAAGTCCATCTGTATGTCCTTCAAAGAAAACTTGGCTAAAGTGAAACACTAGCAAGTTCAAAATTCCTGGAGGAGGCTGAAGGCCTCTGATTCATTCCCAGCAAGGTGAATCATAGAAAGTGGTATTTACAGGTTTCCAACCCAGATGATCTCCATCTAGAAGGACTTTCCTAAAGAATAAGAGAGAAATTGGCTTCCTGTTGGCCAAGGGAATGGGGCCTCCCCAGGAAATGGATTGGGTTTATTGTATTCGAATCAGCAAACACTGATTGCTTACTTACTGCGTCTAGGGCCTGTGTTTTGTAAACCTGGTGCATAGAGAGGTAAGAAGATGGACATCCTACACTGGGTGAGTTGAGGGAAAGGAGTGTGAGTGAACAAGTAATTGTAGTACAGTTGGACAAGTAACTCTGGGCATTAAGAGCTGGTGTTTGCTGAGTGATCATCATATGATATACATGAACCCACTTAATCCTCACAAAAACCCACCTGGTATATGGAAAAATGGAGGCACAAAATAGTCATTCATCAAAGTCACTTGTAAGTGGCAGAGCCAGAAATCAAACCCAGATTGTACGGCTTCAGAGCCGTGGGAATCACAGGTCTGGGAGTCTTCAGAGAACGCGATTTGAAGAATGAAGAGTTCTTCGGGCACACGGGAGGCAGGGGACAGGAAGCTCGGGTGTGGCCCTAGTCCAAAAAACAGCATGTATAAGACATCTGTAAATGTCCACTTAAATATGAGGTGATGCTAGAGGGCTCCGAAGTGAGTTATGACAGGAGTTCCTACTTCTCGGGCACCCAAGTTTCCTTAGTCTTTCATTCATCATCTTCTGTGTGCCAGGCACTGTCTTCCCCACTGAGAACATAACCATGGAGAGGAGGACCCCATTCCTCTCCTAGGGCAGAAGGACCCAGATTATATTTGATTTGAAAACCCATTGAGTTGGGGTAAATTGTTTGGGGTGGCATCCACTCAAACTTTTAAAACTAAATTAGAACTGGGAAATCTGTCAAATTTGGGGTTTCTGTTCTACACCTCAGTGAAACCAAACAAACAAGCAACAACAACCAAGACCCCTCATCTTTCCCCCTCTAGCAAAACACTTTTATTTTCCATAAATGCTTTAATCAGTTTGGAGTATTGGTTTAAACGTTTAGAGTGTACTTGAGAGCTTTAAGCATCAAACAGACTTTTAAAGTGGCTTTTCCTGTTAACATAATGTTTCTTGTACCCAGTCAGTTGTGCCAAAACTCACTGTACAAAGTAATGCTGCCGGGTGAGGTTGTATTTCAGCAGCAACGCATCAGCCTTTGGAATGGCCCTGCATTTTTTCTCTGTTCACATCTTCAGTGTCTTTGTGCACAACTTCCAGTACATCACTTTGCCATCTTGTAAATCGGTTTGCATTATTCGTGATAATACTTACCCTTTATTATAATTACCGCAAGTCATGGGAAGGTTCAACTGTTTCATTAGTTGACTGAGAACAACAAAGTCTAAAGTTTCATTGAAATCAGATGTAATGTTTGTGTTCCAAGGTCAGCTGGAAACTAATAGGAATAATTTAAGCCATAATATCCCAACTGAGGCTGAGCCACGCTAATCATTCTGCAGATCATACTGGAGTGATTCTGAAGGGAAAAAATCACATCCTATTTCTCCCTCATTAAGTATACTATAGTTCAACTTTATAAGAGGAAAGAATTAATCCACATCAGGGTGGTCACAGTCCATGCCTCTCGGGAAACACTGGCAGGCGACCCTCAACAGCCAGGAGCCACAAGCAAGTGGGTGTTAGGAGACTGCAGAGCTGATTTTCCTTTATCCTTCCCCCTTTTTTCCTCTCTTTTTGTTTTCATTTTACTTTTCCATAACCTGGAAAGCATGAAGCCAGAGGATTCTAAGGAAATCTAGAACCTTCTGGAAAGTTCTTTGATGCTCCTGCCACCATCCCCTCACCCAAAGCTGAAAGTGGAAGGAGGCTTCTAGAGTGAAGAAAGAAAATGTGGCAGGGAGGGGCCTTACTCTCCAGGTTCCTCTTCTGGCTAAACAGCCAATTGAAAAGCTGCCTGTGATAACCTCTGGACCTTTTATCTGAATATTGCTAATCCTTTACCTGTAATCATTCTCATAAGATAAGGGACTAACCTTCCTCACTGTAGGTGGAGGTGACTCCTCCCTATTGAGGGTTCCCCCAGGTCTGTGTCTTAAAATCAAGCTGGCTTCCAATCCATAAACATGGATGCCTTCATTTATTTTAGCTTTCTTTCAACACTGTTTTACAGTTTGCAGTGCATGAAGTCTTTTCTTAAGTTCATTGCTAAATATTTTATTCTGGAAATAGAATTGTTTCCTTAATGTTATTTTTGGATGTTCATTGTTAATATAGAGAAATACAATTGATATTTGTATACTGATCTTGTATTCTACAACTGTGTGAACCTGTTCATTAGTTCTAATAGTGGTTTTGTGGATTCCCTATGGTTTTCTAGATACAATACCTTGTCATCTGAAAATAGAAGAAAATATCAAGTTGGGAAGACTGTGCTTCTATCAGCTGCAAACTTAAAAAAGAAGAAAGTCTGTCCGCGGCAAAATAAATACAACATTTATATAGTCATTACCTGACTAACTGTGGAGCTTTAAACAGAGGTAGATGTGAGAACAGTTTTACAGGCTATTGGAAATTCTGAATCTGTTGACCTCACAGCGTAAATGCAAGCCTACAGGGCCGGACTTCCCTGGGAGAGGATTATTTCAGGCCCCACCACTCTCTCCATTTGCTTTGAAGGAGAGGGGTGGGGTAAACAAGGTGTCAAAGTAATAACTCTTTTGGCTTTGGGGGTACGTAAGGTCCTATCCAAACCCCTGTCTGACAACAGCTTGGGGAATGTTGGGAGGGGGCACAACTGTGGACACAGACATGCCAGACTGGGGGTCAGAGAGCTGCCTGGGGCTGTAAGAAACTTAGAAGTCACTCTGCTGTCCTGAGTAAATTTAAGCATTCGCCAGGGTCTTATTTTTCCCTCCCTTTTCCTTGTTTTCTGTTTCTCTCTGAATCTTAATCCCTGTGTGGACAGAAAAGGGGACAAGCCCAGGAGAGGTCTGCATGGTGGGCCTTACAAACTCAGAGACCAAAAGTAACCCCCATACGATGATCTGAACGTACAAATTCCTAACTAAAAGCAAGATATGACATGAAGTCACGAATGAGGCCTGCAGCTTCCTTGAAAAAGGTCAATTTTTACCTTAAGTGAGCCTGTTGGGTGTCCTTTGCATCTAAGATAACATACCTTTGAAATGTCAGAGGAATCTTTTGCAGACCCCTGAAGGCACAACCTCCAGCAGTAGAGGAAGGCCGGGAAGACCACAGAACCCTCCGTTGTTATCTCGTTGCCTGCATACCACATCTCTGTGCTGTAATGTTCATTGTTAGCTGGGCGTACCCACCGAGGCAAAAGAATGGTGTGTTTCCCTATTTTGCCTTTTTGTCCAATCCCAGAAAACAGCTTGCCCTCTTAATCTACCACCAATGGATTTCATGTAACTCTCCTTACGTCTCCTCCTTTGATTCTAATGTATAAAATAAACTGCAAAACTGCCATTCTACAGAGTATTTTCTGAATTCATTGAGATTTTGTTTCCAGGCTATTGTCAGTTTGGTTCAAATAAACTCATGAAAATTCTCTGAAGTTTGTTTCTTATGTTGACACCTGAAATCTCCTACACTTTGCAAAATGCTCTCATATAGTAGGCTGACCCTGATGATAACCTGCTTTGCCCTACAAATGGGTGTTTCAGCTAGTACAGCCTGATGGATTATCTCATTTTATCACCTCAGTTCCCCTTTTTGCAGATGGAGCCCATGGGTCTTGATGAGCCTCAACCCCTGAGACCCTGTAACAAAGGCGAGAGCTCCCCAAAACTGCAACCTGGGTGTTTGACTCCAAGTCCAGGGCTCTCTCACCTGCACTGCTGCTTCCTGCCTCATGGGCTACCTCGGGAAGAGAAGTGGGAGAAGGTAGGAGATGTGTCCAGGTCCTGGGCCCTTTCCCAACACCAGTGACAGGATCATTGTGGGTTTGCGTCACCTCCATTGGCCCCAGTCTCTCTTCCAGTGCATATGATATCAAATATAATGAAGTACACCACATCCCATATTATAGTTTTTGGACATTTTATAAAATTGATGTTTATAATCTTGTGTTTAAAATTATTTGGCTATGAATAATACAAATTAGGATTGACTATGATTTCTTAATGTCTTCAAATTGTTAAAAATTGAGCCTACAAATTGTTTTCAGATATGACAATTTCATGAATTCTGAATTAAACACTAGATAAATTCCACATATTATTACATTTTGGAAATGTTTAATTAAGCATTTATTAATTTCAGTTTGCCCTTTTTGCATTTCTGAATGAATAGCTTTGTTGTTTTTATTTTAATTTCAACTCTTAGACTGTTGTTTAGGTCCTCAGAAATCCCATAGGCCTCAGGTATTAAGCCTTTATGGTACTTTAGGTATAAAATAGCCCGGCAGTGTCCTCTGGCCCCAATGAACACAAATATTCAATCATTGCCATTTCATATGCACTGTAACTGGAGGAAGACACAATCTTCCCCATCAAACCTAACACCAATGTTTTGAAAGTTCTTGTCACTAAAAAGGTTCCCCGACCCCACTAACAAAAACCCAGTGGTAGAGTCTGCTGATTTCAGACCAGTTCAAAGCAGGGAAACCCGGAATGACTGCAGTGTTTGAATCTTCCGACTGAAGAACTCTGAGGGGCCCCAGGGATAACGGGAAAACATTCCTGTGGGCCCCACTTGTCAGCTTACTTTCCTGTCCTAAGGAATTGCACGTAAGGAACAAAATGAGGTCTTCACGATGAGGACTGACTACTCATGGCTCCCGCCAGCTATAACTGATGGGCTCCCAAGGTGTATAAATTTGGGGTGACCTAGCAACCATTCCTGGACATTGGTTTTCTTATTTAAGAACAGAAACCCTGCATTCAAGTATTTTTATAGCCTCGACTATTTCTTGGTGAAGGTGGAGTACAGCCAAAGTTCTGAGTTACCTCCGCTAATCAGTGTTTCTGCTGATAGCACAATGCAAAGGCCAAATGAAACATTTAATCAATGTAATAGTTTACAAGTGGTCTTTTCTGAAACATTATCTTAGTGAAAAAAGAGGAAGGGGGAATCCTTTAACTTTGAGGACAACATTTTATTCTGCACCAAATATTACGGGCTTTTACCCTTCTCTGTGTCTTACTCATAGGGTCTTAATAGGACAGATATTTTTCTTTTGTAACAGGGAGCACATTTTCTCAAACATTTATCACAACGCAGGCAGACTTGTCAACTACTCTAAGCTCCATTAAGAAAACAAGTCTCAGTGTTTCTGGCCTATAAAGAAAAGCGATAGTGATGCTTTCTTTGTTCCAATTCACACATTTACTCATTTAGCAAATGTTTACTGAGCATCTACAATGTGTTAAGAACTATCAAGGCACATTAGTAAAAGATAAGAATGTCCTCACTTAGAATTTGGTATTTTGTCATTAATATCTTGAAACGCACACACAAGTGTGCACACACACGCACACACACTATCCAAACTGGGTGGTATAAAAGTGCCACTACCTCTGATTGTTAATTGAATTAATAAATTTTATTTATGTGCAAATCCATGTACTGGGTATCATGTATGAATTTTTTCATTCATTTCTTCAACAAAAATGTACTGAGCATCTACCATTTACCAATACTGCCCATTGAAGTTGCAGAGGTGAAAAGAAACAGTGTCTTCTCTGCAAGTGTTTCCCCTTCCTTGTAGGGTGATAGGCATATGATCAAACACATACAAAACCATACAACAGGTGCCCTGACGGAGCCTGCATCCAAGACAGAGTGGGAATAGCCACAGGGAAAGCTTTTCAGAGGAGATTTGTAAGCTTTCAGCATTTTCTCTGTCAGCGTGTCTGGGTGTGTTGTCATTCAGATCACTGAGGATGAGGCACAGGGTGCACTGTTCTGCAGTGGGGCGTTGTTGCCCCTAGACATTGTAGGGTAGTATATTTTAAAGAAGAATTTTCCCAAAACTATCGATGAAATGTTTTAACAAAATCAATATAGTGCAACAATTTTCCGACAGAGGGACATGAAGTGTCTTGAGCACAGGGTGCCCTGCCTGTGTGCACAGAGATGCCGGGTGAACTAGGGGCTGCACAGGAGGAGGCGGTCCCACGTAGACATGGAGATGAGGGGCCTTCTGGGTAGAGGAAGTAATTGTGCAAGACACAGAAGTGCATGGTGCACTGGAGGAACTGTAGCTAGTTCTGTGTGATTGGGTCAGAGGGTGCTAGCTGAGATGATGTAGTTGGAAGGAGGCTGAAGAATAGGGCACAGGCTGCTTCCCATTATCTATACCTGCCCTTCTGCCTAGACCCACTGTTAACTTTCAGCATTGCCCCTTAATATAATAGAGCTTTGCCTTCTCTCGCAGTAAACCACATGCTGGTCCTTCAGTTTAACTTACCTGTTATTCTAAGTGGGGAGGTTATGACTTATTCTAATTCCCTGTGGTATGTGGAGAAGTCAGTGAGGGATTGAATATCATTTATCTCAGTGAAGGAAATCACATAGTTTTAGTGCCTTTTTCCATGGGAGGACAACCTTTCTTACGCCATGGATCCTGTGTCTTGAGGAGATCACAACAGGATCTCTAGGATCTGCAGATCTGAGAGCTACCCTTCATGCACACCTCCTCACTGTGCGGCTTTTTAATTCGTGCTAATCCACAGGTGGCAAACACAAGGCCCACGGGCTGAATCCTGCCCTCCACCTCATTTTATCTGACCTGGCACCTTGTTTCTACCTGGTGGCAGCACCGAGCTCCTTGCCTCTAGTTAAGAAGTAGTTACATTTCTACAGTCCTAAAATCACATTAGGCCCTTTGAAAGCGACCACAAGACTGATGTGGCCCCTGGTGAAAATGAGTTTGACATCTTTGTTAGTCAGTCTCCATTACCAGTCCCTCTGCCTGTGTTTGCTCAGTTAAGAACTCTTTTCCCCTTTCTCATTGACATCATCACCTTTTATTTCTAGCATATGGCCTAGCTGAGGTGAAATTACCACTATCCCTAAACCGAGCAGAGCAGTGAGCCCCAATATCTTCAATGGGAGCTCTCTGCCAGTAGCTGACGGTGGGCACCCTGACAACACCTATTCTGTTGGGCGAGGGGCATGTGCCAACTGATCACCTAATTCTCCCTCAGGTAAGCTGGTTGGTAAAGATTTTAATTGATACCTCCGTAAGCAACAGCAGTAAAAACTTCTGCTGAGTTAAGAAAAGGAGGAATTTATAGGAAAGATACAGAGGAGCTATAGGAGCAAGAGTTAAGATTGAAGGTTCATATTGGGAAAAGTTCAGGATTTTAGGGAAGCTCTGGGGTTCTGGGAGGCAGGAAACAAAGCACAGGATTGGAAAGATGCTTACCTGGGCTGTGCTGAAGGCTCCAAGCTCAAAGAGCATGGCTGATTGGCCCAGCTTGGGTCAGGCACTTACTCATTGGCTGGGACAGAGGACGAGTCTTAACTGACAGAACTTGAAGACTGTACTTTATGGAGTCAGGTGATTGCTTTAAAAAAAAAACTGGAGTCCTGTCACCAAAAAATGCGTGTGGGAGGGAGGGGGTTGCTGACAGTTAGAAAAAAACAGTTGCCCACTACAATATCTTTTCCAAATTATGAAAATCCTGTCTTTCTTTATATGGGATGTTGGTAGGGAAGTTTTAAGGTTTCAAGAGCCTGCTGGTATTTTAGGAGCTAAAAATGTGAGAAACACATATAGTGGGAGAGATAAGACTTAGGGGTTTATCTTTCTCCATTTCAGATTTCCTCAGCCACATATTCTTTTCTGATTCCATTCTATAATTATCAATCATATGCACTTGGAAATGTGAAAATAGAAGGAGGAAAATCATTGGGGAGAGGAGGTGTTTTGTTTTGTTTTTTAAATTTGACTTAGAATAATAGGATTTCTTCAATTTGCTATATGCAAAATAACAGAGAGCTTAGTGTATCCCGGAGATGGATTAGACAGATGTAGCACTTAACTATTAACATTTGTGAGGTTCATTCCCACCAGTGAGATCTGGGAGCGGCTTCCAGGAGTTGCTTCACAAAATCAGTTTAGTACTTTCCTCATTTGTCACTGTGCCGTGAAACTGGTAAAATATAGAGGAAACAGAAAATTGGGCACATCTGTGAAGTAGGTTGTGTCCTGATTATAGTGATGCAATTCCACACATGTGCATGTTTTCGTAGGAGAACAGGTTTCTATTTGACTCCAAACTCCATCAATGCTCAGCTGAGGTTTTATAGCTCCCTTGGGGTAAGCATGTCCTCCCTTTACAAAGCCGAAACGCTAGCTTAGCTTAGAGTCACTAGTGCCACTTTGGTATCTATTTTCTTAAATTATGGCAAATGGGGATTTGGGGCATTTATACAGCCACCCCACCTACATACTTCTCCTGTAATTATGCTTGGCACATTTGTACTGCCTCTCTGCAGAGATCCCCAAACTCTTACTAAACATTTATTCATTCTTACATTAAAAGGAGTTCAGTAAAACTCCTAATTCCCATTTCACAGAAAAGTGAAACTAGAAGGCCTGTAGCCCGTGAATAAATACATAACTCTAAGTATTAATTATCTCTTTTTTCTTCTCAAAACAAAATGTGATGTACTCGAAGTTGAGATAACACTGGTAGTGATGAAATGTTCATTCGTATTCTGTATTGGAGGTTCTCACATTTGAGGGTGCATGAGGATCACTTAGAGATCCGGTTAGGATACAGATGTGCCCAGAGATTGTGATCCTGAAAAATCTGGGGTGGGGCCTAGGCATCAGCATTTCAAAGAAACACTCTCCCCCAGGTGATTCAGAGGACCACCCACAGAGAAACACTGGTGTGGATGAAATAATCAAATCACGAGTGTTAATAAAGAATGACAGCAGAGCTCTGAAGCAGCTGCAAATCCTATTCTCAAGCAAGCTTCCCCTTTGCCAACCACCCCTGAGCCCACAAGATTATCGTGCTTTAAAAGCATTTCTTGAAAGTAGCCATTATTATTAACATAGTCTAGGAATCCCTAGAAGGATAAATCATCTGAAAAGAAAGAATAATAATGTAAAACCCAAAGCTTCATGTAGTTTTTGATTCATTTGTAATAGTCCATCAAAGGAACATGGCCTCAATTTGTCTTGTGAGGACCTGGAGGCTCTAGAACCATCTTGGTCATTCAGAAGAAGCAGAAGCCGTTTCCAGAACCCACATCCTTAGGGATTTTTCTAACACCCATCAAACTGCGTTCCATGTGGCAAATGAGCCTCCTATAACACATATGGCCTATCCCTGTAGTTCCATTAAGAACTTTTATGACTCTGCCAATAATGACAACCAACTTTGGTTACTTACTGTGTGCCAATAGCTTGGGACTCCGCATTGCATTTGAGCCTCCCAATAATCTTATGAGGCAGACATTGTCTTATGCCCATTTTATAGGCAAGGAAACTGAGGTGGATTAAATAACTAGCCACACAGTCTGTTAAGGCACCTAAGCAATAAGCCTTGATTTGAAACAAGTTTTGTTTGTCTCTGCGTCCCTGCACATAACCGTGATCACATGGCCTCTCTTGGAAGAAGGATGGTGAGTTGCAAAGGCAAACTTATGTGGCTAAAAAAAAAAATCTTTGGGATAAGAAAGTGGGCTATGATGGAATCAGACCATGCTTTTAGGTGGAGGGCAGTGGCATTCTCATTTCTGAGAATTCAGACGGCAGGGAAGGGTTGCAGTACCCTGTATACCATTTATTATTCTCCATGTAATTATACTGAGTAGAATACCTGTAGAATAATTGTATACATAATCAAATATAGCACAAGTCGAAAAGCTTGAAATTGCCTGCCAGCCTCCCCCCAGCCCAGGCCAAATGGAATCCTATGTACTAAACCATAGTTATAATTTTCCCCCTGGTTTCACTTGGATTTCCTTTAATAATGTTTGATTATAATTAAAAATCAGCTTATATGTGGAATAGATGAAGAAACCAAAATTATTCTCTTTTGTCTTTTAGAAAAGTGACAGCTACATAAATGCTCAATACAATCAGTTCACTTTTCCTCCTGATTGAACTAGTATTGGATCAACCGCAAGTATGCTTCTCCACACAAGACAGTCGCTGCAGTTCTGCGGTAAGTGCAGCAGGATGGAAATCATTGCCAAGGAGCATCAAAGCTTTCAGAGCAGCTCTTGATGTGCTCAGTTCAGAGCGCACAGAAAGAGCAAAGAAGAAGCCAGTGGCAGGCGTGGCTGTGGGCTATGCTTTCAAACGAGGTTTAATATAAAGGCTAGAACAGCAGTGAGATATTCAGATATAAAAGATATTCGTCACTTAGTGAGCTGAGAAGGATGAGGTTCCAGAACCTCTCAATGTTCAGGCATGACTGATCTTAGCAACAACAGGACTGAAAAAAACAGTGGATCCCAATGGCTAATCCTGACCTAGTGGTGCCTGTGTGGGAAGTCTGGAGACTGTAATGCTGAGGCATTAGGATCTATTATCTTTCTTAGTCCCGTTGTTGTTGGGATTGACAGTGCTGGAACATTGAGAGGTTCTGGACTCTCATTTCATCCTTCAGACCAAAGTGACTGAGAGCCATCCAGGGACACATCTTAAACACCCCTTAGTAAACCCACTTCTTGGTCTGGTCAGTCACAGTCTTACATTTGGGAGGTGCTGGCAGCCGTAATATTATTTGGGAAATTCTGGTCTTCTCACAACTACTCAGGAATATCTGATTTCTTTGGTCTACAGTCACTCTGTCCTCTCTTCTACCTGGCCTGACGTTGCCACATTAGGGTTATACAAGAACTGGTTGGAATGCATGGCTGCTACCTTTGTCACAGCCTTTCCTGGCAGCTAACACTTTAATGGATAAGAACCCCCTTTTCATGTCAGAAGGCAAAAAGCTATAGTGGGGACAGGGATGGTGGTAGAAGATATATAAAATTTAGTCTAGCCAAAGAACTGTCTTTTAATGGCTTCGTGACAAGCTTAAGAACCTTTTGAATGAGTTAATCTTTCTGGGTCTCAAGTTTTCTCATCATAAAGTTGAATTAAAACTCAACTTATAGGGTCATCATAAGGAAGAGTGACATTAGAGTGAGGTAAATAAAAGGTGGATAATGTCATTGTTGGGATGATGATGGTAAAGGAGAACAGTTAGTGACACAGAGTAGAGCCCCCATTTCTTCAAGAATGGGATTCACTCCTGGTGATTTTCAAAAGAAGACAGGAGGGGGGAAAGAAGGCCACTTGCTTTCCATGGTTGAGGGAGATATACCCAGAAGTAAGCAGCTAATAATATTCTCTAAAGGCAATGAGGTAGCACCAAGCTTGAGAGAAAGAATTCAAGCTGCTACAACTCTCTAGATAGACACTGGTAGAGTGAGATGGGGTCCCACTGGGAGTTGTTGAAAGAGGCATTCACCGAAGATAACCTCGGTTCTTTCATGACTCTGAAAATCCTTCCTGAATCTACTGGAAAGAGATGCCGGGTATAGTAGTGGGCAATTGTAAATGAGAATAGTAGCAGATGAGGGTAAGATGGTTGGGGAGTCAGTGACAGTTCCTATGCATGGATCTTTCAACCCCAAATTCCTGTTGGTGGAAACAGAGCAGATATCCCACAGGTCAGTGCTTTGCCACTACAACACCCATTTCCCTGAGGTCTTAGGCACCAACTCTAGAAACCAACGTGCATCTGAACAGAGGGATCCTCTAGCCCATGTGGAGCCAACAACGTATTTCGGAAATACCTCATCCTCTTTCCATCCTCACAATTCTCCTCGTTTGAATGACATTTTGAGTTGTGTTTTCTCAAACTTTAGCAATCAGTGTTTCGAGCTCACAAGATTGATTGTACACTTGAAAAAAAATCTGGCTGTTTGGGTGAAAACAGGAATTGATAATTTTGGTAGATAATATATTTTTGCATTCCTACATTTAAAAATATGGGTTTTATTTCATTGCTTATGGGAAATCTTGCACTTTGAGGACAATGGTATAGCTAAAAGAACTGATGATAATGGGTGAGACTCACATACCTGAAGATTTTCTTACAGCCTTAAAACTTGTCCTTAAATGGCAAGATCTTCATTAAATAAATGCATGAAAATGACAGTTTTCTAAAGAAGTCCAACTATATATATAGAAAATAATAAAAATCTAGACAGAGATGATTTTTATGACACTATGGCCCATTGCTATGGAAAATTTGATGAGGCAGGTTGAACGGTATTATGTTAACAGAAAAATAGGTAGAATAAAGGTGGGGGCTGGGAAAGAGAGAAGTCCCACATTACTGCACAAATACCTTCTATAATTAACAAGTGTAGCAGAGGAAAGAAGTACAACATGGAAGGGAAAGGTAAATAGATTTCTGTCTGATCAGCTTGAAAATGATCCTCATCACCAAAAGGATGTCTTCGAACTTGAAATAGAAAGATGATAACTTTTTACTCGAGTGTACATTTTTTTATACAACACTTTGAACTCCTCAGTCTTTACCATCTGTAGAACTCAATTTCCGTTTTGTAAAAAAAAAAAATGCTGACATCTGTTTAAACCCTAATATCTCCACAACCATGTAGAATGTTAACTCAAGCTTTGTGTTATGTTAAATCATCTTAACTTTAAAATAATAGTAAACTTATGGTTCTGTTTCAACTTTCCAATGATACTAGCGTTTAACCCTTCAGATATCCTAAACTTCTCAGCAAAAGAAACATCTTGGATGGAAAAATGAAGTCAAATGTGAGCCTTACCTTTTCACATGATGCTCAGTTAGAGATTTCCCTAAAATTCACCAAGAATTTGGAGATAATGGATTGTTAGGAGGCCAATAGCTTACCTAAAACATGGGACAGTCTTCTTAAAGAGACCTTTTCTTACTGACTGTGGCGGTTAATTATTTGCTTGGGACAACTGAAGTCAAAATTGTGAAATAACAAAAACAGCTTGGATTTATGAAGTGCTGGACAGATTTGAGTCCCTTCTATATTTATGATCTCATTCAGTTTTCAGAACAGCAATGGTAAATATAGTGGCAAGATACACCCCAGATTTGTCCCCCCATCCCTGCCTTTAGAACTGAGGTTCTTATTCCCCCAGCTGCCAGAATTATTGCCTGCCGATGGCTCAGAGTGAGACATTTCTCAGGAATCGCCTTTAGCTGAGAGCAGCTGCCCCATGCAAGTCCCTGCCCCAAGGGCAGCCCATGCCCAAGGATATCTTGGTCAATAAGGGAACAACAAAAGTCTCCTGGGCCACACTCTCAAACTTCTCTGAAAGGCCATCTCTGATCCAGAGATTACCCCCCAACAACCCCTGAGAGAATTAGCTGTGGCCTCTGTTGCAACTTCATTGCAGTTTAATTTTTCCCTTTGCTCAATCCTACTGTCTCTCCTCTAGCCATGCATGCTGTTTCCAAGAATACATCCAACGGAAGCCCTGTATGCAAATCCCCATCTCAGGTCTGTTCTGCTTCCTGGGAGCCCAACTTCAGACCTCAGTGCCAGGAATAGACCCAGAAAGTAATCTCCAAAATGGAGTTTAGGAAGTAGGTTATCTGCCAGCTGGCTGGCAATGAGGTCCCCATCCCTGGTAATAGATGGAATGTGGACAGTCCCTAGCCTGTCGTACCAGTGCAATTGTTAAAACTTTCACTGACAGCCAACTGGAGTGAGGTACACAAGGATAGGAAATCACTGATAGGTACAACATCACAGATGCTTGAGAGATTCAAGAAAAGAAATAATTATAAAGACAATAGAATGAGGTTGCTCTTGCTGAGTGTGATCAATGTGTTGGAGAAAGACAATGAAAGAGCCAGGGTGGTTAATCACCAGTGCAAAGCAAAGTGTGGATTCAGAGGACCTTCTCAGAAGCATATGAAAGGACAACTATCTCCTACAGCATGCTGAGAATCAGTCCCAGGACTTAATTACAATGGTAGCTGAGCATCAGAGAAATTTGAATGGTCAACACCTCAGCAAGTCAGCTATGCCCAACCGCAGAGCCCTGGTTGGGAAGACGTGAGACCCTATGAGCTGGGATGGGGACATCTGGGTGGGTGCACTAAAGAACCTTGAGTCCCCAGATGCCTCTGGAATCTGGACCCTTTGCACTTGCAAATGGAGCTCCCTCTTTCCTACTGAAGGCTGATCTTCTACCTTATTTGAAGATGATGCAGAGTTCTCTGCCTTGTAAGGAAATACCCGCCACTCTTGGCTGCTGACCAGTCATTAGGGACATGCTATAACACAACCTGCCCAAGGATATGTTGGGTCTGCAAAGAGTGGAAAGAGACTACACACTGAAGGAGCTATAGGACCCAGGTAACACGTACCAGCATTTGTAGTTCTTATCTTTGCAGTCCTAGGCTCTGGGGGTCTGGAAGCCCTGGTTCCCAGAGGGAAAATGCCTCCACTAGAGCTTTCAGCAAGAATTCCTTTCAGCTCTAAGCTATAGCTGCTACCTGGTCACTTTAGGAACATATGCCAAAGGCAAAGAAGGGAGTCACTATGTGGCAGGTATAATTAAATCATCAGAAGAAGTAGGGATACTGTTACACGATGGGGATGAATTCATGTGATACGCAGGTGATCCACTGGGTCAACTACTGGTATTCAGTTGCCCGATTTTGACTGCAAATGGTCTAGTGTAACAGCCATATTCAGAGAAGGGCATAGGGACAAGGGGCTCAGACCCACTGAGGGAGTCACCTAGACCAGCAGAGATACTAAGGGTGAAAAGAATAGAATATGCAGTGGAGTAGGAGATGAATACCAATCGCAGCCTCAGGACCAGATGCAGTGGTAGGGATGGGAGTTCACTCACTAGCCCTCTGGTCAGTTTTTCCAGGAAGAGAGAGAACCCAGAATCCTTCCTATACTACAAAGTAACTGCACCCCAGTGGCACAGGGGTGCTGCAGTGGGTGTTGTGTGCTGGCCTCTGCCCCCCACCCCAGCCTCTATTCTCCCAGCTGTCAGTATTGGTGCTGGCTGATGGCTTCTTCCCCTGAGCCTCCCCCCAGGATTGCTCTCAGGTGAAGGGGCCCGCCTTTTCAAGGGCTGTGTCCCTTCTGTGGGAGGGAAGCCATGTGACTCCAGAGGCTGGTTGGTGTAGAGGTACAGACATCTGCCCCTTTATCTCAATACAGGGCAGTTCTGAAGAGCTCCCCTGGTCAAGACCTCCATGTTGACTCAGGTGAGATTGCTGTTGAACCTCCATCACAGTTTCAGTTCTCCCACTGCCCAATCCTGCCTCCCTCGTGCTCTGCGTTTGTAAGAGCCATCCCACCGAACACACAAATGTCAGAGTCTGTCTCCTTGGGAACCTAACCTAGGGTGGAAGTTACTATTATTTTCTCCGTTTTGGAGATGTAGAAAAACACAGCCTAGAAAGGACCCAGAATTGCCCCTGGTCGCAGAGCTAGAAAGGGGCAGAGACAAGACTGCGTTGCTGTTGACTCTGAATCCAGTGCCTCTGTTAGCCTCCGGCTGCGTTTTCCCTTCCAGTTCCCGCTTCCCCCTCTGCTAGTCCACGTCTGCCCGATGCACACCAGGCCCAGTGGCGGCGGTGCTGACTTGAGGCTGAACACGCAGCGGTGAACTGAGCACCACCCCACCCCTTGTGGCTCTCACGCAGAACGAGGCCCGCGGCTTGCTCCCTTGCCCGCTGTCCTCAGCCTCAGTGCAGGCACAGCTCTCTGCGCACCTCTCAACCACGGTGCGCGTCATCTCACGGGTATGGATCAAGATTTCCGAGAGATCTACTTAACACTACAGCGTTAATAATAGTAAGAAAATTTGTGTGTCATTTCCCCCCAAAGTATCACCCTTTTAATAGGAGAGGCATCCCTAGCGGTAGCCTTTTTGGTTTTCACACATGCTGAGGAAAATCGATGTGCAAAAAAATCAGGCAGGCCTGGAACGTTTGGATGCACCCCAAAGAGGAGTCTCCCTTCCTCCGGCGGATGCCGCTGGATGGCGGGGTCTCTCACCACCGGCTGCTGTGTGTGCACAGAGACCCGTTTTTAATAAGAGCAAATATGTTTATTGCAGGAACCTAATTTTAAAAAATTGGAAATAAATATGAAAATATTGCTACTGTTGTCCCAAATTCTCTAAGCCTTTAAGAATATAGTTGTTTTCTAAGCCCAGGCTGGCGTAGCTCAGTGGATTGATTGCGGGCTGCAAACGAAAGTGTCCCAGGTTCGATTCCCAGCCAGGGTATATGCCTGGGTTGCAGGCCATGACCCCCAGCAACCTCACATTGTTTCTCTCTTTCTCTTTCTCCCTCCCTTCCCTCTCTAAAAATAAATAAATGAAATCTTTAAAAAAAGAATATAGTTGTTTTCTAAAACATGCAGAAAATGTACACAGCTCATTTTACTCCTTAACTTGCTGGAATCGAGAGGGGCTCTCTAATACCCCACCTCGCTCAGGGTTCACTGTGATCCGGCTTTTTCTTGTTGGTAGACTTTCACCTGATATATGTTCTGTATTTTCCTTTGCTCAATTTCATTCCACTTTTCCTTTTTATGCCCAATTGGCTTCTCCATAAAACTTTGCTACCATTTTAGTGAATGATTAGAAAAAGCTGGACTGAAGCCCAAAGTCTGAGCTAAGGAAATACTAACAAAGGTTTCCTTGAACTGGACTCAAAATGTATGAAATATTAAGCTCACTAAATCACATAAGTATGTTGAAAAGATTAGAAGAGAATCTTTATCTTAAAATGACAAATTAAATAGCACAATAATTTGACCAAATACAGGTGAACACACACACACACAGACACACCCTTTCCACAAGTTTTAGCATTTAAAAAACAGAAAATGTGTTAGCTCAAAACAATGCATTTTTAGGGTAACGCTGTGAAGGAGAAGACAAGTTGAGTCAGACTTTGAATTGGATGGGGTCTCAGGGGATCCCAGATCTGGAAAATCTCTGGGGCCAGTTTTGTGGACATCTCCCCTGTTGATTTCACTCTTGGGAGTGAAAGCTGACACCTCGCCTTGTGAATCCTAAGTGGAGACTCCTGCCTACAGTAACTGGTGCTCCAGCTGGGGGTAAGCTCTGCAGAGTGAGGCTGAGGCTGGGCCTCTGCCCTAATTGTATGCTTGCTCGACTTCTTCCCCTTAGCTGTCTTACATCCTCTACCCCTCCTCTGGATTTTCCTGAGTTTACTTCATTCATAAATCCCTAATATACGCATCTTTGTCTCAGGGGCTGTCTGATTCAGAGAAAACCTATCCTAAGACACTTTCAGTCTCTCTCTCTCTCTCTCTCTCTCTCTCTCTCTCAGCAGGAATTAGAATAATAGATTCAGGGAAGCAGAAATCCTTAAGGAACTGAGACTTGCAAAAAAACTATTCAAGCTATGTTTGCAAAAGGAAAAGAAACAAGGAAAAGCTAGGAAATTTTATAATGTAAAAAGTGACATGTAAGAAGCAGAACTCCTCACCTCCTGTGTCGACACCATCTGGTCTATGAAGAAAAAAATTTCCTCAAACTGAAAAGAGCAGAGCAAGCTTGGCTAAGAAAATGGAGCAGGCTCTGTGTCCTGGAGCAGCTCCTGCCAGTTTCGACGCTCTCACCTCTCAGGGCCCAGGCAAGCCACAGCCCAGAGTGTCCAGCAATAGTTCATGGTGTGATCTCATAAACACCTATGGATGTTTGAGATGTCATGAAGAAAGGGTAAAATTGCTTGAACTATGGAGCTATAAAAAATGTGTTTCTTGATTTTCAGAAATGGGAAAAATGTGGAATGGTAAATTTGATGGTTAATGGCATCCAAGCTTCAAGAAAGGATCATCAAAGAGACAAAAATTTAGGAAAGAATGGGGTGATTACTAGGTGCTAAAATAGGATCACTAAGAATCTTCACGGCAAAGAATTTTTCATGTTTTTTATTAGGTTACCAAATGACATATTCTCAACATAATGAGTGTTATCAGGAAGGTGCCTAAGAAAGCCACACATGATTGCCTGTGGAGAAGTTGAGGTAATGTCACCTTGATGGTCCTGTCATTAATGGGCTGAGGTCAGCCCGAAGAAAGCTTTTGGGGAAAGTACCACTGGGAAGTTCATTTCCTTCGTTGACCTAGGTGGCTAGCACAATGTCCTAAGCTTTGGCCGTTCCCATTCCTGAGTTTCCGCCAAACCTACTGTCCTGTTGCCAGCGCCCCAGTCCTTCCCGGTTCCTACAACACATCAGCTTCCTCCTCCACTAGATTTGGTGGCCAGGTGATAGCACAGTCCTTTGTTTTTCCAAGCTACCGATATCCCACCGTTGGAATAATCTAGCCTTCCCTTTTCTTTCATTATGATCCCAGGCTACTGAGAAATGTCGAGGAACATTGCAGACCTACAGCTTCTAATCCCAGCTGTCTTGTCTCCCTTTAGAGTCGCTGCTGCTTCTCTTATGCTTTCGAACCTCTGTGAATAACACTGTTTACCGAAACGGAGATCCTCATGGTATTCTTGACCTCTTTCTCTTCCTTACTCTTTGTGTTTAATCAGCCACATAACCGTGCTGATTCCACCTCCTAAAAATCCTCAGTTCTGTCCCCTCCCTTCTCTCCTATTGCCCCTACTGTACTTCAGTCCTTATGAACTGTCACCTGAAATCTCGCAACAGCCTCTACCTGGCCTCTCTGGCTCCAGTGTTGTTGCATCCTCCCAGCTGCTCCCAGCTGTTGTTTCATGCTCCCAGTTGCTGCCAGCGATGTTCCCCTAACACAGACATCTGATCAGGCTATGCCCTTTGCTTGAAAATCCCCTAAGGGCCAAGTTCAATGTCCTTAACGGGGTAAGTGATGACCATTGTAATCGGTCTCCAGCCTGCCCACCTCTCCAGCTTCATGTCTCCCATTCCTCATCTCTGTGCCTCTCTAGGTAGTGAACGCTTGGAGGACAAGGACCTTATTTATTTTTGTACTTCTCTTAACTAGGATAATACCAACTACATAGCAGACCTTTGTGGATTAGTGAACAACAGAATATTTTTTAAAAAGATTTTTCAAGTTGGTCAGGATTCAAATATGAAGAGAGCAGCTCCAACATCACAAGACAAAAACCAGAACGATTTCGATATGTTAGACCTGACACTAACCAAGTCAGTTTTGATGGAGACCTTCATTCAAGAACAGAGTGAAGGAGACTTGCTTTAGCTCTTAGTCAAGATGGGAGAGACCCAGGACTTCAGTCGGACTCCAGGCGAGTGGTACGGCTAGTGAGACTTGAGAAAAACCCGTGTCTCAGCTCTAGAAGCGCAGAGGGCCACAGAACAGGGATTATGGTTCCACAGTGACCTGTGCTGGTCAGTACACAAGCAGGTTTCGGGGACACCACTGACAGGTAGAACTCAGTGAGAGGACGGCACCTGTGAGGGTGAAGGACCTGGAAAACATGTCCTGTGACGGCTTATTTAAAACCTGGAGTGGTTAAGCCAGCAAAGAGGAAACTGAAAGGGAACATTATTGTTTCCTTAAATTTTTGGAGAG
Source organism: Phyllostomus discolor (assembly GCF_004126475.2). Taxonomy (NCBI): domain Eukaryota; kingdom Metazoa; phylum Chordata; class Mammalia; order Chiroptera; family Phyllostomidae; genus Phyllostomus; species Phyllostomus discolor. The sequence continues at coordinate 29,893,391 of NC_040906.2, forward strand.
CTGTTATGTGCAAGAGTGATGGACACAAGCAAGGTTCTTTTGAGGGCAAACCTAGCTGGAATGAGATGAGGTTGTAGGGCAGATGACTTCAGCCCTGTGTAATGAAGACATTTCTATCAATGAGAGTTATTACAAGAATAAATGGGCTGTTGTCTGAGTTTCTTGAAAACTGGAAATGTTCAGGCAACAGTTGAATGATGATATGTCAGCAATATTGGAGAGGGAATTCTAGAAGGCCTCTAGTTTTTTCTAACTCCAAGGGTCTACAATCCTATATTTTATTTTTAGTTAAGTTTTAAAGGAGCCCACTGAGGAAATCCATTTGGAAACTTTCAGTAACAGTGTAAGGTAAAAATCCCAGGCCTCCAACTAAATGTGTCTAAAAGGCAACCCCTAACCTCCTTGGTGAAGGTCTGTGTTTTGTTTCTTGGTTTGGGGGCCTGGGCACCCCAGGGGTTGCTTGTGGTAGGAGAGGGTCATAGATGTGATTAAGATCCCCATGGCTGGGCTCGGGATTGGTATTAGTAAACAGCTGTGCTGAGGGCGTTTGCAGCATGACGAGGCAGCAAAGGCAGAAAGAAAAGTGTCCAAAAGGGAAGCTTCATCAGACCCAGGGATTCTCCTGGTGCGTTGCAAGGGCAGAGTAGGACTTGACCACATAGAGGCAAAGGACGGAGGAAGCATTTCTGTTGTTAGCTGTGAAGCCCAAGAGTTCCACTCCTGGCGAGGTTCCTCTCGAAGTCCTTGGCTGCTCTGTGCCTTGTTTTCTGCGACAACAAATTGCAGAAACTAAGAGACACTGCTTGCCGGAGGCCCGGGGTTCAGGAGTTAATGTCTGCAAAGCATTTTGAGCTTGTTGGAAGAAAGGCGCTAGATAAATACAAAGTGTTGTTGTTATTATAGGGAAGAAAAAGTAACTGTTAGCTTGGGGTCTATAATTAGGAAACAAATATAGTGTCTGGTGGCTTTGATAATAGGATTTCTATGAAGATGTGGCATGCAGTAAGCCTGTTGACTGAAATGTTATAAATGACATGATTTTTGACATCCTAGTCAGAATCCTTTACATTTTAGTTTTTTGGTTTTGTGTTCGTGCCCCTCCCCCACGCTCTATTTTTAGGTGAACTCTAAGAAGGCCAGTGTCAAATTAACAGCCCCGAAACTAATAAACTTGGTGTGTTCGTGGAGAAATTATGGTCCTGAAGGAATCAGGACTCATTCCATTCTTGCTGGGGCCAAATCCTGAAGACTCGGAGCCCAGCGTCAAGACCTTCTGAGTCTTTTCAGACCCTGGGTTCCTGTCCCCTCTGCCGCCTTCAGTTTGCAGCCGCCGGGCCCTAAGGAGGCCCAGTCCTACAGCTCGGAAAAGAAAACTCAGGACTTCTTTCAAGAGAAGCATAAATCCAACTTCAGGTCTTGAAAAGTAAGTAAGGAAATAGTTTTAAAATATTTTAATGTGTTTATCTGCATATTTTCGGTCTACCCATAATGTTCTGAGAATTTCAATGGTTTAAGGAAATCACTTCTTAAAATAAGAAATATTGTTTTTTGTGGAACAGTGAGCTATTTAGACTCCTGTGACTCTTTCTGTTATCAATTTGCTCAGTGATTTTTACCTGTGTTTGCCTCAATTTTTGCCCTGTAAAATTGTCATAAACGATTACCACTCTCATCGATGTTGCTGGAGAGAGGCAGCAAGGGCAGAAGGTGCAGCTGTACCGTTAAATCCTAATCTCCAGCCTGTCACCAGCTAGCCAGCTAGAGGGCTGCATACAAGTTGCAAATGTTTTTGTGCCTCGGTTTACTCATAACCTTATAATTGTTAGATATTTTAAATTAAATGAAATTCATTTTTGTGTAAATAAAACAGTTACCATTTTCAATGAAGGCCACATTATGGACAAGTTTTAAAATCTTTTAACTTTATTATTACGTCAATGTCTTTTCTAAGGTAAACCCGTTCAAATTACACCTTTTACTGTTAATTTTCTAATTTGTTCAAGATTGTTTTTCTAATTTTACTGTGGGGGCTAGTTTGTTCCCAGGAACTTGGTGCCATAATTCTGACTTGAATGGACCTACTGCATGTTTAGAATACAGAAGTTTGGTGTGTGTGTGTGTGTGCACGTCTGTGTGCACGAATGTGTTTACTTCATGGGTAATGTCTCCTTTTGTAGGTGTCTTCTATGGGGTAGCTATAGTCTTGGTACTTTTATTCCATGGATTTGAATTTTTGTAAGGTAAACACATGTGTTATTGCTACAAAGAAATACAAAATAAAACATGTAAGATAGAAATTTATGTCTTTCACCTTCACCTTGTTGGCTGCGTCCGTAGGACTTGGGTCCCATACATGTGTTCAGCAGTCGCGCTGAGGGGCAGTGTGCGTGGTGTGGCGGTGGGTGCGGGTGGGGGCAGGGAGGTGAGGTGCTGCGGGCATGGGTTCTCTAATTATGCGAAGTTCTTGGCACCTCAAGGGTGCTCACCGAGGTGTTACAACTTAATTAGTGTTTATTTAAATGTATTGGGTTGCTTTGCTTTAAAATCAGTCCACACTACCTGAAAACAGACTTAGTGCTCCTTTACACTGGGAAAACTGACTTTAAAAAAAAAAAGTCAAATTCTGCCAGTTCCCTCAGAAGCAGACCCTGCTGCGCTTAGACTAGTTTGGAATTATCAGGATTTATTCCCAGATAATGTACCTGCAAAGCAGGTTCTGCAAAGCAGAATGTGAAGCGCACTTGAATGGTCCTCACACCAGTTTAGGGACAGCTGGGAGAAACAGTTGTGCAGCTCCAAGAACTGTTGTGTGCAGACCGAGGATGGGTTAGGTCACGCCTGTGAAGTGCCGCTGAGGTGCGGATCTGACGGGCAGGGAGCCGCAGCAGGGTGATGTCCACGACGTGAGTACGAGAGGCTAGGCCGCTGCTCCCAGGCGGACCCCTGCGAGGTACCTGGGGAGGGCCTCCTTCCCAGTCCCAGCAAGCGACCGCATCGCTGTCCCTGCCCTCTGCCTTCCCCGCTCTCTGGGCCAAATGAGAGAGGCTCACGCGAGGTCCTGGTGGGGTGAGCCCCGTGGGGAGCTGGCTGTGGTCACCTCTCAAGTCCTCCAACTCCCTGACACATCTGCTTTCCCGAGTGACAAATTAAAACGTCTGCAGCGACTGGAGCCGCTGCCGCCAGCACACATGGCCAACATGTGAAGCTGTGGTATTCCCGAGTCTTGACGCATTCCTTCTAGGACACAGGGACAGCAGTGTTTAGCAGTTGACACAAGGCGGGTTTCTACTGCCTGCCAGACAGCTAAAAAACTGCGAGAAATCTTTTGTGGGTTCCCTGAACGCTTTGAATTCTCCCAGCCAGCCTGACAGCCCTCCGATCGCACTCTGGAAAAGACTGCAACGTTCTTGCAGCCCTGGGTGAGCCTTTGTGGCGGTGGTGGGGGAAGTGCATGGGACCCCAGGAAGGCTTGAAGGGGACTGTGACCGCCAGGAAAGCCAATACCTCTCTCCTGCCTCGCTGCAAAGCAGCAGCAGAAATACCAGCAGGCGGGACCCGCCTCCGCCTCCACCGATTCAAGGGCAGAAAGGAGCCGCGGCACCTCAAGTGGATCTTAACTTTCTCTGCCCCCCATCCTAGCCCACCTCTCCCCTCCCCAGCCCCCTCTGCCCCTGCAGGGTTTGTGTTCAACATCAAATTAAGTGTTCATGACAGCTAACCACAAGTTATTAAATGTGATTCACTGCCACACTGCCGGGCCTCCACTGGTGGTACAGAGTAACCACTTAGACAAACCGTTTGATTCATGGCACCGATACAAAGGGTCTTTCAGAAAGAGAGAGGCCTGCTCGGGCCTTTAGCTGAAAATTGTTTTATTTCCGTTATTCTCTTAAACAGGTCAGTGCGCTGAATTAAACCCCAAATCCTTTCTAACTGCTTAGCTGTGAAGTCTTTAAGATATTACAGAGCTTGTGAGAAGTGGCTGCGGATTGCCAAGTCAGCGGAAATTTAAGAAATCAGTGTCCAAAATGAACTTATGTTTGACAAGTGAGACAAACGATCTGCAGTCAGTGTGAAGGGTGACAATCTCTCACTGTTTAATGCTCTTAATAATCGGGTTTCCTCTCGTAGGAAGGCGTTGTTATTTTTGAATAAGTCCTGCGTTGAAGGGACAGTTGTGCAAATAGCAGCTGTGGCTTTTTTTTTTAGCTTGAAGTTTCTCCTGGTGCATGTTGCATGTTGGAGACGGTGGATAATGAAGAACCAAAGGTCCTTTCAGTACCGGACACCTTATGTCATTGTTTTCCTGATCCATCCCGTGGAGCCGTGGGGTGGCTGTTCGCTTGCCGTGCGCGTTGCCACCCTCTCCGAGTGTTAAATTTAGTGGGGTGTTAGGTCCCGGTTGTGCTAAGCCAACGGGATTGATGCATTTAGAAGGTCCCAAAATAGGAAGCTGATTGGTCTTTGTTCCAAATTCAGGGGACTCTGTGTTCTTCCTGAGGCCGCCCAGGGACAGTTCCCACGAAAGTACAGTGCGGCCTGGGCGTGAGGCAGCGCAGAGGCACGGAGGCTCACTGGCCCAGCAGTTCACGGCTGGGCCCTGGATCTGATAAATTACAGAGGTGTCTCAAGCTTATCGAATTTAAAAGGCGGTACCACATTTCTGTGGGATAAGTTCAGATCTAACTTGTCATCTCCCTGCCAAGAGCACGTATTTCATTTTCTTATTACCAACACAATGTCTTAGAAAATAAGTTAGCTATGTAACAAATTGAAGTCTGAGAAAATATCCATATTAGGAAACCTAGTTCGACGGTGAAATTAAGTAAGGATTACTGTGGCGTGAATAATTCCACAATCTGCTTTTCTGTCCTGACATGGAGTTGAGCAAGGCATGGCTATGCTTGTAATATTTAACAGCTTTATTTTCAGGGTTTTGAGTCATTTCCCTTTCTATTGGTCTTCCAAACATCTCGATTTAGGGCCACCTCTTTTGCGATCATTTACGACATTCACAGAATTGGGTTGAGTCAAACACATGCCTCACTGAAAAGGCCAGATCCAACAATATATATTATTTGTTCATCCACCTATTTATTCAGTGTGCAATGAGTGACTCTTAAGTTAGAGGTATCTTAGAATAAATCAAAGCCTTTATTTATTAAAATGTCACTCAAAGTAAGGAAAAATATAATAAGACTTCAATTCTCCACGATACATGAAGTCAAAGTAAAAGCAAGTTTTCTGTTTAACTAAAGATCAAGCCAGTAACTCTTTTTTGTTCAGTTCTTTTTGCAAAATCTAAGTATATGATTCCATTCTTCTCCCTTTGAGATGGAATGGAAAAAAGAATCAAATATTTGGTGACTTGGCATACGGCTAAATCATCATTCTAAAAAAAAAACTAGTGTTCATTTTGTTGCAAATGCTTTGTTGTTGTTTTAGCTAAAACAGACCTGTTTCTTTGTCTTTTGACTCTTTTCATCAAATATACAACAAAAATTAGACACTAGATAATGGAGACTGGATTATAGTTAATCAGGGTTTTAATACACCATTAATTTAACAAAAGATATGCTGTCTGTAATAGTGAGGATGGCCTTTACTTAAAAAGCAGATTCAATAATATTAATGAAAGAAAGTGAAGGACAAAGAAATAACTGAGATATTTTTGCTTACTTAAAATTATATTTTAAAGAGGTTACTACACTGGTGGCTTGCTTTTCGAATTTTCTGCCTACTGCAATCCCTCCCTATCCAAGGGGAATATGTCCTAAGACCTTCAATGGATGCCTGAAGCCACGGATAGTACCAAACCCTATGAATATTCTGTCTCTTTCTCATTCATATGTACCTAGAGTAAAGCTTAATTTACAAATTAGGCACAGGAAGAGGTTAACAAGCACACTAAATAGAATAGAACAGTTATAATAATATACAGTAATAAAAGTTACATAAATGTGCTCTCTCCCCCACCCCCTCTCTCTGATAATGGAGGCAGCTCCCAAATGACTGGCAGGCAGGTAGCATATCAAGGGTGGAGATGCTGGACAAAAGGATGATCCACTTTCTGGGCAGGATGGAATGGAACAGCACCACGTTTCATCATGCTGCTCACAATGGTGAGCAATTTAAAACCGACAAATTGATTATTCCTGGAATTTTCCATTTAACATTTCCAGACCACAGTGGACCGCAGGTAGCTAAAACCACAGAAAGCAAAACCTTGGATACGGGAGAACTGCTGTACCTACAAAAACCTGTTGTAGTCTCCTCAATTGGCAGGATTAAAGAGACAGTTTAAAGTTCGCCAAAAACCATTTTGCCGCATGATGTAAAGTAAATAAATTCCTAGAGTTCAAAATTACCCAACACATATGATAATTAAAGGATGAGAATTGGAAGAGTAAGTAACTTGGAGAAAATATAAAATTAAAAAAAAAAGAGATAACTCTAATGTAAGTTGGCATGATTTGCGGAATTTTATGATTCATGATAGATCCATTTGAATATAAGTAGATTTTGAAAGTCTGTACTCATCTAGGATGGCAAATGTATTCATTCCTTTAATACATATTGACTCAACCACTGCTGTTGCCATTTTCTCTACTAAATACAAGGATTCTTCAGTGAACAAGGTAACTTTCATATACATTGTGTCCTACAGTAGGGGAATGTGTGAAAAAAGCAATTTCCATAAAGTGTGATAAATGCTATTCATTCATTCTACCATTAGTTATTTAATAAGGGCCTAGTATTTGCTAGGGGGGTAAAGGGGACCTTATAGCAGAGCTTTTGGCCTTGGAGGGGAAAGGAAAGCCACACGAGCTCTTAATGAAGAGTCAAGAAAGCAGTGGGTGTGTAGGTATTTTTGAGGGGCCAATTGAGAAAACAGAGTTTAGTGTGACATACAGAAGAAAGAAAGATAGGGAGAAATTAAGCCAGGGTAACAACTAACAGTGACTGAGTATGATTTGGCCCAAGCATTTCACAACAGCCCTGAGAGGTCCCTACTCTGATTGTCCCCATTTTAGAGATGAGGAGTCAAGGTCAAAGATCACACAGGTAGGAAGTACAGAGTCAGGATCTGAACCCAGTAGTCTGGCAGTAGAGCCTTCACTCTTAATTAATTGCTTTATGAGGCTAGAGAAGGACCATTGTTGGCACTAAGGAAGAAGTTTGGGCTTTCGGCTAGGACAAAGGGAAGCCATCAAAGCATTTGATTAGGAAATGAATACTGCCGTTTCCCATTTATATGGATTGTTCTGCCAGCACTGTGAAGAATGGACTCCAAAGGAACAAAGTAAAGAAAATGGTTACAGGCTCTTGCAATGATCTGACAGAGAGATTCTAAAGGCCAAACAAGGAGGTGCAAGGAGGGGTGGAGAGAAATGAGAGCTTTAAAAGACACTTAGAAGACAGAACCAAGTGGCCTTTGTAATTAACTAGGTGGGACAAGGTGGGTGGAGTGTCAACAAGACCTCTTCTGTTTCTGGCCTGGACAACTAACTGGATGGATTTGGGTGCCATCGACCAAGCAACACGGAGGTAGACTGGGTTTGGGGGCATGTGATGAGCTCAGGGTGGAACATTTGGAGTTTGAGTTTCCTCTGAGACTTCTAGAGGAAGTGTTTAGTATGTAGCTGATTCTCAGGAGAGAAGGCTGGGTGGCTGTGTAGGGTAATCAATCACCTTTAGCACACAGAAATAGGAGGAGACATTTGCATGCGACGCCAGCAGGGCACGCCCCTCGGCCTTCTCCCTGCACTCCCTCACTGCAGTTCTTTGACTTTGCTGTTGTCCATTTGTTTTCATCTCACATGCCCCCACCCCCGTTTTCCTTTTCTCACAAAGTAATAGCAGCTGAGAGAAAGAAAGTCGGCCCTTACCTGCTCCTTCAGATGTCCCACTTCTGCATTTCTTCCTCCTTCCTCCTCTTCCTGTAAGAGTGACGTTATCTACCATTCTTTCAAGCCACAGAACCAGAAGACACCCCTGACTGCTCCTCACCCTGCCAATCACCCATCGTGTCCTAGGAGTCTCCCCCAGGAGGGTCTTCAGGTCAGGGCCTGGTGGTTAAGTCACTCTTCCTTCTCTTAACTGAAGGTCCTTTTTATTTGCCTTCCTTAAATAATTCTCAGATTTAGAGGTTTAAAATAAAATCAACTGAATTTTCCCTCTTTCCAGGCACATTTCTAAGTCCTTTATGCATCTATTCCTAGACCGTCTTGGATAATCATCTGTATTAGTATCCTGTCGCTGCTATAACAAACTACCACATACTTGGTGGCTTAAAACGACACAAATATAGTCTCCTGTAGCCTGGAGATGAGTCTAAAATCAATGTGTCAGCAGGGCTCTGCTCCTTCTGGAGACTTTGGGGCAGAATTAGTTTTCTGGACTTTGCAGCTTCTGGAAACTGCCTACGTTCCTTGGCCTGTGGCCCCTTCTTTGCATCACTCCATCCCCTCACTTCCATCGTCACATCTGCTGCTACTACCTCCGATCCTTCTGTCTCCCTCTTATAAGGACCCTTGTGCTTACATTGGGACTATATGGATAATGCAGGATAACCTCCCCATCTCAAGAACCTTAACCTAATTGCAACTGCAAAATACCTTGTAAGGCAACCTATTCACAAATTCTGGAGATTAGGCCAGGCACATGTTCGGGGGCCATTGTTCAACTTACAACATAATCTTAATAGCTGGTACTAATTGAGTGACTGCTGTGTGTCGGTCAGGCACTGTGCTAAGCATGTTACATGCTCACTTCACTTAACTTCCCTCCAAGCCTGAAAGGTGGTTTTACGGTCATCCCTGTCTTAGAGAGGAGGACGCTGAAGTACAGAGATGTTCAACACATTTGCTTAGTCACGTAAGTACGTCAGAGCCCAGACTAATGTCCAGCTTGGTTTTAGTCATTACTAATGTCCCATTTGCTCCCAACATTTTCCCATATCATCATTGATTATTGGTACTTGATAATTTGCATGTTTTTGCACAATGACTTGAGCAGAAAGTCACCCTTCTCTGCCTTCCTAGACAGCCCACTCCCTCCAGCTTTCCAGACCTAGACAAATATTTAATAGTTCATTCACATTAAAGTGCTGGGGTTTCATTTGCCACCCCTGACAGGAGTTTTTGCACTTTAAAAGAGACTGAGAAGAAGGAAGGGAGAGAAAAAGCTGAGAAAAGGAACCACTGAATGAGACATAAATGTAAATCTTGCTTCAAATAGTAGATTTATAACTTAGCATATAAGGGACATGCAGTTTTGGCCTGGGAGGCTCAGATTCTTTCAGCTCACACTGGGAGGGTGTCCCAGCCCAGAGCCTGCTTGCTGCCAGTTCCTTTTCTCACCCTCTGCCCTTGTTGGAGGGAGCGTGTGTCACCAGGGTCGGCAGTGAAAGACACGGGAGGGAGACTGCAAGGCAAGAGAAAAGGAAAAGCTGAACGTATTGCTTCTCTCTCTAGGTCTACCCCTAACATTTATAGAGTCCAAGGTGAAAGGCCAACTGGAGGCCCCTATGCCATCTGTCCATATGTCTTAATATAAAGAGTTATAAAGCAAGTCAACAAATTGTTAAACAAAACACATTCTCTCCTCCTATCCATCAACTATACCTGCACATTGACTTTGAAGGCTAGGTGGAGTTAGAGTTCTTGGACTCCAGGTGTTCCATGCCTGGGCACGATGGCACAGGAAGGGCTGGCCTTCGTCCCTACCCCAGCTTTTGCCCTGGCTTTGCCTGGCCTCTGGTGACCTTTCATGCATGCATGTAGACATCCCCATCCATGCATTCAAGCTCCATCTCATTATCCTCAATAGTTGCCCTTGGCCACCCCTGGGCCCTTGGCCTCCTAGAATGCACACTGGAGACATGGTCACTGTGGATGGGGGCCTGAGGCCTGCACAGTCCCTAGGAGTGGGCTTTGGCCTTGGGGAACAGGCACACAGACCTTGAGGCCATAGGTGCCTCCCTGTAACCCCAGATATTCCTCACTCCATGGCAAGGGGAGGGTGCTCACAACTGGAAGGGGCCACAGGGGGCTGTAATGTGCCCAAGTGCAGACCCAGGTGAGGGCCCTTCTAGCTCCGGTCTGGGGCCATGCTGTCTGCTCCCTTTCTGCCTCAGGTGATACGTTAGCCAGTGACTGTCTGCTGCCTGGCTGGCTCTCGCTTCGCCTCTTCCTCTGTCCCTTCAACCTCAGAGAGGCCATAGCTTCCTGCTGTTGTTAATCTCTGGGTTTCCTACCCACCCCTCGATGGCTTAATGCCCTCTTGTATCACCAGTGTAACCACTGCCCTGTATGAAATTCCCTGCTTTAAATGCTCAGACAGGTTTCAGGTTTACTGATCGAATCCTAATTGTTACAGCAGCAAGTAATCACAGATTTAGCCTAGCACCTTTTGGGAAGGAGGTCAAATTTTAGTGCACTTCCCCCATCCCATGAACAAGCTTGAAAGGTTCCTTGACACAGAGGAAGGGAGGTACCTCCACTGAGGGAAGCCAGTTTTATGTCGGCAGTGCTAACTTCCAAAGATATTTCTCAGAAAAAGGGAACATGCTTCCCTGCTGAAGTGGCCCCATCTGAGATCTCCTTCCACTGCGAGCCATTGCCGTTTCCCCAGGAGTTGGCCTGCACAGTTATTTACAATAGGATAGAGTCGCTCCATTCGGGCACTACTCTTTTGCAAAACTTTATAAAAACCAGACTTCGTACAGTGTTCTAAGTTTTGCTGCTTCAAAAAGAGGTTTAAATGTTTTCATTTAATGTGGAAATATTTTTAGATGATGAAGATGATTAAGTGTTGAAAATGTAGCGATCTGTTTGGCACCGAGAGAAAAGAAATATGAAGAATTTTTAATAAAAACCTGACCACAATGGTGTTGGAACACAATCTGTCTGAAATACAAGACAGATACTTTATCCCACAGGCTAAGCTGACTTTACTAATAGTTTTGGACAGTTACAGGTGTAATTTTAGCTACCAAAGGGAACACAAATTGTGTTATAAGAATGCAATAGAAACAATGGGAAATGCAATTAAATTTTTAAGGGAAAAACGGAATATAAAGTTAGCAGGGCTAATACGAAGCATATTTTCATAGACGTTCACCCACAATATGTGTGAATCTACGTTATGATGGAAATCAGATTACTCGCTGGCTTTCTTACACAGCCTGTGAGGTTGTTTTTGCTGTGAGCTCCAGCTGTAAACATTGCATAAACCTTGCACCTAATACAATTATCTTTTGATGTGTTTGGTTTACAAAATTAAATCTTTAAAGAAATACCAAAAATAATGATAAAGGGGATACTTATCTGAAAAGAAGCCGGTGCTTTTCACCCTTACTTCTCATAGTAAGTGAGGATCTCTCTCTCATTCACTCTCTCTCCCTTTTTTTTTGTCTACGTGGCTTTAATTTACCATTGTGAGACACAGCGTGTGTGGGGGAAAATATGTGGAGAGAAAGCTTTTATGTGTTTTTTCGATTAAAAAAAAATCAGTGCCACCAGCCCATGAGTGATCCTAAAATAACAAAGCAGTTATGTGTGTGTGTGTGTGTGTGTGTGTGTATGCTGAAAGGAAAACTTTTGGTAAGGAAACAGATTTAAGTTTCAAGTTTCCAAGGATCTATTTTAAATGACAGCGAGGAAAAAAATTTTGTAAAAGTGATGAAAAATATCCCAGCAGTATCCTTTCAGAAAGCCATTTAACTTCTGGTGGTTTAAGTTGTGCAATATAATTTCTACAGCCTTTGAAATATGTGGGCGCCCTCACTGCTATTTATGTTCCCAATACTCGGAATCAAATGCTCCATTAGGGCTTTGAGAAGACAGGAGTTCCAGAAGAGTTTGGTAATTGCCCATTCATTACTCAGAAACAATGACAGGGGATCATCATCTCTTTCCTTAAGTAATGCTGGCATGTGGTCTAAGCCAGGCACAGGAAGAGGCAGGGAGGTGTCAGCTCAGGACTGGTCTCTGCCCCAGGTCTGCCGGGCCCGCTAGCCTGTGCAGGGAAGACAGCAGTATGCTGTAGCGCTCATCTGCCTGCCCTGGGTGGAGCCTGGAGCCAGGAGCCAGCAGGCTGTGCGAAAGGAGGCAGCAGCCCCCAGCTTCTCTCTCTCATAGTTCCCCAGACTAGCGCAGCAGGGATGGCAGCCCCACACTGCTCACCTCTGTGTTGTGTTTGTGGTTCTGTTTGCTCCTGTCTCACCAGTTGTTATTTTTCTGTTATTTCCCTGAATCTCCGCATTTTGTAAAATAGTTTAATCCTTCTCTCCCTCCCATTCCACTACCTTTGGAAAGAAGGTCCAGGTGACAGAATGTGGTGGCCAAAAAAAGCGGGGGAGGGGTCTTCTGTAGACCAAGTAGTGACATTGTACTTGGACTTAAGTCTTCCCTGAGGCTAGGGCTGTTTTCCTTTAAGCACGGAGGGAATAGCTTCCCTCCGGTGAGAATGCTCTCACGCAGGCAGGCTCAGGCCTGGCCCTGCTGATAAGGTTACCTCTGCACGTAGCAAGGAAAGAGACAAGGACATACTTGCCCATCATCCTCCCCTAAGTTTTCCGTGGAGAGCGTCCTCTGTCCTTTGCAACCTGGGCAATTTCGTGGCCAGTCAGTGAGGAAGTGCCTTCCCCAGGTGCTGTGGGTATCAGTCCTCTGGGGATTGCCAAGGACTCTGTACACCCTGTTCCACTGCAGTCACCTTGCATCTTCTCCACTTTCAAATCCCTGCTGCGTGCGCTGGGCCCAGTGGTGTGCAATAGGTTGAAATACTGTGTGTTTTTAAGCACTGTTAGAGGAACTTCTTAGTTTTTGTGTCTCTGTGAAGGAGAGTAGTATAAATTCCATTTTTAGATCGTGTCATTGAGGCCTTTCCTAGGTAACTGGTACCAGGAGAGAACCTAAATTTCTTAGGTCCCAATTCAAAGCACTATTGTTTCTAAGGGTTCAGCCTCTTATCCCATTTTCCTACTTTACCTCTGCATTAGAGTAAAGCTATATCACTGGCATAATATAGAATACCTTTTATTGTGTCTACAGGAAATGTTATGCTTATGATTTTTTAAAATGGAATTAAGGATTCGCAATACAGAAGCCCATTCCTCTCCTACACTCAGACCTGACTGCTTTTCTCGTGGCTGTATGCCTTAAACCAGGCAGATGTACGAAGTGAGGGTAACTGAAGGTGTTTTGTGGGAGTTACACCCTCCTCCAACTAATCTACATTATAGAGTGCTCCTTTGAAGTAAAATTAGAGAAATAGACCTTTAAGTACTATAACTCATTTCAGAATATCAAGGGGACCAAATCTTTCATCCTTAGAAAAGTCTGCTTTTGAGTGAGCTGCCTCTCCCACCTTGAGTTTTGGATTAGCGGGACGGATTACAGTGTTCCTCCCACAGCAGCTCCTGGTGTGTGGGGGCCGCGGGGACCCGGGGCCTTCCATCTGGGACTCTCAGGATGCCAGTCAGGTGGTGCTTTCTGGTGAGTCACTGTGCTGGACGAGAAAGCTCTCATGATATCTTAACCAAAAGTTCTGGTTCAGCTCGACCTGAAGATCAGTGAAGACAGTTGTACAAGTGACCCAGGCATCAGACAGCTTTAGAGTTGATAGCATGAACAACCGCATCTAAAAAGCAAAAACAAAAACCCCGTAGAATTTTGTGTGAATTGTAATATCTTATACTCTCAAATGAGATGTCACTTGCGTAAACCTTGAAGACCAGATACAGGATGCTGTCTCAAGATCACACCAATAAGTAGGATCATATGATAACTCCACTTTATGAGAGCTCATTGTTACACAGATCCGCATTTGGGGCGGGTTGGTTCAGGCCTGCCGCCGCCATAAAGCCTCCAGCACGGGGACATAGGATCAGCCTCTGTGAAGAGTGAGTCAGGCTGAAGGAGGTGCCTCTGTTGAAAAATTTTCCCTTCTGCTTCCACATCCTCAATCTTGTGCTTAAATGCAGCTTTGAATTTTTCTAAGTGTTAAATAAGGAAGGAAAAATGCCCGTGATTGGTTTTGTCGCCTAACGAGTCTGAAGAAAATTAAGTGTCAGTGTTAAATCGTGATTGCTTCTTCACAGACCTTTGCTGGATGTCCCCTCACGTTAACCTCTGCGCTCTGTGGGTCCCTGGGGACTCTGCTGGCTTCCAACATCCTCTGCGTTCATGTGGCTCGTTGGGAAATCCCACTGTTTTCCTGCCAAAGGGTTTGTTACCTAGGTTTAATTTCTGTTTGGAATGAAAAGTATAGTTAACTTGTTTCTGTGGGCTTTTTTAGAGTGATATGCAAAACCAAAGTTAGAGCAACGGAAAACAAACATTTAAGAAAGCACATAATTAGGGGGATGCAAACTCAAACTGGGGAGGCTGATTTCATAAAGGGGAGAGGACTGTGTGTGGTCAAAGCCGAGGAAAGGAGTGTGTGCTTGATTCGCCTGCTTTCGGAGAGCCGCCTCCCTTAGAAGTGGAGTCCAGGGAGCTGGGAAGTTAAACAAAAACCTACAGATTGATAAAAGTCACCAACCTAAACGGATCTGATTAATTATCAGAAGTGTAATGATTTCACAGTTGCAAAGTCTCTAGCTTTCCACAGGCCTCATAAAAGTGACCGAAGACCGAGATGCTCAGTCACTCCTCCGGAACTTTTCGCTGCAGGGTTTGCAAAGGACATGTTTTCTTCGCAGTCAGAAGACTGTTGCTACAGAACCACAGGCGCGAGGACGGGAAATCAACATCCAGCAAGGTTCCTCTCCAAGAGGAAGAGACAAGAAAATTTAATAAAATAAAATGTAGCCACTTCCCAACACAGCAAACCATAGTGTTTCTTTTGGAGGAAGGATAAAAGAACAAGGATGCTCATAAAAGCCAATATGGTGCTGAATTTGAGGGGTACCATGGGGAAAGGTACCGCTGTGATATGGGTGGGTGTCTTTTCTCTCCTACTAGGTGGCAAAGGCAGCAGTCATTTGAATGCCGTCGAGCGGCTTTCCAGCGAACACAAAAGAGCAGACGGTTCCACTTATTTCTGAAATTAGATGCAATCATATCTGTGAATCACGCAGCAGCAAACCACCGTAATCTGCATTACAATACATTATCCTGCCACGCTCCCTGACTGCAGTCTACCGCGGCAACAGAGACACTTTGCCGTGACCTGCTCTGTGTCTGCCAAAAGCGCCAAGCCACGCGAAGGCAGCGCAGTGACAAAAAAGAACCGCTTTCTGCTGCGAGAAAAGAGCAAATTATAACAAGAGTCAAGTCTCAGCTAATGCAAGACTAGCATCTTCTTGTTCACAGTTTGCATAATTAGATATCATGAATAGGTTTTTTTATTGTTCTAAAAATACTCCTGCTTTGTTTAAATCAGCTATTTCGTTAACAGCATGACTTTGCTACCAAAATTAGCGAGGTAGTTAGGGCAGCGGCTGAGATAAGGTACTTTTATTTAACATTTAGGGGGGGAAAATCTCTTTATGGACTACGTCCTCCCCCCTCCCCGCAGCAATTGTCAGGAGAGCCTCGGTTCCCAACGCCACGGAACTGAAAGGCAGCCCACCGGCATGGCGACGCGGACTGAGTCCGGAGTCGGAGGGTCGGAGGGAACCCAGTGTCCTCGTTCTGCTGAAACTGAGTTTTATAACTTCTCTAAATTAAGACATTTAGGGCCTCCACCAGCATCTTTACAAATTAAAATCCTTAATATAGCAGGGCCCAGGGTAGCAGTACTTGCACTCCAAATGATAACATCACGAGGTTCAAATGCAAAGCAAAAAGTAAATCCTTTCGTGGTTTTGCTGGTTTAAATGACACCTCCATTTCCCCCATAGAATGGTGGGGGGAAGGAAGGCACGTTGCTTGACTTCCTAGTCTCCCACCGCTTTTCCGTCTTCCTTCACATTTACTCACGGTCTTCCTGTTATAAAGAGCATCTCTCTTTTATGGGAAGAAGTGGGCAATAGGCTCTCTCAGGAACTTCAGGCGTCATTACAAAGTTTTGTTTTCCCCTTTTTGCCCTCAGCCTGTGAGCCCAAGTGGCTGCAGCCCGCTGAGCTAGAGTGACAGTGACCAATCCTGGGATCTATCTTGGTGTCATTCAACAACGGGATGTCAAGAAAGGGAGGCCATGGTCAAACTATTTGTTCAATTTTCCACATTCCCAGGAACCCAGGAACTGTCTAGAAAACCCTGGGGGGCCAGGTGAACCCCAGCAACACTGTCACTCCTCTCCCACAGTGGTGGCAGCAGCTGGTCACAGCAGTGCCTAGGGAAACACTCGAAATCATTGCCTCTCGGTCCTCTCAGGACAGGCCCAAATGCCTATTTTGACAAAATGCCCTAAATGTCATTCAAAGGGCAAGTCTTGCGTGATTTTTGAATATGCCTTACAATGCTCTTTTAACCTTTGCTGTTTTTACTTCACATTAATGATCCATAGGCTTCCAGTGACTAAGGCAAGGAGCATGGGACCGAAGCTTTTATTTTATTTTGGTTTTTATTTATGCATTAGAAAAAATGGATTTTATTACAATTCTTGTGCTTAGAGAGAATTTATTATTAGTGAGACTTTGCAGACTAGACATCATTCTTTTTGGTAAGGAAAAAAGTAATAGCCATCATGACAAGACCTGAGATACACTATGTATTGTGACAATTTTGATTTCTGCTAGAAAAGGTAAGCCCCTGGGCCTCCTGCTATGGTTCCTTACTACAGTAGCCCGAAAGCTCAATGAAATTATACCACTCCTCCTTGTTCCTCAAAGTCATAGGAGCAAGGGCACTACTGCCAGGGCCAGACCTTCCAGCACCTCCAGTGGACAGAGGTGTCATTAGGGACTGTTGTCATCCTCATGAGGTCACATAAGGAAATTTAAAAAGATATTCCTCAGGTAGCCGCATCTTCCCTTCATGACTGAGATCTGTGATCTCACCTGAACTCTGAGAAAATTGGTTTCTGAAGTATTTGAGGCAACAAAGTTTTTCAGAATACCATGAAACTTGAACTTCTTTTTACTCGATCCATTCTTTCCATAGGTCTGGTAATCTGAGCTTAGATAAATGGGTATTGACACTTTTCTGATTTAACTTTGATCAGCTTTCATCTTTCCAGAGAGAAATGTGCTATTTTTATAGTCTAATCTCAGCAGAGAAACGCTTAAAACCCAGGATCATTTTCCATAGCCTTCTATGGATAAATTTACAGTCTGTTTTGTATTTCTTGAGATGTAGTGGCCAGGACTGCATGCAGCTCTCCAGGTGGGAATAAACCCTGTTGTTGTACAAGAGTAACCGAACACCTGCCGACAGCTCCCAGCTTCCTCCAGCACTTGGCCTCTCGTAATCTAAGCGAGGTTTTCCTTCATGTTTCTAATAAAAGACACTTAGAAAATACCCAATAACCTTCAGACCTCTGCAGATAGAAATCTGAGTGCTTATGTCTCATTTTAATGTATACTCCATGGAAATAAGCAGTAATTAATCCGCAATATGAGTGTTAATCAGTCATGCAAGATATAGAATAAATCTAGCTGTCGTGAGTTGTTTAAAAGGGACATGTTTAAAAGGGACATTTTAAAATTTTAGTTGTTAAAATCAAGAGATGGAATTTTCCAATGCATTAGATTCTGTCGAAGCATGGAGCCCGACATAGTTTCATTTAATTTGTAGGTAAGCTTTAGGATAAGTTTTGAACATGTTACAAAGTACCTGGTGATCTCTGTTTTCTTACTCAAGGCCTGGCACATCTGTTACTGATTTCTTGTGCCAGGAAAGGTGACAGCCATCCAAGTTGGGGGGGGGGGGGCGGGGGGTGGGTGTCTAGATTGGGATAATTCTATATTGATGTGTTCAAGGGGAAAAAAAAATAAAAGTTCTATCAGACAGGCACTGATGTGGCACAACCCCCCCCCTCCCAGCCACCCCTTTCTCCAAGGCCACTGCCAGCTCACCCTTCATTTCTCATGTTGATTATAAGTGAAGCTTTGACAAGAGGGCATTCTGGGTATCAGACAACCGCATTATAATTCTACTGAAAAGTGTTCTTATTGTTTCTAAATTACTGGTTATAGTGAGCAGCCCTGGTGACTTGGGGGGAGGAGGCATTTTGAACAAACACATTGAGCCTTAATGCTGGTCTTTGTAACAGGGGAAGAGTGACAGATGGAGATCACCTGTGTACCTCAATATGCAAAGTGGCTTCCGTTCTGGAAGATGCAGGCCTCATGACGTTACTTAATTGCAAATATTAAAGAACCCCTAGGGTGCATGTCGGGAGTAACTACAATACCCAGACTGAGTTTTCATCTTGTAGAGATGCATAGCATAGTTTTACCACAGCCCCGCAAGCCAACAGAAACCAGCCCTTATTTTGCTATTGCTTTTTCCCAATCTATAGGTCAGAGTATAAGCTATATGGTCCCAATTGCCAGGGGCTCCATTATGGTGAATTTCCTGGGAGTGATCTAGATTTTAAAATAAAGGCAAGAAAAGAACTCTGGCCTTTCTAATATTCACCTTCTTTGTACTGTTTTCTCAGAGAGAGCTTGGTAAATGCAGTGCAATTCAGGGATTCATGGATGTTAAAGTAGCATCGAGATTCCTCCGTCCAGTGGATATTTCGTATGTTTTATGCATGCTGCCTAATAGCCCTGTATTTTGAATGAGTCTATGTAATCAACACTTCACTTATTTTCTTCAATTTCCTTGCCTGGTGCCAAGACCTTCTTTAATTCCTCAAAATCTTTGAATTCTGTTTATTAAAATGTAGACGAAATCACAAAGGCAAGTGATACCGCTCAGAAACAAGGGATGTTATCTGGATTACAGCAGGTTCTGAATAATAATAATGGACTTAAGAAGGAAAACCAGAATGTTGTCCACTGTGGGTACCATTCCCAGCAGGTCTGGCCTTGCCCCTTGGAAAAGACCAAAATGGCAGTTTCACTGCACTGCTGTGGTTGCTGTTGTAATAAGAGAGGATAATAGCTAGGTCTTTTTGGTTTCAAACAACTGATTTATGATGCAAAACTGCTGAATATTTCTGGTAAGGGAATGCATTGTTCTTTTTTTGTTTCTCTCTGAAGTCCAGAGCTGGAATATTTGATACGAAATATTGAAGTCCATCTTGAATTCTAGATAGTATTGTTGCTTCAGTTATCCTAAAGAGATGACTTTTCAATCACCCTTCCCCTACTCTCTTCCCCTCTTTGTCCCACTGTAATCTGAGTGAGTCACGTAACTCCTCTTTTTTGTCAGTTTGGGTATCATAGATGACAACAAAGAGCTATTTTTGTTTGTTCTGAACACGAAGAACCTTTAATCAGCTGGTTTGAATTTAAGGTTAAATTTCCTTCATGTTTCAGACATCAGAGAGCACTGAGAATTATATGGATATAAGCTTAAAGAACTAAGTGAGATCTGCAAATGTTGGTGAGTGGCCATTATGTCACATATGCAGATGAGTTGGCAGTGGGACGGAAGGAAACAGGGAAAAGTGTAGAACTTGGGGATGAAGGGGAGTAATATTAAGGGAAATAGAGAGGTGCCTGTGAGGGGTGAATGACTGTGGCATGTGTAGAGACAGCTTCCTAAACCACAGCCACACTTGCCCATCTTAGGGGCCCTAGCATGGCCTTAGATGAGCAGTCGGATCCACTCATTAAATAGGCCTTCATGGCTCGCTCTGCAAGGGTCTGACTGGACCATTCAGGGGAGATGGTGAGGCTGCTGTGGAGTCACAGGAATGACACTAGGTCCCACAGGGAAAACGGGTTCTTGTCCCAGCTCCTTCTACCAGGCAGGCAAATTTTCAGGTCTTTGTAGTTTGTTTCTTCTTGTGGAAAAATGAGAGTCTGGGCCTAAATGATGTCAGAAAGCTCACTCATCCATAAGAATCTAAGAGTGTCTGTATTTCCAGGCTGCCCTGAAGAGGCCATATAAGCCTCCTGGCAGCTGGAATTGAACAGGCCCGTAGCTGAACATCAATTCAAACATCTCAATATTGACTGGGGCTGCAGCACAGACCTGGAGCACAAGAATATTTTTGCTGCCTCTTTTGAGAATATTGTATCCAAAGGACAAAAATAGTCCTTGTTCACAAGTGCACATGTGCACACATAAGGACATGTTCTTTTGTGCCTGTGGATCTGGTTGAACTTCTACTAACTTTTGAAAGAGAGTTTCTCAGAGAAATTAAAGTTAGGGGGCAGCAATAAAAGTTGCTGAAAGGGGACCACATTCGCTTTCAGAATGCCCCAGTGCTCGCCACTTTGGCCAAATAATTGAATCTGGCTGATCTGGGTTTTTTTTTCTATGCAGTGGAGACAATATCAATATTCTAAGCACTTTGTGAGAATTAAACAAGATTATATATTCAAAGATGCTCCATAAAATATACAGTTAACCCAGGCATTGTTATTTTTCAATCTTTACAGCCATACATGTGGCTAAGACTCAAAGCATTCCCTGTAAAGTTTGGGAGTCCTGTAAGAGAATACCCCTCCCCAAACCATTTGGGAGTCACAGGCTCTGTTGATTCAACAGGAGGCGTTGTGAAGTGTTGTGCAGGAACTCTGAGCCTCCATCCCCTTTCCACCTAAAATGACAAAATCGTGCTGATAGGAACAAAGGATGAGCATGTCAGCACTCACGTCGTACAGCTGAGCAACCTGCAGTCTCCACGGAGATGAAATGACATGGCTAAAGTGACTCAACCAGTAGGCGGCAGGACCCTGGTTCAATTCCCAGGCCCCCGCTGCCCCAATCATTTAAAAAAAACCTTTTCTACACTAACATTTTAGCTAAATTTAGTAAACCTATGAGATTCACTCTTAGGCTGAATGACAATGAGAAACCTAGATCCTTTGTATTAATTACTTAAAATGTTTGGAAAAAAATTGACAACAGAAAACAAAATTAGGTTAAGAACAAGGGAAAAAAATAAAGCCTTATCACCCTTTTCTCCACAGTCGATGTGTATTAGTCTATAAATACATAGTCTGTATTTCTCTGTATTGCTAAATCCACCTCAGATACCCCTGAATGCTGGAAGTGTGAGGAGGGGTGCACTGGAGACATGCTTATTCAGTGGTTACCAGTAGAGAAGTGAATTCTTTCTAAACTTTTACTCTGGGGCTAGGATTTATCTAAATATGTCACTGTTCAGACCACTAAAAATGGTATAAAACTTCTGATTCTCATTTCATAATATGTTAATCTTTCTTTATTTATTCCTCCCAAATGTTTTTAAAACAGTCTTTCCCTGGGACAATTGGATCTTGTTTATCCTGTCAAATTTTAGTCGAAAGCAAATTTTTATAACCAAATTATAAAGCTTTCAACACTGAGGCTTATTTATGATGGAAACGTTGACAGAATGTTAACTGCAGTGGCTTCAGCGATTCATGCGCAAGTGAGGTAGAATTTCCAAACTGAGCAAAAGCTGAAATTATTTAGTATTTATTTGAATGCCTTTCCCTGCACTGTCCCCCTCACCTCCCACATTTCAAGGGTGTCCCATCCATTTTTTTGGAATGACTTTTTAAATTTGACTTCAACTTTACATACTCCTTGAAAGTGAAACCTTAATTTTGCAGGGTTTTTTTTTTTTTTACTGTAAAACTTGTTCTTATTTCTTTAGAAAATTGATGTAAAAACTTAGACGTAGCAGATCAGTGTCCTGCAGCCACCTGAGGCCGGGTCTTCAATTTACTTTTCATTGACTAGAATAAAACCTTCCAGAAGAAAGTAACATCTTGCTCTTACTTCTGCACCACAACTGGGGGGGAAAAGGAAAACTCAAGTCCGACCCCTCCTTTATAGTCACTCTCTGAGTTCACACATGGGTGGCTATGAATAATAGTTCTCCCAAAGGCCAGAGAAGTTTTCATCCATTTGAATAAAAGTAGAAATTCCTAATATTTCTCTTTCCAAGTCTTAACAGGCTTCACAGACCTAAGTTAAGTTTTATAATGAAATTTTTCTTAAAAACTAAAAGGTGACTGAGAAACCGAGGCTCTGATGAAAATAAGGAACCTCCCTGGAAAGCTGTTTTGCAGTCCCGGACCTGAGGGCAGCCACCCCCGCTCCCAGATCACCTCCCCTGATGTAAGCAGTTAATCAGACAAGAATTCCATTAAGGTCTGGAATTGTTCACGTGCTTTGTGGCAGCCACAGCCCCCCCCCCACCCTTAACATGTGGAATGAGAATGAATGTGACATAAGAAAAGGAAAAACTCGAAAAAACAGAAAGCTTCTCCAACTGCCAACTCCCAGGTCTAAAGGACCAGGGGTGGGGGGTGGGGAGACCCCAGATGAAGATCATTTCATGTGTATGTGAATGTTTTTGAGAGCTTTTTCTCCTTCTGGCTTTTGAAAGAGATGTTGATTCCAAATGTATAGGGAAGGGAAAGGAGAGAGAGACATTGAACATTCGCCTGTCAGGGGAAGGAGCAGAAACAGTAGCAGCCAGCATTGCGTGAGAACAGAGAGATGGAATGAGGGGAGAAAGTGAAACTCACCAGTTGAACACCTCTCTTCCAGACTGGCAATCACCAAAAAAGGGAAAAAGGGGGGAAAATGGATAGAATTCAAAGTGAACAATGAATTCCAGGGGGTTTAGTGATCTAAGAGGTGTGTTCCGCCTGGTAGAGTAATAATTTCTTTTTTGCAAGTATAGTCCTTTGGCTAATGTATGCTTTTTAGGACATCGATCTCCACTTCATGCCTGTTATGTAAAGCTACCTAACCGTCTCATTTATCAAATAATTTGCACTGAAACAGATTAAAGGATGGGGGAAAGGAAAACAAAACATCTTTGATGTGCTTCTTTATCAGAAATGTGTGTCAAAGGTCAAAAAAGCAGTGCTCCAGAGTCTCTTAAACATGTCATTGTCATAATATGAAAACTGGCTTGCTAACTTAGATTATTTGGAGAGTTAAGTGCTTGTGTTATTGCAAATTAAACTAATTAGTATCATTTCCTGACAGCTGCAGTGAGTGTTAGCAATTCCATGATTTTTCTTCAGCCGTTCGTGTGGGATGCACAGAGAAGAGACAGATTTGTGATTTAATGGAATAGAATCGGCTTATCATACTAAGGGCACATCATTCCTCTGTCAGCAGAGAACAGCTTCCACCCCCATCCCTTCCCGATTCCTCTGTTATGGTTCTACTATTAACTTATTACATAGGAAGAAGCGTACAGATGTGAGGTGTCAGTGGTTTCTCAAATAGTTACAAGATGGAAATGCATCGGAATTTGCCTGTAATATTTCCCTTTTGGAATTGCTGAGATTATGTGCTCCTCCTTTGAACCAAAATTGTAGCTGCCCATAAAACATGCTGGAACTAATTTCCTACCACAGCTAGCTTAATTGCTATAAAGCAGCCTTATAAAGATGCCCTGAAAAAAAAAAAGACGCCCGACCGGAGCTTTTAGCATCTGTAAATGAACAGCTAAAGCAAAGGGTTACGTATTCCATGAGCTTTCCTCTGGAGCTGATGAGCTTCTAACCATGAATCATTATCAAAGAACAGTGATAGGTGCTTTGCAACATTAAGCACAGGAAAACTTACACAATGGCTTCACCCTATTGCACACAAAAATTAAGGAATTATTCAGACTGAACGCTCTCAGCCATAGTCTGATCCCCATAGCAATGAGTTTCTACATAGGTTAAAGAAATGACAAACAGAAGCATGAAAAAGAGAAGGAAGAGAGAAGGAAGGCAAGAAAAAATGAAAGAAAAAATATGTAAAGAGGAGGAAAAAACCAAAGATCTCTAACAACTATGTACTGAGGAGTTTAGATCATAATGGACTCTTGTATCTAATTCCTGATTTTGCTCCTGACTTCTACTAATACTGATTTGTCGGCCCATATTTATTAAAGCAGCAAAGGATGCAGTAATGTTTCTGAGACTGTTGAAGGTAAACCAGTTAAAAAGTGAAAAAAGGCGCTAAGAACAAGGGGAAAGATAAAGGAACCTCAATTCTGCCCCTGAAGGCATATAAATAATATATAATAGTTGGCCCTCTTACAAATGATTCAACAGTTCTTCAGTCAGATTTCAAGAACTATTTATTACTGTGCTTTCTTCACTGTTTGGCTTACCTTCTGCCTAGGAGAGACTCAAGGATGCCCGGAGAAGGAGTAGTGGGTCTGAGAAGTATACTTTACCTGCTACCCGTTAGAGTTACTGATGAAAATAGAATCTCTGAGTTTGGTATTGGTATTTTTTAAAAAATCCTTAATGATTGTGATGGGCATCGGGGTTCAGAATCACTGAGATAAAAGAATTAGAATCAACAAGTCTATTGAAGAGCCGAATGGCAAGGTGATGAATCAAATGGAGCTTTAAAACCAGCAAACTGCAACAGAAAGGCAGGGAGAGTACGAGAAATGTACACACCCTTGAGCTCAGCATTCGTGCTTCCAGGAAGACACCCTATGGGGTACACATATACAGGTACCAGGATACCGGCTGTATTACTGTTTGTAATAGCAAAGGGCTATAAAAAAAACTTAAAAAAGCAATTGGATGAATAATGTATAATCACACAATGAAATACTGCATACATGTTAAGAATGAGGCCAATTTGTAGGTGCTAATACAAATAATCCCTAAGATAAAATTATTCACTTAAAAAAGTAAAAGAGAAAAGAGCATATATGGTGCACTATTGTTTTTGTAAAAAGAAAAGAATGAGGATAAATGTATTTGCATAATCAGAGAGTATCTATAGAAAGACACACAAAAATCCAGTAACCATAGTTCTCTGTGGGGAGGGGATTTGAGGAAGTGGGGTTCAGAAGGAGAGAGAATTTTCACCACATGCTCTTTAGTATTGCTTGAAGTTTTCCAAGGTGCAGAGTACAGATACTGCCCTCAACATTAGTTGGTTTCAAAAATTAAATCTCTTTAGTAAGATATGCTCTACTGTTTTAATTCTCCTAGAATGCTACGCTGCTATCACATGTGTACAGTTGCATTTCCATAACTTGGAATTTTCAAAAATCCTGTCATTTATTTTACATTAAACAAACCTGGTGATGCGAAGGGTTTAATTTCCCCTTTATGAAATCTTTGTTAACATAATCAGCTTTTATTGTGATCTCAATCCGATTGTTTTCCACTCGATGGAACTATTGTTTATTGAGCCCCAATCTATTGGGAGCAGGTTGCCTCAGCAGAGCTGTGAAGACACACGAGATAAATGCTGGGAGCCCGGCACCTGGTGCGCAGGAGGGGCTCCGCTGGCTTTGCTGGGGAGCGGAGTGACAGGTGTGCGTGAAGGAGGAGGCTAAGACACAGAAACGTCAAAGACTGAGCAGTGGTCACTGCAAGTTCCTGCCAAAATTTTCACTGCTCAACAGCAAGATGAGAATAGGAAGGACATGAAGTGAGTTTTTTGAAAGCTAAGCTTATTTACTGCAAATGTCTGTCTTCGGAGATTAAGACCTTCTATATTTTGAATGTTATAAAACCCTTGTAAGGAATAATGTGATAATAAATAAAAGTGCTGTTTTTAGTTTTAAAGCCCTTATTTGCTAAAAGTGGCAAAACGTACACCAAGTTCCCAACTGTGACTTTGGGAGGTAACAATGAGAGCCAGAGGTTATGGAGCTGTCAGAATTGAATTAACAATGGCAAGAAAAGGCTTCCTGTCAATTGGCTATTTTTTATTATCTGTCTAATTTTCTAACATATTTTCTACGTAAGACTACTTCTAAAAGTATAAAAATGAACATTAATATTGTATATTTACAATATAATTTGTGTTTAAAATAATTATGTAAAACTTCTGCCTTATTTAACATTTATTTTTTACTTGGAAATATGCACTCTTTTCTAAAATAATGATTTTAAGAAAGTTGAAAATAAACCCAAAGGTCGTAAACTAAAGCCTGTGGGGAAAGTTTTTACATTTGATAAGAGCCATAACTGGCAAGTATCAGCCCCCTTACTTCTCAGTGACCATTTACACCCTCACTTCCGTGAAAACCTGCTCATTATGAACCAAAAAGAAAATGACGTTAGAGCTATGACATTGAATGCAATGTGTTGACAAACTGTTGACTACAGTAATTTTTTTTTGCTCTGAATGATTAATTTTTTTAGCTCCTAGGCTTATTGGACCATTATAAATTTGTATGGCTGCCTTGGAGGGAACATATAATCAAAGAGATGACCCAATACAGTAGGAATTAAATGACTCATTGAAATTTAGCTCAGTCTAGGAGGCATCTATTGAGTGTCTTTGGCATGCCAGAATTCAGAATAAATGACAATGACACCTGGCCCCTGGCCCATCTCAGACACTCACAATAGTGCCCAGGATTCATGTATGTCCTGAGTTATCCATATCCATAGTGCTAGAGACAAGGAAAAGTGCTATGGAAAGAAAGGGTGAGAGAGTGAGTGGTCCCATCTGTGTCAGAGCAGCTTTCGAAGAGTTCCAAGAGATGGCTGCTTTTAAACTCGATCTTAATGAATGGTGAAGAGGCATACTGTGCGCTGATGGCAGTGACCACCAGAACTGGATTTATGTATGTCCGCATTAGTTTTCTCCATTAAAAAGGGAGCACTTTGGGGCAAGGGCTCTGCCTGATTCTACTCTGTACCTCCAGAGCACTCAACACCAAGACTGTCGCATACAGAGGCTCAGCACATAAAAGGAGAGCAACAGAATACACTTTAAAAGGCGTAATTAAAAATGTGAGATTGCAATCCCCCAGTCTCCAACATACAAGACCGAGAGGGACAACTCTGAAGACACTCCAGGGCATAACACATGTGTGTGGCTCCTCAGCTCACCTAGCTGTCCTGGGTAAACAGTTTGGAAACATGTTTTCAGCTCTGATTTTGTACAGAAATGTATCGCCTTGTCCTTGGTGATGAGAGGTCAAACTTTTGGACATCTGAATTCTAGACCTGACTAGTATTTGGTTTTACCTGAGGCTAATGACTTTATAAAATGGGTCTTATTGAGTGTCTGCTCAGTACATGTAGTTGGCTAGCAACGGTGTCTCTGGCTTAGAGAAGTTAAAGCACATTTGATTTAAAAGAAAATTGTTATTGTGCCTTCCATTGGGAAGGAGAAAAATATCTCCATTTCTTCTTCCTCCCCTCCTCCTCTCCATTTTTTTCCTCCTTCCTTTTCCCCTCATTTCTCCTCTTCCTCCTCTATCTCCTTCTTCATCATTTACTCAGTTTGGCAAAGATTATTCTTGTGGCCTTGGTTCATGTATTTTTATTCTGTCTCTACACACAGTTCTGGAATCTCCCCAGTGTACATGTTCACTCTCCATTTCATTCTTCTCACATACCAGCCTTCCATCCCCTGCAGAACTGGAGAGTGAGTGGAGAGGAGTCTGTTTCTGCCTGCCCCCCAATCTTCTTTCTTGGGCAGCACCAGTAAATCCCTAAGGGGTTCAGGGTTGCTATTGCATACCCTTAAATAGTGACTGAAACAGAAAACATACTGTCTTTCCACACCTCCACTCTCAGACATCGTGAGGAGATAGTAACACGGGCAGAACGGCCTGAGCTCACGACAGCACTTTCCAATTCCAGAGTGGGTAGCTCCTCAAAAAAGAATTCCTTATCCAAAAAGATATTTAATGATTGGTGATGCAGGTGACTGTATTCCGATGTTGGACCAAAATAAATGTCGTGGTTTCAAGTGAGGTCAGATTCAGGTATAATTTTTGTGGCCACGGAGGGACATCAGCTGGACTCATGTTCCATACTACAGGCTCTGTAATGCCTTTTATTGTGAGCTTTGGCTGCCCACTTGCAGCGTCAGAGAGGTGCCAATATCTGTCTTTACACAGCACAACAGAAGAAGTACTGCTCTCCTTTAGCCAGATGTCTGTTTTTTACATAGCCAGGGTAGAAATTTACAGGACACTGTGTAACAATTTCAAACTCCCACTGTTCTATAAGGAAAGGACACATAGTTGCGGTGCCCTCTTCTGCAGATTCAAAAGCAGCATTGGTGGCTCTGAAGGAGCCCTAATGGGCTGTTGGGTAATGAGCATGTATGTTTTATTAACTGCCGAAATAGGCATTAGCATTGCAGATTTCACTGTAGGCTATATACAGCCCTTCTTTCAGGACTCCAGACATGGAGCCAATTATTAATTCTTTCACAAAGTAATTTACCCAGGAAGGAACATGTTAAAAAAATGATTCTTATGCCAACATTTCAGTCTTTTCTGAAGATGTTTCCCATTTAGACTAATGGAAATTTGGCCCGAGTTACAGGAAGTCCCTGGACAGCAGCAGTATATAATCAGAAGGTTTGTCATTTATTAATTTTACAATTGTTATTCATTTGAAAGGAAAACTAGGAAAAGCTTTGTGATTACAGAAATTTATTTTCTCATTCTACCCAGCAGCCCCATAGGTTAGCAATGATACCTTACCCCTTTCACACTCAGGAGGCAAACAGAGAGGAGGCAGATAGAAGTGAAGACTGAGTTCTTCTGATGATTTAATGTTTGCTTTTAAGGGTCTCTCTTCTAGACAAACCAATAAAAACAGTTACTGAAGATCTACTATATGGTGGAGGTCTTGACAGATGCCTTCATTTGTGTTAAAATATTCAATTTTTTAAAATTTAAGAAGTGTGTCAGTTTTTTATTATTACAAGAAAAACACACATTTCAAACTAGAATAAAAGTAAAGAAGCAAATAGAAAATATCTACACTCTCCCTTCTCGAAGACAGCAGCAGTGAACCCTTTGATATATGTCTCCTGGCCTCTTTCTCTCTGTCTCTCTCTTTGTAGTATATTCTTTCATACCTTTACTTGAATGGGATCACAATACATACACTATTCTGTAAACTGCTCTTTTCTTTTTTTCCATAACCTGCAAACTGCTTTTTTTCACTTAAAAAGTCATGAATATATTTTCATGAGTATACATTTAGATTTTATTTTGTTGTTAAATGATTCTTGTACATTACTGTTTTAATTTATTAATTGAATTATGGCAAAGGGGAAAGTTTAAAAATTGCAACACATAGAAATAACAAATGTTAATATTAAGTAAGCATAATTCTAAATATTCCATAGGTGTGGAATCTATGCATACAGTTTCTATTATTCCTTTAAATGGTTGTGCTGTATAGTTTAGGTAACCAGCTATCTATCTATGGATAATTACTTCTGTTCCAGTTTTTGTTGTCATCATGACAAATACAGTTCCTTGTGTATTTGTCTAATAATTTCCATAGATTAAATTTCTAGGAGTAAAATTTCTCAATCAGTTTCAATATATATTGTCATATTTCCTTTAAGAAAGGTAACATTTTTAAAAGCTCATTGTTGCTAATTTATATTTCTCTAATTACTAATGAATGTATTTTTCATATATTTATAGATTATAGCTTTTCTTTTATAACTTGCTAGTTCATGTTTTGTCTATTTTTTTACAGGGTTTTTTTTTTTAGTTGATCTGTAAGACATCTTTATATAGTCAGGTAAATATCTTTTTGTCAAATGTGTTGCAATTATTTTCTCATTTGTTTTTGGTCCTTCAGTGTGTTTATGACACTGTCACCATAAAACAGTTTTAGAAATTTTGTTATCAAATCTTTTTCATCATCCTCTTTATGGCTTTTTGGCACTAATCGCACCATTCAACTACTATCCTTAAATTGTCTCTTACAAACTCTCAATTTTTTGCACTTAAAATACTTTAAATAAATATATTTATTTTTCATAGTTTATTTTTATATATGGTTTGAGAAATACATATGCTTTTCATATTTTTATGTATGCAAAAACATTTTTTTCTCACCATTTTCTACCATTGGTCTCCAAACCATTGGCGGATCTGCTGCACCTCTTGTCCGTAAAGTAAACCCCTGTGTGTTCTGCAGGCACTTCCAGGCTGTCATGTCTCAGTGGTGCTCTCCTTACTGCTGTGCTGGGGCCTCACCTCACTCATCACTGCCGCTGTAGAGTTTATTTCACTATGTGAAAGTAGAATTTTTAATCATTATTTTTCTTTTTTAGACAATTTCTTGTTTGCCATGTATTTGTTTTCTGTATGAATTTTAGAATTGATTTATTGATGAAACAAAAAAAAATATTTTGGCATTGTTAACTAATCCTAAGAAGCTAAAGGATTTGTAAATTCAGGCATTATTCCTATGGGTCAAAATTCATGTGGAATCTGGATACTGTACTTCAATAAAAGCCCAAGAACCCTGTAAGATTCTTGAGGTAAAACTTATTCAACAAATATTTATATGTCTGGCATGGTATTATCCTTAATTGTGCGTTTTCTACCATCTATTGTTTTCAATAAGATGTGTGACGTCACAACAGGCAAGTTTGTGCTTTGGTTTACATGTCGCATCTGAAAGTAAAGTAAAATAATTCATAAAGTTGCTGCCATTCCCTTACTTATCATCTGACCATATAGGTTTTCATGCTTCGGGGTATTGTCTGACTCAGAGAACACCCACTAAATGAACATAATGAGTAGGTGCGAGAAGAACGCAGATAGGGTACAACCAACAGGGGAGAAAATGGAAGCTCGAGCTGTTGGCTCCACGTAACAGCGGTGGTGGCGAGCTCCTGGTGCCCCTCGGCCTCCATGCAAGCTCAGGGATCCGGTTTGTCAACTGTCAATAGACAAATTCATGTTTTTCTTTTCCCATGAGCTGATTAAAGTTGTGGTCTCTTGTAATTCATGGCATTCCATTATATTTATTTCTGCTGGAATTTTCAGGCTGAATTACTGTAACTAATATACTACTAAGTCTGTGCTGCAGAATCCCTGACCTTTTGAATCTTCCTTTTTAGCAGAAAATTGGCATAAGAAATTTCTACACAATAAACGCTTTAATTTTTTTCTTAATCTTGATCCAAAATCCATATGGTTCAATTTAATTATGGCAGGAGTTCTTTGCCACCAGTACCAGTTTGGATTAAGAAGTTTTGAAGATTGTGGTGATAGAAGAAAAAGAGAGATTTAATCATTCTATTTGCAGTGAATTATTTGGGGTGGGGGGGCAAAAATATGAAATGTGATATACTTTGGTCTTTTCTAAAACAATTTATGCCCACAACTCAATTTGAGTGCAAGGATTTGCTGGCCTCCTAAGCCATGTGATTTGAGAATTTTATTTTATTGTTTATGCTGTTATAGTTGTCCTGATTTTTGCAGTTGTCCCTCCACCCAGCCCACCCCCTACCTCCATAGTCAATCCCCGCACCATTGTCCATGTCCATGGGTCCTTCATACATGTTCTATGACTAATCCTTTCACCTTCTTTCAAGTAGTCCCTGCCTGCCTCCTCCCCTCTTACCGCTGTCAGTGTGTTCCATGATTCTACCTCTGGTTCTATTTTACTCATTAGTTTATTTTGTTCATTAGATTACTCTTATAAGTGGGATCATATGGTATTTGTCTTTCACTGACTGGCTTATTTCACTTAGCATAATGGTCTCCAGTTCCATCCATGCTGTCACAAAAGGTAGGAATTCCTTCTTTTTTTCTGCTGCATAGTATCATTTGAGAACTTTTAAAAAAGTCTTTCATATGTAATTGAAGATCTTCATTCTCACCCATTAACAACAAAATGATGGACTGTTTGCCTCCGTGGCCCTTCAGTGTGGAATCCGGGGAGATGTGGAAGTAAGGGATGAAACGAGGCGGCAGGAGAGGGTGATAAGCTCACAGTCTGGCAGAGACATGGAGGGTATAACCGTCTTAGGGGTTAGCAAACTTTCTGTAAAGAGCCAGACAGTGAATAATTTTAGGTTTTGTAGGTGGCGTATGGTCTCTATCGCTGCTGCTGCTACTCCTTCTTCTTCTTCACGTTCCTTGTTTGTCTTGTTTTCACAACTCTTTAAAACTGTACAAACCATTCTCAGCTCACAGACCATTTTCAGCTCTCAAACAGTTCAAAGACAGGTCATGGGCTGAGTTTGGCACACTGGGTTTACTTTGCCAACCCCTTGATGGAACTGTGGGCAAATAAATTTACACATAAATCATTCAACTGTGAGGTGCTGCTGCTGGTGATTACAATAATACCCTACACTCTTATTCTGCTTTATGTTTTATCCAGTATATCCTCGAACATTGTCCCGTTTGATCCTCAAAATAACACTTATGGCAGATATCATTCTTTCTATATTAGAGGAGAGAAAACAGGCTCAGAGAAGTAGCAACTTGCCCAAAATTACACAGATGACAAGGGGGGAAGCCAGGAATGAATGCATCTTGTGATTCAAGTTCATTGCTCTTTCTGTTAAACTCAAACTGAGTCAGAGAAAGTATTGGTAGAGAGAAAATCAGACTAAGAAAGCTGCTGGCTCATGATTAACATGTCTGTCTTCTGGGACTCCCAGCTTTAACGCAAATAAAAACCCAAGAACAAACATTTCCCACTTCTTCCACAGGGCAGTGGCCCTAAAAGTTTAGATAAATTGCCACATCAACTGGCAGCCCAATCCGGATTTAGGGAAATCTCAAGTTAACTCATAATTCCCACCTACACTGATAAAATGATGTGATTCATGCTTTATTAATGCTTTAAAAGGCTGAGCAAGGAAATGATAGTTTAGTTCTCAGGAACATACTCCCAGACAGTGTAGTGGGTTCCTTGGGTTGAGGAAGTAAGGAGAACAACAACTGTTCATTTCATAGGCCTGCCGACAGAAGCCTGAGCAATGAAATATAACAGAATTGTTTGGAAAGACACGTTAACTCAACTTGTGTGGCCCGGAGGCTAATCAGAGTCTACATCATAAAGACTAGGCAAAGGTACATATGGGACTCATTCCTGAGTTTTTATGGCTTAGAGACATGAACTGCGTGTCCCGTTACACAGCAGAATAACACTAGTGTGGGAGAGATAAGGTCCAAGAAATACAGCAACTTTATGGATGGTATTGTGATATCTTTTTCACCGAGCATCACAGGCTAAAATTGTCTAGTGATGTTTATTTCTTGATTTGGATTTTTATTCACTGTCTCCTGCATTTAAAAGGGCATACCTTTAGGAAGCCTGTCACTCTGCTACACTTACTAAATAAGCGCTACCAGAGTGCTGTGACCACTTGTGGGTTCTGCAACTCAAAAATGTGGGAACGTTGGAGATGTTTCAGAAAACACTATGAAAAACAAAAGTACTGGAAAAATAAAGCCTAAGAGGCAAGATTAAAGGGATTTATTTTTGCTAAGGTTTAAAAATACTTAAGAGCAACCAATGCTGTGATTAGTGATCACATTAAAGATTTTAATATAGAGGATACAGGGCAGCCATTTCCTCTTTCTGTCCAGAACAAGGATGCAAGAGCAGAATCCAGAACTCTGAGTTCCCATGTGTGGATTCCAGACCCGGTGGGAAGGGTAGTAGGTAGGGATGTTGCCACTCAATTATTTAAAAGAACCCTCAAATTTATTTTATTTTATCAAATACTAAATACAAAAAGTTTTTTTTTCTGGTGTGAAATGTTTGCCACTAAAAGCAGGCCTTTATCTTTGAAAAGGTTAAGAACGACTGATTTTGAATACAGCATTGGGATGTGAGTGTGATATAAAAATGAATTTCCTAGCAACAAGAATTATTAACTGACAAGCATTAAAATGTATTTTGCTAGACCAATTAAATCATTGAAACCACTGCTGTTTCAAGGTGACACAAGAATTTGTCTGTTTATTTATTCCACTGTTGCTCACTGAGCATCATCCAGGCATCAATACATTAAGCACTCTTCGTCTGGAGCTGCAATAGGGCGGGTCTCGGGAATCATGTCACTCTCGTCACTCTCAGTCTCTCAGGAGCAAGTAGCACCTATACTCTCCCAGCACGTGAGACTGCTTCCATTCCTATAATTCTGTTTTCTTCAACTTAATAGCAGAGATAACAGATTTTGAAAAGGAAAGGTGAATATTTACTTTGTGAGGTTTATTTCTATATTTAACATGAAATGGTAACCAATAATAAATAAAGGAGCCTCCTTTAAAAATCCTTGTATTTCCCATCTGTGGAACAGTAAGGGATATCATTTTCCCTGCGCAAATGTCACTTGAATGTTTCCTGTTGTCAAAAGTTACCTTCCCTCTGTTTCTTCTCCAAGGTAAGGATAGAGACAGTGGTAGATTTTTAGTAGTAAATTGGCCTCATTCCATTAGATGATGATTTAATCTCCAATTTCTCGTTGAGCTGTCAATTCACTTACAGGTTTTCATGATGATAAATTCTCTTAAAGAACATCACAAATTTATGTCCTAATGGGCTAGCCACGTAAAGCATGTGATTACAATATAGATAAGAGATATTCATCTCCGCCATTGAAGGGCTGGACCCCAGCAATATAATCTATTTTCAAATTTACTCTTTTTCCTTTTTGGCCCATTTAGCATTATCTTTAATGTCTTTGACAGTACAAGGAAGAGGCAAGACCTGTCATCTCGTCTCCAGAAGTATTAAGAACAATGCTTTTCTCATTAGCTCATCAATTGAAAATTCTTTAAATACACTTAAACCACCAGAAACATCTAGACTTCATTCCACATTTCTGTCTCCTGTAGTGGATAATATTTACTGAGCACTTGAATAAGAGCCAGGCACTATTTCAAACACTTTACACGTACTAGCTTATTTAATCGTTTTAGCAACCGTATGAATAGGTCTTATTGTTAGCCCCAGGATATGAGTGAGGAAACTGAGGCACAGAGAAGTTAAGTAACCAGTCCACAGTCACACTGGGAAAGCCAAGGATGGCCACATACCCTTCACTATTTCTCAAGAAGGAAATGATTGGGGATTTTCGAAGCTTTCTAACTTGGACATGGCATAAAAATATGAGTCAATTTTAGAAAGTCTTTATTTCTAGACTGCTTGGTGTGGTACAGTCAATAATGAAGTACTCTGCAGCAGTGAAAAATGAATGAACTACAGCTAACTATACCAGCACAGGCAAATGTCACAAACTTAATGTGCAGTTAAAAACAAGTGCATAATGATTCAATTTATATAAAATTTTAAAAACGCAAGTTAAATAATATAATGTCTAGGGACACACCTACACTATAAAACTTGAGAGACTCCTATACATGAAATTCAGGATATCGTGGGGAGAGAGAAAGGGGAATATAATTTGGGAAAGCTATACAGGGGGCTCAAATACTGGTAGTGAGTGCACAGTGGGGGTTTTGTTTATCATTCATTATCTTAGCCATTCATATGTGTTATATATTTTATATGTATTGTGTTTCACAATTATACATTTTAAGTAAATTATACAAATGCAAGGAAATATTTTAATATAAAGTAGGTTGCAACAAGCTTTCAATCTCATACCCTATAATTAACACGTTATTAGAACTTCTATGCACTCTAATGACCTTTAGCCATTGTTAATTCTTGAAAAATCTTTTCAATTTAAGTGAATAAATGATGCCTAGTGTATCATAATTAGAGGTATACTTCCTGATATTCACATTCTTAAAAATTATTTGTAAGTATAGGAAAAATATGGTGGCTACTCGCAGACCTACATGAATCAGCAGCGCTCATCATTCCCCTGTGTCACTGGGCACCAGCACTATAGGTAACATCAGAATTTCTGCTGTCCTCCACAGGGATGAGCAACATTGTGTTATTCTTTGTGGCACATTCTAAATCATGGCAGAGCTAATTATTTTTAACGGATAGGTTAGGGCTCATAGCAACTGATTTGTGATGTGAGCCAGAGTCCCTCACGCCGTCCCTCTGGGTTTGGCTGAGCTTCTTCGGAACAGAGCCAGCACATCTGCCCCATCGCTTTTCCGGTTATTCCCTGGTCTTGGCTAATTATTTTCCCTTTTTGCTTTTGAGTTTTTATATTCTAGGTAATGAACTCAAGTTGGTTTGTTTTTTTTTTCATGGACCCTTACTTTACTCTTTAAAGGGAGTTTGGAAAATTCTACCTGGCTGGCGTAGCTCAGTGGATTGAGTGTGGGCTGCGAACCAAAGCATTGCAGGTTCGATTCCCAGTCAGGGCACATGCCTGGGTTACAGGCCACATCCCCAGTGGGGGCCACATGAGAGGCAACCACACATTGATGTTTCTCTCTCTCTCTTTCTCCCTCCCATCCCCTCTCTAAAAATAAAAAATAAAATAAAATAAAAAAGCTAAATAATATATATAAAAAGAAAATTCTAATACCATATTGCAGACTACCATTTTGCTTCATCTACAGATGTGACAAATTTTGTCATTCACTAGGAATTTATGAAAGCAGATTCAATAACAAAAAATGGGAATCAATTGACTCTAGCAGGTAAGTTAGCCAAGGCCTTAACTATGACATGACTAGCACCATGACCACAAATAGTATTTAACTGGATTATGAAAGCCATAGATGTTTATAATAAGATCACAGAAAAAAGAAAAATTAAATTACTCATAATTAATTCTATCAGTTATGTTAATATTTTGTATTATATACTTCCTGTCTTTTTCTTTTCTTCCATTTTCTAAGTAGATGAGTATAAATATTACATCATTATCGGCTAATAGGAACAAAAGAACAGAAGAAGTAGTAAAGCCTATATAAGTGGGATTGTATTGTACATAAGATGCCCCAGGTCTCTAGACTTCTAGAGTCCTGTTCGGTACCTAAGAAAAGAATAGCTTTTAAACGTCATCAATTCTTAACTGTTATTTCTCAAGCCTGAGTGTGAATTCAATAGACTTACACTAACAACAGTGATCTAATCTTCCTAACGCCACTCTAATGTTTGTATGTGAGACCTTGGCTCTCTACGTGCAATTGAGCTGCATGCACAGATGGCCTGAACCCAAAATATGAGGACAGTCAGAGGCAGCCTTGCCTGGAATCCACTCCACTTTGCCCCGTCTCACTTTCCTTTGCTCCCACTCTTCCTCTCCTGACTATTTTCATGCTTGTAGACAAAAGATAGAAAAATGTAATTTTTTAATTTTTATCACATTGCTCTCAAAAGCCCAATAGTGAAATCATCAATGTTGAGGAACAGAAATTAATTTATTTTATCTATCTATCTCAGTCAGTGAGCATCCTTATTAAGCTCCTAGTGATGAAATTCTGGGTCCTGGTAGCCCTGCAATGTGCTAGACACTGAGCGGAACACAGAAGACAGGTTCAATGTAATCCCTGATAATATATATAATTTAATTGGAGGAACAATAATACATAAATGCTATAATTGAAAAACAATACAAATAATCTACAATTACTTAAAGTGTGTAGTGCAGATAATAAATGTAAAAATTCAACATCAACCTTTATTTTAAAAGAAATTGTTTTCTTAAAAAATTTATGGATGTGACTTCTGGTGAAGATGGCAGAGTAGCAAATGCAATACTTGAATCCTCCAACAACCACATCAAAATTACAACTGAACTACAGAACAACCATCATGCAGAGCCACTTGAAATCTAGCTGAATGGAAGTCCTACAACTAGGGACTTGAAGAAGCTACATTGAGACTGGTAGGAGGTGTGGAGGTGCTAAACAGAGCTATTCCCACACTCATGTGTGGCAGGTGGAAATTGGGAGCGATATCCCGGCTTCGGAGGTCCCCCTGAAGAGCAAGGGGTCCCAACCCATCACCAGGCTCCCCAGCCTAGTGTTCCAATGCCATGAAGAGAAGTCCCCATGACTTCTGGCTATAAGAAACCAATGGGGATTGTGGTTGAGTGAGATGGCAGGCTTTGGAAATCCCAGGATGTTCCTCCTAAAGTACCCACACATGGATTTACTCAGAGTCACTCCCTATGAGCTCCAGCACTGGAGCAGCAGTTCAAAAGGCACCAGGAACATAAAGGGAGGAACTGAATTGTCTGGTATGAGGGTGAGAACTGGGAAGGCAACTCTCTGCCAAGATGCTGGCAGAGGCCATTGTTTCTTCTCTGAGATCTCTGCCTTCCCAGACAGAGCCAGCAGGCAGGCACCATATCTGAACCTTCATCATCCTGGCTATCACTGTTCACTCTGCCCTGATGATTTCCTGAGACCCCACCCTGCCCACCCCAGCTGTTTTTAATGGCTTTTCATATGAATGACCTGTCTTGGCTCATGATTCAGACTTTCCTAAAATTTCTCATATAAGCAGCATCTGGCCTCAGTGTGCCCCATAATTCTTGCTAAGTGGCCCCAGGCCCAGAGTAGCAGCAGCTAGCCTTGTTTCACAGCTTGGCCTCACCTGGACACCACCAAGCCCAGGACAAGGGGTAGCCGTCTGCAGATCACTTTGTAGTTCATGCTGGGTGGCCCCCAAAAGAACACAGGTGGTGACTGACCTTGGCCTGCACCTCCCAGGAAGCCCCAGAGCCAGCACACCTGGTAGACAGCTTCAGACCACGTCAAAGCCCAACCTAACAACTTCTACAAATGAGACACACTCAAGGGGTAGACCCAGTAGTCACCAGAGCCCTGCTAAAGTAAGTTTGGCTCTATGGGATGGGACCCTGCACTGCTTTTTTTCCATGGTGGTCAGTGGTTTCAGCCAGTGCTTATAATCAATTGGCTTGGGAGTGGATCTCTCCCATTGACATGCCAACAGCAGTCAAGGCTCACTACAACAGGTGGGTGTACATAGCTGACATTGTGGGTGTACCTCGAATGTGCAGCTTGGGTAATAGGAGAGGCTGTGTCACTGGATCCTACAGGACACATACTACATAAGGCCACTCTACCAAGCCTGGGAGACATGGCAGCTCTACCTAATACATAGGAACATACACAGGAAGGCTGTCAAAATGAGGATACAAAGAAATATGTCCCAAATGAAAGAATAAAATAAAACTCCAGAAAAAGAATTAAACAAAATGGAGGCAAGCAATCTACTAGATGCAGAGTTCAAAACACTGGTTATAAGAATGCTCAATGAACTTAAAGAGAATTTCAACAGCATAAAAAAGGACATGGAATCCATAAAAAAATAACCAGACAGAAATTAAGAATATACTAACTGAAATGAAGAGTAATTTTTAGGGAATCAGCAGTAAATGAAGCTGAGAATCATATCAGTGATTGGGAATATAAAAATGCAAAAAATATCCAACTGGAGGAGCAAAAGAAAAAAGAACCCCCCAAAATGAGGACAGTGTAAGAATTCTCGGGACAATTTCAAGTGTATCAACATTTGCATTATGGGGATGCCAGAAGGAGAAGAGAAAGAGCAAGAATTCGAAAATCTATTTGAAAAAACAATGACAGAAATTTTCCCTAACCTGGTGAGGGAAATAGTCATATAAGTCCAAGAAGAGTAGAGGGCCCCAGACAAGATGAACCCAACGAGGCTTGCACTAAGACACATTACAATTAAAATGCAAAAGGTTAAAGACAGAGAGAATCTTAAAAGCAGTGAGAGAAAAGCAGTTAGTTACTTACAAGGGGGCTCCCATTAGGCTGTCAGAAGATTTCTCAACAGGAACTTTGTAGGAACTTTACAGCCAATATTACTTTACCAGGAAAGCTATCATTTGGAATCAAAGGACATAAAGAGCATCCCAGAAAAGAAAAAGCTAAAGGAATTCATCACCAACAAACCAGTATTACTTGAAATGTTAAAAGTTCTTTAAGAAGAAGAAGACGATCATATTTTTGATCAAAAATATGAACAATAAAATGGCAATTAATTCATATCTATCAACAATTGAATTAAAAAGATAAACAAGCAGCATGGAAACAGACTCGTAGATACAGAGGACATTTTGATGGTTGTCAGAGTGGCTAGGTGGAAAGGTAAAGGGATTAAGAAGTGTAAATTGGTTGTTATGCAATAGTCATGGAACATAAAATACAGCATAGGGAATATAGTCAATAGTATTCTAATAAGTATATATGGAGTCAGATGGGTATGAGATTTATCAGCATGATCCCTTAATAAGTTATATGATGTCTAATCACTGGGGTGTACACCTGAAACTAATATAATATTGTACATCAATTGTAGTTGACAAATAAAAATTATTTTAAAAATTAAAAAAATAAAGAAATAAATAGGTGTGTTTTGAATTGCTAAGCTTATGGTATTTTGTTATGCTGCAGTAGAAAACTAATGCAAAGAACAAGCTCTAAACTGTAAGAATAATAATAAAGTATTTTTAGACACTTGAAAAATTTTTATGAATCCAATAGATTTTGTGGTCTGAACCATTTAAGAGTGATCCAGAGTCTCAATTTTATTTAAGATAACCACTGTATTTTAACAAAATAACATCACATTATTTAAGTAACACTATTTTGGGGGTAAATAAAATGTGATATATTTACTTAATGCATTCCAAAGACAATGAAAATGAATAAACTACAGCTACATGCATAAATGTGGATAAATCTAAAAATTATAGCTTTGGTTAAGAAGGAGCATTTACAGAATACATAAAAATATCATTTATATAAAGTTTAGAAACATATAATAACCAATACATTATTTAGGGATATATCAAAATTGAAGGCCATAGTAATCAAAACAGCATGGTATTGGCATAAAAACAGACACATAAATCAATGGAACAGAATAGAGATCCCAGAAATATACCCACACCTTTACAGTCAATTAATATTCAAATAGGAAGCAAGCACATACAATGGGCTAAAGATAGTTTATTTAATAAATAGTAGTGGGAAAGTTGGACAGATATGTGCAGAAAAATAAAACTAGATCACTTTCTTACACTACACACAAGAATAAATTTAAAAGGGATTAAAGACTTAAATGTTAAACCTGAAACCATAAAATTCCTAGAAGAAAACACAGGCAGTAAAATCTTGGACATTGCTCATAGCAATATATTTATTATCTGAAATATCTCCCCAGACAAGGGAGACAAAAGAAGAAATAAACAAATGGGACTACATCAAACCAAAAAGTTTTTGCCCACCAAAGGAAACATCAACAAAATAAAAATAAACCCACAAAACCAGAGAACATCTGATAAGGGGTTAATATCCAAAATTTATAAAGCATTTACAAAACTCAACACCCAAAAAATCAAACAATCCAATGAAAAAAATGAGCAAAGGACCTAAAAAGACAACTATGGGATATTTACCCAATGGAATACTACCTGGCCATAAAAAATAAGAAAATTTTACCTTTTGTAACAGCATGGATAGACCTGGAAAACATTATGTTAAGTGAAATAATCCATACAGAGAAACACAAATGCCATATGACTTCAGTCATATGTGGAATCTAGTGAGCAAACTGAATTAACAAGAAAAACAGAGACTCATAGATGGAGAGTGGGATTACAGCTGTGGTGGTGGGAGGTGAGGGGCTAGAGGGATTGAGCAAAAGGAAAAAGGACTCATGGACATGGGCATCAGTATGGTGTTTGCAGGATCAGGTAAAGGGGACTAAATGGTAATGGGAAAAATACAATGTAAATAAATAAATAAAATAAAAAGCATAGGAATGGTAAACAGAATCTGAAGAGTGATTATTCTTCAGAAGAAGGGATGCCCAAGATTTATGTTTGATAATGATTTGATTATGTTTTATATACCTAAGTGGTGGCTAAATAAGTGTTTATTTTTATCTTTATGTAATGTATTTTATATTCTTTTTATGCATGAAACACCTTATAATAATGTTTTATTGTGGTTATATATATGCATATATATACAAACCACAAAAATTAACATTTTAGGTGTACAGTTTAGTGGCACTAAGTGCATTTACGTTGTATCACAGCCATCCCCCATTACCCATTTCCAGGACTTTTTAAAAAAATTAATAATGGGTTTTTTTAGAGCAGTTTTAGGTTCACAGGAAAAGTAAATGGAAGATACAAAGGTATTACTATGCTCCCTGCCCCCACATATAGATAGATTTTCCCATAAATCTACCCACCAGAGTGGTATTTTATTATAATTGGTGTGTCCACAGATAAAGATAAAGATAAGAGCTCAGTGGAAAGATAAAGAGCTCAATGTAACAGAATAGAGAATTCAGGAATAGATCCACATATACATGGACAATAATTTTTTTTACCACAGTGCAAAAGCAATTTAATGGAGAAAATAAAGCTGTTTCAATGAATTGTGAATGAATAAGTGGATATTAGTGTGCAAAATAATGAACTTCCGTCCATACCTCATGCTATACATACAAATTAATTCAAAATGAACCTCAGACCTAAATGTAAAACTTAAATTATAAAACTTCTAGAAAAAAACCACAAGAGAAAATCTTTGTGACCTTGAATTAGGGAAAGATTTTTTAGGTAATACCCAAACCATGACCTGTAAATGAAATAAAAGACAAATAGCACTTCACCAAAATTAAAAACTTCTGTTTGAATGACACTGTTAAAAGAATGAAAAAATACCTGATAGAAAATACTTTCGAAGTATACATTTGATAAAGAGCTTGTCTTCAGAATATATAATTAAGAATTATCTCAAAACTCAGTAAGAAAACAAACAACCCTATTTTAAAATATGGTAAAAGTATTAAACAGCCATTTCACCAAAGAAAATACACGGATGTCAAATAAGCACATGAGAAACTGCTCAACATCATTAACCATTAGGGAAATGCAAACTAATACCTGAATAAGATATTGCTATACACCTATAATATGTCTGAAATTTAAAAGGCTGACCATACCAAGGGTTGATGGTGATGAAGAAAAACTTGAACTCTCATAGTCTGAGGTAGGAATATAAAATGGTATAGCCACATTGAAAAGCAGTTTGCCAGTTTCTTAAAAGTTTAAACATCCAGCCATCATGTAAATTAACTATGACATTTCTAACTATTTACCACCCCCCAAAATGAAAGAACCACGCCCACACAAGGATTTGCATATGAATGCCTGTAGCAGCATTATGTGTAATAGCTAATAACTGGAAACAATCCAAATGTCCATCAACAGGTGAATGGATACACAAATTGTGATATACTCATACGGTGGAAAACAATATAAAAAAGATGAACTGTTGATACATGACATGTACTAACATGAATGTATCTCAAAATAATGATGCTGACTGAATGGAGCCAGAAAAAGTGTACATGCTGCATGACTTCATTTTGGTAAAACTGTAGAAAATGTAAACAAATCCGTAGTGACAACTCATAAATTGTTACCTGAGGCGGAGAGTAGGAAAGGGTGCAAGGGAGGGATTAAAAAGGAAGGGGCTAAAGAAAGTTTAAGGGTTACGACTACACTTATTATCTGGTGATTGTGGTGCTCATTCCACTAGAGTATATTTTTATATATCACATATAATATATCAAATATATATCAAAACTTACAAAAGTGTGCAATTAAATATATGTAGTTTATTGCATGTCAATTATACACCAATCGAACTGCTGAAAATTGTTTGTAGTTTCTACGACTTTGTGCCCTTAATCATCCCTGTTAACCAAAGTCTCCAACTATGTTTGACATGCTCACAGCTTCACCCCAGTGACACCAACCAGAACCGGAAAATTGAAAATTGATTAACTGCTTTATGAAGTAGTTTTAAGTACAGAGTGCAAAGTGAACAAGTGCTTATTAAAATTATGCCCTTTAGAAACAACTATGAAATGACATACAGTGGCAGCAGGCTGTAAAAATTAAACAGGCAGAGCATTATGTGAAACTCAAACTGGAATATAAAATGAAAACTATGTACCTGTCCAAACAAAAATGTACATTGAAGCCCTGTATGAAATTCTGAATGGGCTTTTCGCTTGGTGCAGTTCTAACCCTATGATGAAAAATATCTTTCCCTAAAGTGTATAATTACCCTCTGTCACCCTTAAATCTCCTCTAGTGTCTAAGCTCGCTTAATAATGGTGAACAGATGAGCAGAAATTAAAAATAAAGGCCTTCTACCAATTTAGCACCCTGCACATAATGTACCTATAATGATAGTTTGATTGCCAGCGCCCATTATTTTGTTGCTGCCTTTTTTTCCTATTACTGCACCAGAGCCCTGGGTTTCAGAAAGAATGCAGCATCCTGTTCCATAAAACCAGAGCAATTTACGTGAACACCAGCGTCAGCCTGGATTAGAAAGATGCATGGAATGAAACAGAAAACATAATGCAGTGCCACGTGGACCGTTTAACATCAGTGGCCCTCTTCACTTAAATATCATATTACGTTTTTTGGTTAATTTATTTTCAAAGAAGAAAAAGGGAAAAGCATGATTTTTTTTCCCCAGCAGAATAGGGAAGAAAATGGAAGTGTCTATGGATATTAAAATGAATAAGAAAAATACATCGAAAGGAGGCTGGCACGTCCCTACCACAGTTCCCTCAGGGT
Organism: Phyllostomus discolor; assembly: GCF_004126475.2. Lineage (NCBI taxonomy): Eukaryota > Metazoa > Chordata > Mammalia > Chiroptera > Phyllostomidae > Phyllostomus > Phyllostomus discolor. The sequence goes on from NC_040906.2 coordinate 29,937,691, forward strand.
ACATGGTACAATGGGGGGAAAAAGAAATCAAAGGTAGAACTGAAGGGGATATATAGTAACGCTTTGACATAGAGAAAATACTGTTGAAATTATTTTTATTTTATTTTGAATCTGAGAAACTCTTGCTTTAAAACTACTCCTTTTAATTACATGTATCCAATCACGTATTACATCTTACCTACATTTATGTTTTTCCCAGGTCCCCACACAATCTTAACAGCTGCTAATAATCATTCAGGAGAGAAACCTCCGCGGCATACAGGTAACTAATTAGTGTAGTGAAAACAGTAAGCTAGATTTTAAAAAATAGTTGAAATGCCCTCCCTCACTTTGTAAAACTAAATTGATTGGCTATTTTAGTAAAAGGCTGTGTCAGCCTTTTACTTGCACAGCAGTGCCTGCGTGCCCGGAGCGGGAGAACATTCCTCCCGGGGACGCTCTGTGCCCAGCTGAAGTGTGGGAAGGCCTTGACAGCTTCTGGGCTCTGGGGCGGTGCACCGGGTACGTGGATGTGGACGAGGAAGCAAGGGGCCAGTGATACACTCAATTACAATTCAGCACATTCAGAGTTCCGTGAGAAGGATCTGTATGTAAAACCCCACTCACCGCGGAACACAGCATCTCGGTACAGCACCGAGGGCTCAGGTATCACCGTGCCCCCCTGGCGGAGCCGAAGGAGGTAAACAGCTCGTGCTAATATGAGGGCCCTATCTAGCGCCTGTAAGAGATCTCCGTTTCCACAGACCTGTGAAATGGCCCAGGAGAATTGTGGACGGTTTTCAGTTACCTTAAAAACATCCCATATAGGCCCTTCTTGTACGTGGACAAGCAGACTGTATGGATCATTTGTCTTTCCGTGTATGCTTATTCCCACCCTGCGCCACCTGTACAAGCAACCCTAGCCCTCAGTGTGAGTATCTTCAATCACTATAACCTTCTCCTCAATCACTTCCTTCATTTTATGGCAAGTTTTTCTCCATTTTCCCTGTTAGATGTTCTGGGGCTTGGATAGGGATTGGAATCAATTCTTTGGGGTATTTTGTTTTTGAGACCAATTCTGTGTGGGGCCCTCAAGCCTGCCAGTGCGTGAGGCAATTTTGAGCAGATGGAAGCCCCGGTAGCCCGTATGCCCAATGGTCACATGGGAGAAGAGGACGTCCAGAAAGCACTATTTTAGCCATATTAAGTGCCTCTGTGCACTGCATCCTACAGAAAACCAGCCCTAGATTTCCGCATGAAACAAGGGCTCATAGACTGGAGCTGGTGGGGGGTTGCGGAGAGCCGCTTATTTGGGGGGTCTGGCACAGGGAGTGACCCTGTCTCTATGGCTCTGAAGAGACCACCCTTCGACTGCTAAGTGCTGCTGTGGTCTCTTTAGGACAGGTTCAGTGTTAGAGAGCTAGAAGTCATGCAGAAGAAAAACAGCAGAAAGGAAGACAGCTCAGGGGGAGTGCCTTGACTAGGCAAGTCAACAGGGCCGACCCGACTAGCTCTCTCCTCCTTGGCTGAATAACAACCACTGGGGCATGCAGCCCTTCCCCTCCCCTCGCCTCCCACAAGGATCTGCTGAGCACCAGACCTGAGGAGCCCAGTTTTACCCAAGGAAAAGCGATGAGTACAGGACACAACCCATCAGAAGAAAACTTCCCAACCTTAAATATGTCCTTGGGCCATCTGTCATAAACAAACAGTAATGGAGTCTTCCAGGAGAGGTTGAGTCTTAACCTTTTGAAGCTGAACTGGACACTGTCCCACGTTAATAGCTGGTCAGTGTCTGGGACACAGAACTTCCTGTTGCTGGATTACCTCTTGCTGTCTTCTTGTTTCTCTTCCTTGCCATTCATAGACTCAGCAAAGATCAAGAAGGGACTAATAACCTGCTTTTCAGGTGCTGGGAGACAGGGACATGCCAGGTTGTTGTCACAGCTCCGTCTTTCAGGCCCAGCGGGGAGCCGGCCTACATAGTGGAAAGGATGGTCGAGCTGACCTAATAAATACTTTCCATCCCTAACCTCAGTAATTATTTTCATGTGTCACAGCTCAGCAAGGAATGATGAAAAATAAAGTTTCCCTGATTAGATGAGACCCGCAGATCACTGGGAACAGAATCTGAAACTGTCCTCTGTGTTGCTCAAGAAGCCACTCTCCACCCTCTTCAGAGTGCCAAGGTTGCCACCTCACCTCCACCTAATTACCAAAAGTAAGTGAATTGGTTTCTTTCCTGATTACATGGCTTTTGTCATTTCGTACCCAACCCACTCCCTTCTCAAAAATCTATTCTGTAGTGTTTGTCTGCTCCCTTCTCCCTCTGAGATTTGAAAATATACCTATTTCAATGTGAGAATCACAGATAGAATGCCGCTTGCGGTCGCAATACTTCTCCGTGGGGTGGGAAATGTGGTTAGATGAGTGGTAGGAAAATGCCTTTTGGAAAATTATGTGATTTGCCATGAACTCTACTGAGTCCTAGGGGGATGTCAGCATCTCTTTGCTATTTTGGAAAATTCTCAGAAACGATAGGCAAAAACAATTTCAGCAAAATATTTTCTACCCTAATACACTTTCTAGGTTGTCCCTAGGTAAGAAGAGAAGGGTCAGGGGCAAGGGCTCTGGAGAAAAGGGGCTTTCCCCTCTCTCCATCTCTAAGCAATGATATCAGTTTAAGGAAGCTTTTGCCCCAGTGAAGGGCATGGTTAGCTCAATAAAGAAAGCCTCGTATAAACCAACTGCATTTAATTTCAGTTCAGGCCTCCTCATTAGAATTCAGTTAGCAAAGAGTTGTTGATAACCCCAGTTTATTAGGAGGTTAGATGCGACAGGCAATCAAAAATCCAAGTGCTGCCTTTGGCCACTCAAGAATATGACTTCCCTCAAAACAGCTTACTTAAGGTCTTTAGGTTGATTACGTCAACTCTAATTCTTGGTTTAATCCTTCTCACTTCTATTAGGATCAAGGATAAATTTTCTTGAGGGGATTATTGCTTAATGAGACTCCATATTAACAGGATACAAGCTACCAGAGGAAAAAACCTTTCTCTAAAAATTTGTTCTAATGCAGTTCTTCATTAGGCTGTCCAAGGATCTACCTGAGGAAGAAGCTGCCTTTGCCTTTCTGACAGCATTAGAGACTGCAAGCAGCCTGTTGTCCAGTCTAGACAGACAACAAGTTTGGGGGTTGAGTGTGTTGGTTCTGAGATTAACATGCCTACATGAGAGCCAAAAGAACTCTTAGGGACCTCCAGTGACTCCCCACCTCCTTCAGGAGAGGACAATGAGGCCAAGAGAAGAGCAGTGACTTGTTCAATGCTTTGAGAAGAACCCAGGTCTTCCTCCCTTGCTTTTAATGGTCTTTCTCAGAGAATGGGCAGAACTAGCACAATGTCTGTCCAAACCATAGTCCACTTTTAGAGTCTTAGTACAAGAGACTGTTTTGTCTTCTTAGGTAAATTTTATTGAAATATCGCATAGATACACCCCAAAGTGCAGAAATCATGAATGTATACTCAGTGCATTTTCACAAAGGGGTTACAGCCATATAACCACACACCCAGGTCAAGAAACAAAATGTTACCAAGCACTCTTCTACCTTGTGCCCCTCTCTGGTCACTGTCCCACCACGAGGAACCATGGTGCTCTGAGTTTTAGCACCATCAGTGTTTGCCTGGTCTGGAACTTCAGGTAAGATGGATCATACAGTGTATGCTCTTTGCTGTCTGACTTCCTCCACTCAAAGCTATGAAATTCATCTATTGTGTTGTGTGTAGCTGTACATTTTTGGCATGTAGTATTTAATTGTATGAATACCACAATTTATCCATTCTAGTGTTGATGGATATCTGAGATGCTTTCACTTTTTATTTATTACACATAAAGGAAACACTCTTGTCCATGTGTTTGGTGGGCATATGTGTGCCTTAACTGGTGGGGTGGAATTGCTGAGTCACAGGTTGTGTGCAGCTTAGCTTTAGGAGAAACTACCCAATGGTGTTCTTAAGTGATTGTACCAGTTTTCACCTCTATCATCAGTAGATGAAAGTTCTAATTCTTCTACATCCTTGATAACTCATCCCCCTGATTATAATGCCTTTCTTAAGAAATAAAATTAATTACTTATCTTCCATTTGCAGAAGAGTTGGGGGAAGAGGAAAGAAGAGGGTTTTGTCCCAATTTATTTTGTATTTACAGTCCCTCTTGAAACTTCTCAGAAGGGTCTGAGATTTTCCCTACAGATTTTCCCCCCTACAGATTTTCCATTTGCTCCCTTGTTGCCAGCCTTAGATAAGATGACCACAGCGTTATAATTTAAGGTCCTAAGAAGGCAGCTTCTGGAAGTCTCCATGGCCCTCACTTAGTTAAAATGTTGCAATTGAAGATGAGTTTCATTGCCTCCCAAGCTCTTTGGCTCTTCATATATGCTCTATTGAGAAACAAAGATTTATTGACAGCTAACACCATAGTTGACAGCTCTGGGGTGCCTCGGTGTTTGAGTGTTTGGCCTTGATTCCAAAGAGAGACTCAGGAAACATATGAAGTATAGGGATGAGGAAGAAAAACACCATCATCTCGTGCTTGGGCCAAGTGCTAGTCTAGAGCATCAACGCTTACAGCTTATTTTTTTCCTGGATGTTTACTTGGCCTATAGAAGTGTGATAGAATGAGAAAGAAGATAAACTGTTAGAGAACTTAACCTTGATGTTGATATTTAAAACCCAGAGTAGATTACCTTGAAAACAAAATCTTTAGCTGCTACTAGGTCCAAAATTAAGGTTGTACCCCAAACAGAAACCAGTCAACCCAGTATATTTATGCTATACTAACAGCACAGTCTGGTGAGCTACATCTCTGAGCCTGCCAAAATCAATATTATTTGGGCCAGCACTCTATAAATTTAATTTATATCTCCAATATCTAGGATAGATATAAGCTCAATTAACTTATATTTAATAATATAAAATTATATATTGGTACCTTACATTATGTCAATGTCAGTTGTAAAATAATCTCCTTAAAGTACTTCGTGTGGTCCTGCAATATCCCTCTAGGAGAGTGTGCCATCCTCATTTTATGCAGGAAACTGCTGTGCAGAGAGGTTAAAGACCTTGACCTTCTATAAGTGGCAGAACAGGGGTCCAGGATAAAATCTTTTGGACTTGAGGTCTCTGATATTAATCACTAACCTTTACTGGCTCCTGCAGAAAACTAGAGCAGGACTTCAAGCTAGGAAGACCTTGAAGTTGTAATATTAGCCCTGTTTATCTTTCTCTTTCTCTGTCTCTATCCCTAGATAACTACTGTGTTCTCTCTCTCCCTCTTTCTCTCCCTCTCTCTCTCCCTCTCTCTCTCTCCCTCTCTCTCTCTCTCTCTTTCCTCCCTCCCTCCTTCCCTGCTCACTTACCTACTTACTTGTCATGGGCAGTATGCCTAGTGCATTTGATAAATCTTCGAGGGGAGAAGGCCTCACAAACACATTTCGGTTTGAGCAGACTGCCGCAGCACCATCTGCCAGCCCCATAAAGACAATCCTTCTTTAATTAGGAATGTTGAAATGTTGGAAATCCAGGCCAACTTCTAGCATTACAGACAAAAATTAGGATATGGAATCCTTAGAGGAGGAAACTGAGAGTTGGGCCCAGATTTTCAGGGAAAACACACAACTTGCCTGAGTTCAGGAGAAATGGGGCCCTGTGCCCCACCCTCGGGTGGCCTCCCCGCACCCTCGTGGTTAGGGTGCCAGGGGCTGGATTCACTAGGGAAACTTTTAGTTGTGCTCACATGTTTCTGGCATGTTTCTTTCCTTACATATGTATGCAGTTTTTTTCTTAATAGGAGTTTAGACAAAATTAAGATCCCTCTTTTTGGATGTGCGATTATTGGGCAGATACTAGGCATTTCTCCAGCCCTCTCACCAAAACTGAATATTTCAGAAATGCACTGTACCCTGAAGAAGGTTTTATTTCAGGCTTGGGGTGCACTGCATGCTTTCTAAAATGGTCGAAATCAAAACTGTTTGCGCCTACCGTGTATACATAATATTTTAATTTGGCATCCATTATGGACTTAAGACATAATTTTCAATCATTAAAAGAGAATGTTTACTTGAATTTAGTGTATTCACTATAGCAAATTGAGAATTTATCCATTGTGGTACCTAGACTTTAATATATTCAAGTCTTCTTGAAGAGAAATAATTTGATACATTAAAATAATAGATGTACTTTGTTTCCACTTTTGATGTATGTCAATGCTTAACATTTTTGTTTTTCTTGTCCCTAAACTTTAGCCATCTTTGGTTAATTTAGAGGGTAATGTTATTTATTATTATAGCCATCATAGATGAAGTGTCAGTTTTAAAAAAAGTTATTATAACCTGATTTGATACTAAATGTTACTTAGTTCTAAAAAGATGTCTTATAATTTAAAGATAAAGCTATACATGTTATTATAATAATCAGAAGAGTAAAATGCATGGAAACTTTTACCTTAGTAAAATTATGTAATATCTCAACCCCAGACAAGGTTCTGTGAGAGAAATCTGACATGACCTAAATCTTCCTGCATGTGCTACATACACTTACTGCTTAATGTAAGTTTTAGTCACGCATGTCTCTTTAGCTAAAATCACTGAAGAGCTAGAAGTAAGTTGAACAAACATAAGTTCAATTTGGCTGTCATGTATAATGTCACAAACACACTCGCACACACTCTCTCCTAGATAGGCTCAAATATAGGCAGAATAAGGACATAGTCCTCAACAGATATAATACAGGTGGCATTGTTTAACCAGTCAGCATTTTGAGATAGAATTTTATTGATTTTTAATTTCTATGTGCTGCAGACGTAAGTACCAATACCAGATCCTAACCTTAAAGGATTCAATATCATGCTAGAAATAAACCACAAAAGAAAACCCCTATGAGGGCATATCTTTTTAAATTTAAGTCAGAGATGACATTTTTGTTTTTACCAAGTGCTCTATTATACATAGTGACCAACCTTTGACCCAATTCCTTCTTCCTAACAACGGTATTCTGTTGTAGTCGGTGCGGTCTGTAGATCACTGACTTGCCAGTGGCAGGCTGTCATGGGAAACTCATTGGTTGCGTCATAAGGACAGCCTGTCACCAGCACTGTACCTCCAGGTGCCAGTTCAATTTCTTGGTTATCAGAATTAATCTGGCTTTTTAACAGATTATTTCATAGCTTCAAGTGATAGCAACAAAAAATTTGGCACACAAATAAATCATAAACCTTGATTCATATGTCCTTCATCGCAGAGATATTGTGAGAAACATCATACAGCTCACGCCATAAATGCCAAGTTTTTTATATGTGTTTCTGGGTTGCTAGCCCAAGTTATAAATTGTTTACAAGAATAACATCGAATTTTTGCATAATTTGTCAAAAATCAGTCTGATTAATACTCCTTCCTTTTCCTGCTTCATCCTGTTTCTCCCAGTAATCACTGGCCTCTGTCAATTCTACCAACTACAGTTTCTGTTGAATTCTTTCCTTCTGCCTCTATTGCCTCTGCTTTATTACAAGCCTTTGCAACAATATCCACACCTGTCTTCTATATCTCTTCCTTATATACCTCCTCTAAGCTGCAGCTCACCATTCTAAACCACAAGTCTGGGTGTGCTAAGCTCCTTTAACTACCCTTGAGCAAGCAATATTGTTCATACTCCCCTTTGATTTTCTAAAACTCAACTCTTAGTACCTGATCGAAGAGTCAAGAGTGACAGGAATTACTATTTAAACTGAAATACTGCAGGCACAACGTACACTCCACTTCACTAAACGGGAGCACGTCCTTGAATTAAGTGGGAGATGGAAGATGTGACTCTACTTCTCTGTCACCAGAGTTTCTTCATGCCCTTCTTGGGGTGGAATCTCGCCACACTGAATGCGATGCCAGTGTTTAAATGTATGTGCAACATGAATTCGAAACGGAAGCCATTTTTGCGTGTGTGTGTCTGATACTCAACAGGAGAGGCAGCCTTCACTGTGAAGTTGGGAAAAAAGCCTGTCTTTCAGAAGGAGTTGATGGAGAGATGACACATGGTCACCCATGTGGCACCTTCATAAAAGATGTCAAGAATGATAAGGGTTTTTTAAAATATTTTTGTCCTGCTCTCTGACTTCCAGCCTGAACCACTTTGACTTTCCGCTAAGTTGAGATTTTAGTGCAGTGCTTTGAGTTCCATCCTCATATTTGCTATTTCCTTCTCGTATTCACTGCCTAGCCTTTGGGAACTATTTTTAGTGTCCCACATGCCTGCTCTTCTCACACTTCTGTTTGAATCAATACAAGGCCTGGAATGAAGTAGGTGTTTAATAAACACATGAACGTGTAGAGAAGACCAACTTTGGCTCTATTGCTACATCAATAATTTTTATTTAGCATTATGATCTTTCTATGCATGTGCAGTTGGTTCTAAAAATCACTTGTTTGGCACCAAAGCATGACTAATATGATTATGGGGAAAACGCCTCTAATTTCTCCAAATACCAGAAGGAGGCCTCATGGGCCCAGAACTACTGACTAGTCTGATGGACAGCTGTTGGCCCAAAGAGGGGGTATCTATTAGGGAGCCCTACTGGCGTCCCTTTACCAGGTACAGACGAGATTTCCCTGACTCTATTCTTTGCAGTAAAGTTTTCCTGCTGCAGTGTTTACATGAGCAGAAGCATCTCCATTTCAGAAATTCAAGTGCAAACAAACAATCTGTCTGTCTGCAGAACATTCCTTTAAAGTCAGATGAGTTTATTTAAAGCATGGTAGCCCTGGGAGGGGTATGAAGATTGGCCAACCACAGAGCCTGAAGGAACCCAGTGGCCTGGCTAACTTTCCACTAAAGTCTGTGTCAAGGTTTGTTGGGGCGGGGTAATGTTTCATATCAAATAACTCAGACAGTGGATTAAACACATTTCTATGCAACTGTGGCAGATTTGGGTTTATTTCTACCCTACAGTCCTTAAATTACAATACCTCTTTTGATGTGGCATATGCACATTGTGTATTCTTAACTGCTTATTTAGATACAGTTGGGACTCTCAGAAGCCTTTTTTTTTCACTGTAGATGCCAATAAATATGTCTTTAGGGAGAAGTAAATAAACTGTACTTTTATATCCCTGGTTTGGAGAGCCTAATAAGGCTTAAATTTTTTATAACCTAATGACAAGCCATGTCTACCACTGCATCATATCAAAGAATTTTAATTTTCCTTAAAAGGAAAGATGCAAGATTTTTCAGTCTAATAATGACCTGTGATGGCTTTCTATCTGGAAATTCTGACTGCCTTCATTGTCTGGTGTCTCCTTATTGTCTCTGAAAACTAAATTTATGGACAAGCTTCATTGAATAAAGGCATGAGATTCCTGGTGAAAGTACTTTTCTTTTTCACTAGTAGTAGCTGACTTAATCCTAGCACCACTACTACATCTGTGTTCCTTCTGTCTCTTCACTTGAGGTACAGTATTATATCAAACTTTTCTATTTGACATCTTGAGGTATTTGTAATGTTTCCGCCATCACAGTGATCCTGTAGATGTTTTATAATGAGTGAATAGGAATCAGGAAGAGCCAGAAAGGATAAAGGCAGCTGCCAAGAAAAGGCACGAAGCCCAGAGCATTCGGGCAGTGGACCTGACCTGGACAGGAGGTTAGGGAAGGACAGAGCTCAGGAGAGCCTAGAATCCATTAAACCCAAGCAATGGGGCCTAACCTCCCTGGCTTCAGATTAGGATCCCCATGCTCTGCCCTCTTACCTCTTAATCGGGGCTGCATCCCCCTCGCCCACCCCCTCCCTCGGGGCTGTAAGAGAACACATGGGTAGGGGAACTGATGCTTAATGCTGGCTGGTGACCAACATCCCACCAGCTTTGGAGTTCAAAATTCTGACCTTTGAGTTCATTGTCTAGCGCTTCCAGTTCCTTGTTCACTTGGATTCCCACTGTTGAGGAGGCCATTTAAGTTAATCAGTGACACTTTGATGACTTGGCATACTTTTAGCCTCTGGAGCCTTGTGTATGAGGGCAGAGGAGGGAGATTGGAATTGTGGTTGGGCTTCACTGCCAAGCATAGCATTGTGTGTTACCCTGACCCTTTTTTGGAGTTCTTGGGGCCCTAATTGAGTAATCCTATTAGTGGTGTATTTTAGCAGAAAAATACAGTAGAAGAAAGAAAAAATACGGTTCCATAATCATGTACAGTAAACTTCATATTATATGTATTGTCAATCATCATGCAAAAATGGTATATCTTACTGACTTGGAAAACAAATCATTTAAAAGCTTTATTCTTTTCATTTTTTGCTATTTGGGATTTTCTACTTCATAAATCTTAATCATTTTTTGGAGCTTGTCAAGTCTGAACTGTCTTATTAAAGAAAGATTATTGTCTTTTAAAAAGCTGACTTTTGCTATCTTTGAGATTTTGTAGGAATGACAGTAGCAGTGCATGGGAAGGTCCTCTTTTGGATCTTACTTGATTCAGCAAATTAGTCAGCTGCTGAAGAACAGTAAATGTCTGTTGATAACTTTAGGAAAACATTTTGTTCTTTGTTTAAAACCCACATTTTTATACAAGTTATATGTGAATATTAAAATATGTAGAATATTTCAGGAAAATAAAAACAGAGGGATACATGTATTTATAAAGACTGGGGAAATGCAATTTTTTTAGTTAACATTTGAGTGCATCAAATTCCAGAGGAGGGAGTCTCCTTTGAAAATTATTGTGTAGACAGAATGATTATATGCAAATTGCTTAGTATATTTCTCTGTTTATATGCATGTGTGTGTATGGAATCTGTGGGCTTTTTTGTGTGGGTGGATATGTGGTCAAATTATGTGGATGGGCTTGTTTGTTGGGAAGTATAGGGTATATACAGGAAATTAGGAATTAGGAGTCCTTATGGTTTTACTTTAGCAGAGGTAAGGATAGATTGGAGTGGCTTTCACTTCTTTATATGAAATCATTTAAGCTGGCATTATTCTCATAATAGACGGCAAATACAAATTCAAAACAGTTTTAAGAAATGAAATTCTCACAAAGAAGTTGAGCTTACAAAACAATAAAATTAGTGGGCATATTTTTTTTAATTGGAATTACCTGACCCAGCATGTAGTAATTTTGTTTCTGTAAAACCAACTCCCAGGTCACTGAAGAAACAACTCTTCTATACCCTCCATTCTTAAAAACCAGTCTGAATAATTTAGCCCACTTGAAACAAATAGCTACATAGCCATCTGCCTAGATATGCTTTAACCCTAAGCCAATGAGGGCGGTAACAGTGGAGAGCTCCAAAATGCGTACAGTCTGCATACAGCGTAGGACTGAAAAAGGACACCAGCATCCACAGATGGGTTTGCCTACATGGCAAAGATGAGAGGAAAAGCGAAAAGTGTTTATTTCCTCAGGAAATCTCATATATTCATTCTGATGGGAACACATCCATTCAACAAACATTTAGTGAGAGCCTACTATGTGCCAGACCCTGTTCTGGGTGCCAGAGAAGATTCATGAGAGAGCCCCTCCTGGTGTGTAGGTATTGCCATATACATTGGAACATGTTATAACAGAGTCTGAGCAGAGCCTGACTACACCTCCTCAGGGTAGGTGAACCCCACCAATAAGGTGACATTTGAACTGGGTCCTGAGGGATGAATAGGAGTCTCCAAGTAGAGGCTGAGGAGGCCATCTCTGGCAGCAAAAGTAATGCAAAGAGGGTAACAAAATACATGGGGTGTTTGGGAACGGCAGGAAACATAGTGTGGGCTAGGTAGATAAACACTTTCTGGCTCATACCAAAGAGGTCACGGTCTCAGCTGGCAGATCTTTTTTTTTTCTTCTTGGCCCATACAGTGTTTTAAAAATATTTTGAATTAGTTGCCAAGATTTTTAAATTGGAAGATTTCTCATAAAATTTCCAGATTTCTGGCTTCTCTTGAAAAAAAAAATGGAAGATTTGGCAACTCTGGGCCCATATTCTCACATGGCAACAAATGACTGGAACTGAGTAGCAGCTCCCGTGCCTCCTCCCTTTTTAAAAGAGGCATGTGCTTGCCCGCTCACCCCAGTCCCCACCCTGCCGTCTTCTCTCCCCCATGTTGTATGCCTAGTCACCTCAGAACCTGCTGGTCATGAGGGGAGAATGTTGAACAAAACAGCCATATTCTTGTTTGCATGGAACACAGAGTAGAAGAGTTTCTGGAGAAACACGGGAGGAAGAAGGGACTTGTATATCTTCCTAAGGAATGAAGGTTTTATCCTATAGGCCCATGGAGAGACAATAAATATTCTTAAGACAGTGGTGTGATTAAATGTGTCCTTCAGAACTCTGACAGGAAGATGAAAAATGACTTGGAAAGAGAGAATTGAAGGCAAGGAAACAAGCAAAAAGTCATCAGAGCAGCTGAGAAAAACTCAGACTATACAGCGGTATCCCACTTATGGCACTGGAAAAGCCAAACTTTGAACCACTGAAGCATTTTCCAAAGAGAGATCTCATGTCTTCAAATACAGTAAAATATCAGTTTTATGTATTTTACATGCAGAAAGAAAAAAGAAACTTTACCAGGGTAACAGTGTACAGAAATGCCAGCCTTTGAGGTTTCATACTGAGAGCCAGCATTAAGCCTTAGGCCTCAGACCAGCGCAGCACACACCTCCAGGCAGCCCCACAGGTCTGTTCCCATCATCTCCCAATGCACAACTTGCCATGACCTAGGCCTGCAGAGAGGAATTTATATATTAGACCAAACTGAGCCTATTGGAAATAAAAATTTAAAAATGATAGACATATCCCTTGTCCTTGTTGTAGATTCCTCTCAACAGGAGACTATATATTTATTAACTACTTATTTAGAGGCCAGAATTCTGTTTACCTCAGACACTCTTGAGGACACGAGTCATTACGTTTAAATCCCAGCAAAATGTGCTCAAGGTCAATCATGTTCTGTGGATACAGGTTTTACTGTCTAAGGGTTCCATCTATTTACCTTTAACTGAAATTGTCCTTTTATCATTCTCTCCCTTATATCCTTCTCCTAGACTTCCCTTGGTCAGGGAAGGGGAAGAGCAAAGCTGAGAGGGAGCAAGGAAGATCATGATGCCAATGGATTGCCTACTTTGAAAACTGGGGTGGGGGTGGGGGAATGTACAGTCGTATGATTAAGAGGAAACACAGACCGCCACAGATCTTTCTTGTAATAACTAAAATTTTTCCCAATTCTGGATGCTTATATTCCAAAGGGTTCACTGTCAAATACAGTTATTCGTAAGTGCCTAAATCCTCCATTCATACTGCTAAGCGTTTCTGTCCTTTCACAGCCTGAAACTTGCTTCTCGCGTTTCCTGTCAAGGACTAACACTCAGCTACGCAGAGAGATGAGTTCCATGTCTTCTGTATAGATGTATGGATCCACCTTGGATGAAGGAGATCTCAGAATTCATAGCTGTTTTAGTAAAGGAGCAAAAAACCTACTAAGGGGCTTTCTAACATTAGAGCACTCTGTATTTTAATAAGATAGCGAACAGTCATGGGGATGTAAAATACAGCAAGGGAATATAGTCAATAATATTACAATAACTGTGTGTGGTGCCAGGTGGGTACTGGATATATTGGGGGGGGTCACTTTGTAAAGTGTATGATTGTCTGACTATTATGTTATAAACTAATATAAACCTAAAACTAATATAGTATAATAATGACTGTCAAAAAAAAAAGAAAAAATGTGTCTATTATTACCATTTTTATTCTGACACAACCAGGCATTTTTTACTTTAAGACAAAATTATTTTTTGTACAGTAAACTGAAACATATCCATTCTTCTGCAGAAATATCCTTGTAATCACATTCTTTAAAAAACACTTCTTTTAAAATGAACACATATATTAACTTAAGCCAAAGACATTTGTACATCTTTTTAATTGAAGACTACCCTAAAAAATATTAAACAATAGCACAGATATATTAAAATTATGTGTCTCAAGTATCCAAAGATTATTTCTCAGTTAACTCAAAATAATATTAATTTAAGTTTTTAAACTGAGAGTCTTGACAAACCTTATGATTTATAGCATTATATAAATTTATCTCTTTTTATAGGTATTACCTATTATGATAAAAATTTACTTGGACATACAATTTTCAGTTTTATAATCTTAAAGGACTGACTAGCAAAAGCAATAAAGGAAATTTAGGGATTTAAATTAAACTTTTTTAATGAAAAATTAAGACTAGCATAAAGTAGAATATGTTGGTGATGTTGCTTTTTAATATGGTGGTAAAATTAGTGGCAAATTATGCAGTAGTTTTTAAACCTAAAATTATTAAATAGCTATTTTTCCTAAGAATCATTTTGATAGGAATATTACATGAAATTTTTGAAAATACAATTTACAACTGTGTGTATTTATAAGCCAAAATTTTAAATGCTATAAATCATGTTAAAAAGCTCTGTCATTTTGCTTTCCTCCTTACCTTATAACCCAGTAACTAAGGCCCCACTTTTTTGTTTCAAGAGCTAAATATGTCAATGTTGTTTTTAAAAGTCAATTGGAACAAGAGCTTGTTCCATTAAACCTAATTTCTGATATCTTTTCCTTTTGGTTAGATCTATCTGAACTAGATATTCCTCACGGGACACGTAATAACCCCTTTTTTATTAATTAACTTCTCCACTTTTCAGAGAGACAGGGAAAAAGTAAATGAGAGAAAGCTGGCTGTAGCCCAGCTACAGACAAATATGGAAGTTATCGATTAGGTGAGAGGGAGAATCTGAGGGGTGTTAAAAACCCCTGCTGCCTGTTTTATAACCCCAGGGAGCACAGGCAGACACCACGGGAGGACCTCCAGCTGAAAGTGCAGGGCCTGGATCTCTTCAGGTTTGTCTCTGTCCTCTACATAGGATTCTCCTTGCTGACTGAAGGGGTTCACTGGAACCTGGGTGCTGAAGTCTCGCTTGAGGTGTCCTCATCATTTCACAGGGACTTCTAGTTCTTTGTTCCTTTCTGTAGAGTTCAGGGAGGCCTGGTCTGAACTTTTAAATAAACTTCTCCTTGAAAATTCTGGTTACTGGAAAATCTTTTAGGGAAGCAATTTTAGAATCCAAACTGCATTTGGAAGTTTCACTGTGTCAGTCAAAAAATAAGACCAATGGACAGCCAAGATTCTGTTGCCTTTTCTGTTCATGTCCCAAGTTCTCCAGAATGGCAACTATAATTTCAAATTGTTCTTGATTAAATTATACCATTTTGAAAGAGGCTTATGAGTGAAAAGCGTAATTCAAAAAACATGAAGAAATCAGACGTTCGACCCAGAGCGACCAGCGACTGAGACTGGGACCACACCGCGTGCCCGGCTGGACTCCGCCAGAAGGGACGCTGCGGCCGCAGTCCCGGGTTTCTGCAACAGAAACGGAGGCTGGCCATCATTAACAGTGGGATTGACAAACCCTTAGCCCTGGGCAGATAAAACTAAAACATATACAGTAATCATTCTCAGGGGCGCGAAGAAAAGATGGAAGAAACCCTTATAAAGTTTGTAAGGATGACTCAAGGCCAAGTTTATCCCATGGATGCCCATCTGATAAGAACTGCTGAACTCCTCAGCCTGTGGAGCCATCTTAATATAAGTCCATTGAGTCTGCGCCTGTGGTCGCTGCTGGGCCTCACTTGACTGACCCAATTCTAATGAATCAAAGACCTTTCTTTCATGATAGTTAGAACAGACCCATTCAGGAAAAAGCAGAAACCAAATATCAAATTTCTGCTTGGGCATATTGACACTGGAAATTTGCCACATAGGTTTATACTCTAAATTTCCAATATTTGAATTGAAGTGTGACAAAAGGAAACATCCATTTGGTCAAAGAGTAAATTATATTCCTAAATGAAGATACCTATATTCCTAAATTCCCAAATTATATTCCTACATAAACATCAGAGTCCCCTCATGTTGCTTTTAGGCTGCCTGAACAGCAGTGACCATGGCCTCTTGCTTTGAATCTGTCTTTTAGTTCTGAGTGGTATAAGATTCATTGTGCTTGACATAAGGAACAAAAGGAATTAGAGTGAATTTGTATCTCAACCTAAGGACTTTGGAGTAATTATTTTAGACTCTGAGTGCAATTGAAACATACTCTTGAATGAGCTATTTTTATATCTATGATCTACTTGGACTCTGGATTACAAGGCTTGCTTCTGACTCACGTGCCAAGGCCAGACATCACTGGCTTCCCAGGGTAGAAATGGGAAGGTTAGTTTAACTGCTCTCCAAATAGCACACATGTAGCAGCTATTGCCTGTGCCATTTATCTGTTGGAAGTCTGAGCTGTCAGACTTCGAGAGCAGAGCTTTGGGCATCCTTGCCCAATCTGCTCCAGGTAGCCCGATGGTCAGCATTACCTCTACATTGCTGCACTGAGGGAGAGGCCAGGGGATTCCAGTCCCACTTCCTCCACTCCTTGTGGCCTTGACATTACCAAAGGAAACAGAAAATAATCTTGTACCCTGCACCACACTGAGTGACTGTTGCTTTCTTACTTCCCCACCCTGAATAGGCAAATTCTATACTACTTGGCTTCTTGGGAGGTTTATTTAGCAAGAATAAAACCACCTTACTAAATGGCTCTTATTTTTCTGCAAAGGAGGAAACAGAGGCAATTTATTAGGATGCACTATTAATGTATTATCACAGAAGCTCTTAGGGATGAAATAGGGAAGCTGTCAAAAACCAAACAGCATGTTTCACTCTGAAACCAATGGCCCTCGTAGTACTCCCCACTGAGGGCCCTATCCTTGTGCAGACAGTGTGGAGACCTAGGCTGGAGGTTAACTCTGGCTCTTTCCTCTACACTGTGAAAAAAAGGAGCATGGTTTTGTCACAGTGGGTGGGTGACAGGCCCTGAAGTCAGGGAGCCATCTCCACCCCCTTAGATCTTAAAATAGGTATTTGATCTTAAAGCTTCAATTTTTCATCTATAAATGGGTATAAAAATAGTTCCAAGCTCATTGATTTTTGCCTGCAAAATTAATGAAGCATGTTTCCATCCTTGCATATAGAAAGTGTTTATCAAGCCTTTGCTGTTATTACTTAACAAAGTTCGTGAGTCCCCAAGACCGTTCTCACTTTTGACACCATTGGCAAGTTTGAGCATCCCCAAGACTACCCTCAGTTTTAATTATTCATAACACTCATAGAACTCAGAAAAGCTGTTATACTCATGGTTGTAGTTTATTACAGTGAAAGATACTGATTAAAATTAACCAAAGAAGAGAGGCATAGGGCAGGATCTAGGAGAGTTCCAGGTGCAAGAGTGGTCCTCTCCCAGTGGAGTCATTCCACAGCGTCTGCATCTTCTAGTAACTATGTGTGGCAGCACACACAGAGTCATCAAACAGGGAAACTCACGTGAGCTTTGCTGTCCAGAGTTTTTCTTGGGGCTCAGTCACACAGACGTGACTGACTGGCTGTATCACTGAACTTAGCTTCTCGCCCCTCCAGAAGTCAAGCTGATACTGCATGGCTATAAATTACATTGTTAGCACAGACTGTCTGGTGTGGCCCAAGGCACCAAGTAAACAAAACAATACTCATTCAGCTGGACATTTCAAGGGCTTCAAGGTTGTCTCTTAGGAGCTGGAAAAAAAAAGACAAACATCTCTTAGGGCAAAGTTAATCCTTGACTGCAAACCATTGATAATCAGACCTTTTTTGCACTATCCATAAATCACTAAAATAAGATTTCAAGCCCAGGTAATTACTTCTTCTGTGAAAAATCATGTTTTGAGCACTTACTATAATCCCTGCACCCTGATGGGCAATGGAGAGGAAAAGCTCTGCAAGCCAGTGCCTCCCTGCATGAATTAGTGGGAGGATCAGATGTTTACGCAAATGATCACAGTGCTCTCCACTAAGATATTCTAGGGACCCAGTGAAGAAAATATGTGATTTCACTTGGAATTGTAGGAAAAAAAAACTAAATTATTTGTCTTCGGGAGAATTTTATTTTGATGTCATTATCCTGAAAATTAGATCTTTCTATCTTGAAGAATGGCCTAACTGAATTACATTCTTAGTCTATAAATGAGAGCTAATAACCACACTCCAGTGATTGACACGGTAGTCACAACTTTTTAAAGCTTCTCACTAGTTACGTCACCCATTCAAACCTCTCTAACTAGTTAGCCCCTGTGCTTCACTTCCCATGACGTGACTTCTGTTGATTCCTTCAAAGGTCTCTGCTGCAGGGCCCCCGCTTCTGTGGCGGGGCAGCGGCTCAGGGGTAGAATGGGAAGAACAAGTATTTGTCACGTGTTTAGAAGAAAGTGATTCTCACAAAGTACAAATAGGTGCTCACTTTTCTATATTGACTGTCTGGATCAAGGATCAGCGAACTCTTTCTGTGAAAGGTCACGTAGTAGATAGTTTAGGCTTTGCAGGCCAGGTGGTCTCTGTTGCAATTACTCAGCTCTGCTCTGCCAGTGTGAAAGCAGCTGTCTCAGCAATAAATACAGCAAGGAATAGGTGCAGCTCTGTTCTAAGAAAACTTTATTTCCAAAAATGCAACTGGCCAGATTTGACTATGAGCTCCAGTTTGCAGACCCCTAATCTGGGTCACTCGTTATCGCATGAGTGCTGTGGATTTACTTTATGCAGGAATGCTGAGGAGTGAAGAGGAGTTTTCTTAATGCAGAAACATAAGTAGGCCAGAGATTAAGAGTATATGATCATCAGCTTACAATTCATTGTGCCAAAATGAAACAGAATTTAAGTTACGTGAGTGACAAGAATGGCTAAGACAAATATGCCAAAGCTATCCTTTTGACCCACTCTGCCAAGCTCTGCTCTTACGGCTAACACCTTGTGAAGTACCTGAGAAGCCTGAGGCTCTGGCTAGGCTTTCGGAAAAGAATGGAGGATTTGAGAGATAAAGTTTATCGTCATGATATAAAAGGGTTTTGGATTTTCTGATTATAAGAGGGTACTTGAGGCTGTATCTATACAACATGAAGTAAAGTAGAAAATGGATCTTAATTTGGTCATCATAACAAGCCACATCGGATGTTAGAACCACTCCCATGTCTACTCGATATTCTTTTTCCTCCTTTCTGCCTTTCCAGTGGAGAGTTGATTTTACTGGGGGAAGCAAAGTACCCAAACAAAAAGGAATTGGATTTCCCAAGCTGCCCTTTCAAACCAGAAGTGACTCATGTGAGAGAGTTTGGCCATTGGTAAGTAGGCAGGATTCTACTGGCAGAGGTTCTAGGAATGCTAGTTTCCTTGTTAAAAAGAGACAGACTTAGTTGGCATAAAAATGGGCCCTATGCGCTTCCTTCTTCCTGCTAAGAACATGGATAGGATATCTACAGACAAAGTGACTATCCTGTAGTCACGAAAATCGAACACCAAGGAAGACGGAGCAGAAAACTACAAGTAACCTCCATCTTTGATGCTTTCCTTAAATGTCTGTGATGCTTTTTTTCTGGACTTCTGGTTTATTTGAGAAACAATTTTATTGCTTGATTCACTGCTGGGTTTCCGTTCAATTTAGCCACACACACCTTGATGGGATTAACTGGCTTCAGACTTTTCAAAGCCATGAAAATCAGTTCATACAAAGTATAAAATCTTGACTTGGCTTTGAATTGTAGACAGTAGAGTTAAAAGCAAGACAGTGCTGGACTAATCAGTGCTTTGGTTCAGGCTCTGCTACTCTTCTTCATCTCGTTAGCTGCAGTTTTAGGAATCCTAGTGGCTGCTGAGAAAGGCATTTATGATGGTGGAGTGTGGGCCCATTAAAGAGTCTGGTTAGCTGAACACAGTCAAGGCTCTACATGTTTAGTACAAGCAGCTTCACAAAAACTCAGCAAAAAAAAAACAAAAAACAAAAAAAACCCCAGAAAATCTCAGCATTTGTGAATTAGTACACAGCCCCAAGAGTGTTCCCACATTTTTACTGTTATCTATAAAGTTCCTCAAATTAACCATTTTATATAAAAGGAAAACATTTTTTAAAAAGTTTTAATTATCCATTCCTTGTTCTCTACCCAGCTTTATAAATAAATTCTATTGAAACCATGTTTATGATGAGCAATTCTTTAAAAATTTGCTCTTAAAAGCCTTTGCCATTAATATTTCAGTTAATTAAAAATGCATTATGCCTTAATCCTTTGTAAATGCACAACAGAATAAAACAGCATATAATATTGAAGTTGGTAGTTTCTTCGGAATTAGATGGTTGGGTTTACAACTGATGGTTTATTAATGTAAACCTAGTGGGGGGTAAGCCAAAGAACATTTCATGTTCTGATGTTTGCAAAAGAGATCAAATTTACAAGGGCATTATTTTTTCCTACTGAATTCCTAAACGTTACTATTAAAAGACATAGAATATGTGTAATACAAACATGTGTATCCCAAGGGGCAGTTCAAAAAGATTGCTAAACATGGAAAGTTTATGGAGGAATCCAAAGTCAAATTAATATACCAGAGTTTGGATACTCATTTGGATCTTGGAAATGTTTTTCTCAGATTAAAAAGGAGTTTTGGTGTGGGGCCCCATTATGGAAAACATGCATAATTTATTTAAAAGACCAAAGCAAATGGGAATTCACAGTTTGAAATATGGATAATTATGCTATAATTAAAGGACTAGCTTGTTTTTGTTTTAAAATTATTGTCTTCAGAGTTTCCACCTACCCCCTAGTGCTTTTCAGGGATTCAAAAGTTTAGAAAGTATTTTCTTCATAGTCCTGATAGTTTTTATCTTCTTTTCAGATGCAACACAATTCAATGACATATTTCCCACTATGCTTTCAATACAATACAACGATGGAAACCTCCTTATCCTCTCCCTTATTATGAGGGAATTATTTAAAGTATATCTAAATAAAGTATAGATATCTAATTTAAAGTATATCTAAATCCACAAAATCAATGAAATAGACTAAAGTTTTGGTTGGTTACCTAAGTAAATGAATGAGTTCTCTGTACAATAGAATCATTATATAAAATTATTCATTCAAGAAATTTTTCCTAACCATTTGTGTGTGTTGGGTCCAGTGGCTATCCATTGAGCATCCAATATCTGACTCCAGAGGCTAGACAGCCATAGTTCCATAAGGATTCCAAAACTCTTCATTAGTCTTGCAACACATGGTAAGAAGCACAACAGATCTTGAGCTGAGATTAAACCCTCAACTCATCTTCTTCCTACATTTTATTAAATTACAAACAAACAAAACCATGCAGTCGTGCAAAAGAGACATAGGGACTTTATTCACAATGTCTAAAAATTCTATGTAATACATTCCAGCAAATAAACATGTATTTAACTTCTCCCATAATCATGAAGACATGGAATTATATATTCAAATATAAAAACTAGTTTTAAGAAGAAAATATCCAAGACTCAAGAATGTTTAGATCATAAATAATTATGGTAGCAACTGAACTTTGGATTCACATTCCCATACTACTTTCTTTCTTCTACATGTGTATGTACATTGTGTAATTATATATACTCAGATCATGCAGTGACTCTTTATAAGATTTGGTATTCTATTAAATGCCCACACAAGTAAATTATACCTAGAATAAATAGTTTATATATTCATTCTTTTGACATAAATGCTGGAAGAGGTTTTTTTTCAGAGAACTAAACCAAAAGTGTAAAATATATCATTTTGTTTTACAATTCCTGAAATCTATTTGATCTAATGTACTATAGACTGTCTCCTTTAGCTGTTTGAACTTGAGTACCTGAACATGCTACATAAGCAAAAAGTCTTATGACTGCATATAGGACAATATACTTGAGAGATTAAATCGAATATAACTGAAACGATGTTAGCCTGACACCTATTTAATGGTATGCATAATCACCTTTGTACCACATAGTAGTGCACACAAAGGGCAGTAATTCGGATTACTTTTAAAAAGTCAAACCTATCTAGCATTTGGGAATCAACTGAGAAAACAGAAGACAGGGAACTAAGTGGTGCCGGAAGATGTCTTGAGGTTCCTCTGACCATCTCTAGACTCAATTCCCAGTGGAGTCCACCTTCTCCCTTCTCTTGGCTGAGCAGCCAGGGAGGTGGCGCTCCCTCATTGCTAGTTGGAGGGTCCCTTTCTCTCCACCAAGTGCAAAGAGAGACAAAGCAAGAAGTGAAGGAATGAATGTGGGGAAGGCATTGAGATGAAGGAGAAGAAATTAAAACAGGAAAACAAGGGAAAATAGGAAGGATACTAAAATAGGCCAGTCCTGGATTATGAGTAGTAAGAGAAGGCATCCTTGGTGAGAATCTACACTGTAGGTATCTGCTTGAGTGAAATTATTTTTGTGTTTGACCTTGATCCTTTTTGTATAACTACTATTTGCTCCCATTAGATTACTTCAATAATATAAAAATAATCAGAATTTAAATCACTTTCAAAGCTGATTTTTTAACTTTCCTGCATTTTCGGAATACTGTTGTTTTCCTATCAATTGCAGATTGGGTTTTTAAAGCTATGTAAACTAGCCTGTTATGTCCCACCAATGTTTAAAAAAAACTAAACTAGAAGACCCATTTCAAATATTTCACACATTATGCTGGTAGATCTGATGATAATTCTAGGTTCAGAAACATAAATGTTTGATAAACGTGTTGATAGAATACTGTAATCTTTGCCATTCATCAAACTTTGTTTAAAAAAACAACACTGGTGATTTCTACTATAGTGTTAGTA
Source organism: Phyllostomus discolor (assembly GCF_004126475.2). Taxonomy (NCBI): domain Eukaryota; kingdom Metazoa; phylum Chordata; class Mammalia; order Chiroptera; family Phyllostomidae; genus Phyllostomus; species Phyllostomus discolor. Next base: position 29,960,432 of record NC_040906.2, read on the forward strand.
TTAAAAATAGGGCATCAGCAAAGTAATTACAAGTTGAAAATAAGAATAAAAACCCACTCAGAATGAAATTAGGAAGGATCAAATTGTGAAAGATGAGATGAGTCATTGATAACAGTCCCAAAGTGAGTCAGTAAATGCAAGATTAACAGAGCATGCACAGTGCAGTCAAGGTGACCTCCAGAGCGGGGGACTAAATAGAGCGCTTGTAACTAAGGAAGCTCCAACTGAAATAATTGCATTGCATTCTATTTGAGAAAGAATAAGCTAATATGGAATGTTCAATGCACTGAATTTTGCAAATCTCTATGTCCTAATAAAGGTGAAGTTCCTGCAAAGCCTTTCCACCAGATTCTTTTCAGTTCCCGCAGGCATCTCCAGAAATATTTTTGTTTGAAAGGTATGTCACAGGTGCCCTTTCTGTTTGGCATTTTAAAAAAAGTCTCAGTTTCTCCAAAGATGGAGCCTTTATTCATTCTGGACTTCATCTTTCCATCTGTAAAATGGGAGCATAGAGCCGGTTAATCACAAAGACTGGTTAACACCAGAGGTGTTAACTCTTTCTTTCTCTCTTCCTTCCTGGACTCCTAAAGCTACCTTCCTTTTATTACAGCCAAGTTTTCTCTTATCCCAGTATCTGTATATTTTGAATACATCTCATTAATCCATAGCAAAAGTAGTTGTTAAATATTGGGTGAGTACTCTGCCAAGGAGCCCTTACTCTGCTGTATTTCATTTAATCTCAATAAACTAATGACATTGTTTCATAACAATAAATATTCACCTATATCATCCCCTACATTGTATCACAACAACAGTCCATATTCTTAAATGTCCAAATGTTGGCTACTTACTCAGTTTTCAATGTTATAATATTAAAAGAATAAATATTGACATACACAAGGTGGGGTAAAAGTGGGTTTACAGTTGTGAATAGGTGAAACAGTTTATTCTTATATTATTTTTAAATTAATTATTGTATTACTTTCCATATAAACAACTGTAAACCTACTTATGCACCACCCTGTATGTAAAAAATGTTATAATAAACATTATATATCATTCATTCATTCATCCAACAACTATTTACTGAGTGCCTGCGATGTGCCAGGCATTAGAGTTATGAAGCTGGTTAAGCGAATTTTATCCCTTGGGTTTGTGGACCTTACAGTGCACTGGAAAATATAAGAAGTAGACAGACAATTCTATTACAGAGTGAGTACATAACTGGAGCACAAAAAAAAGGCTTCCTGGAGTGGTGCCCTGGAAGATGAGCAACAGCTGGTAGAAATATGTGGCAGAAGGTTCCTAGAGAGGAGAAAGGGAGGGATTTCTACAACAGAGCTAACGTGTTTTATAAAGTGCAAGTTGCAATCCATTTGTCAGTTACGAAACCAGTTTCATGGGTCATGGCCAGTATTTCATGTACAATGAAGTAGAATAAAATGGAATGGAAAATATCAGAGTGCATCTCTGTGGAAAGGATAAATTTTGTTTTAAAAAAACTTTTGTTTCATTATGTGTGTGAACCAAGTCAAAAAATTTTTAAGAAACACTGAGCAAGAATGGCAAGGGTATGTAGGGAAGGCAGCGTAGGAAGTGTCAACGATGAGATCTGAAATAAATGCTGAGTAAGAGCCACTGAAGAGTAATTCAAGAAATAAGGTGATCAGCTTTGTGTTTTGAAAAGAAACCTCTAGAAAAGAAGATTAAAGAAGAGCCAGGAGACTAGGGACTCACGTGGCTCTTGCAGTAATGCATTAGAGATGAAGATGGTCTGGACTAGGAGAGTAGTAATAGAGCTGAAAGGAAAGCCCAGTTTAAGTTTAGCTCTCAGTACATAAAGGTACTGATCTGGACTGTGGCATAATTCCCTGCAGCAATAAACAGTAGGAGACGTGGAAGGCAGAGAAGGCAGAACCATTGATCCGCACTTGGTTCACTAGTAGGTACAATGGGATGGCACCAGAACTTGTGACTAAAAGAATGAAGGAAATGTTAGTGAAATCTAACCTGGATAAAAAATTATATGAAATGCAGAAATTGATTTTTTAAAAAAATGAGAATAAGATACCCACCAGAATGGCTAAATTAGCAATTCCCAAATGTTGGTGATGATATGGAACAAGCGAACTCTCAAATACTACTAATGGAACTAAAAATTGGCTGGCAGCATCTACTAAATCTCATACTATACAAATCTGATGACCCAGCTATCCCTCTCCTTGGCACTCAAATGCATCTGTCCAAAAAGACTTTGACAGGAGTGTTCATATCAGCCTTATCCATTATAATAGAAAACTGAGAGCGATCTAAGATTCATCAATATTAGAAAAAATATACTGTGATCTTTAGACATTAAAACATTATACTGTCTCTTTAGTATACTTATGAGATTAATCCATTTTTTTAGAGTATGAAAGAAGCAGACACAAAAGAGTATGTACTGCATAATTTCATTTATAGGAAGGCCAACGCAGATAAAGCTAACCTGAGGGAAATGAGAACAGTTGTTGCTATTGATAAAACCCAGTGATGGGCTGGTAGAGACTCTACCAGCAACTCTAAAGGCTTCTAGGAGTGAAACTGTTCTTTCTTTAAAAAAATTTTATTTGTTGATTTGAGAGAGAGAGGGGAAGAGAGAAAGAGAGAGAGAGAGAGAGGATATTTGTTGTTCCACTTATTCATGCATTCATTGGTTGATTCTTGTATGTGCCTTTATGTGCCCTGACCAAGGGTCAAACCTGCAAGCGTGGCATATTGGGACAACGCTCTAACCAACTGAGCACCCCCCTGGCCAGGCCTGGAAAATGTTCTGTTTTTCCATCTGGGAGGTGATTACGTACTTGGGTTCACTGTGTGAAAAGTAATCAGGCTTTACATTGATGATTTTTTATTGTGAAATATGTTTTACTTATGTTTTTTAAAAGGTAGAAGGTGAACAGAGACTAATTATTGTCTTTGAATAAATTCTAGCCTAAGTACAATTTCCAGTTCCACAGACAGACACCTCAACTGCCCAAAGCTGAGTTTCTCATACACTTCAGTTCATGGCTCGCTGGCCCAGGCCTGACATCTTTTGTATTGCACTTATGTTACCTTTATTCTCTTTATCCTCCATCTTTCTCCCTCCCAGGTACCGATCTGCATGTATTTACTATATATCCTTTTAATTCACTGTCCATTTTTCTGTGTAGAAATATGTATATCCTTAAAAAGTTCATAGTGGTAGTGTCAACATATGCTTTTAATATATAGACAAGTACATATTGTGTGTGTGTATATATCAATGTATACAGATAACACTGTACTAATTGTACTCATTTTGTTTCCTATGTATTAGCCCTAAATACTGTGATTTTGAGGTATATTCATGCTCCATGAAAATATAGCTAATTTATTATCATTGCTGCCTGTGTTCCACTGTGTGCACGCGCTTCACTTACTCATCACCCTGATGGTGAACGTGTGGGTTGTCTCCTGCTCCTCGCTACCGCAAACTGCACCGGTCTCCTTACGGATCTGTGTGAGAGTTAGTTAAAAATGCGTTACAGGCTTTTCATCTTCAGCATAATTTTTTTTTCTAGGAAAATGTAATCACGTTCCCATCAGGTTTTATAATTTTTCCCTCCCAATCTGATAAGCAAAAAACTCTCAGTATGGTCTTTTTTTATTTTATTAAATTTACTGGGGTGATGTTAGTTAATAAGATTATGTAGTTTTCAAGTGCCCATTTCTGTGATACATGATCTGTATATTGCATTGTGTGCCCACCACCACCACATGTTTGGCCCCCTTTAACCTTCACTCCCCCTCCACCCCCTTCCCTCTGGAAACCACCATCCTGTTGTCTGTGTCTATGAGTTTCAGTTTTATATCCTGCATATGAGTGAAATCATATGGTTCTAAGCTTTTTCTAACTGGGTTATTTCACTTAATATCATATTCTCAAAGTTCATCCATGTTAGTATAAATGGTAATATTTCATTTTTTATGGCTGAGTAGTATTCCACTGTATATATGTATCACATCTTCTTCATCCAATCATCTATTGAGGGATATTTTGGTTGTTTCCATGTTTTGGCCACTAGTAATAATGCTGCAGTGAACATAATGGTGCACGTATCTTTGCAAATAAATGTTTTCAAATTTTGGGGGTAGATACCCAGAAGAGGAATTGCTGGTCACATGGCCACTGTATTCTTATTTTTCTGAGAAACTTCCATATGTTTTTCCATAGTGACTACATCAGTTTATATTCCTATCAGCAGTGAATGAGGTTTTTTTTTTCTCTACAATCTCTTCAACACTTATTACTTGTCTTGTTGATAATAGCCATGTAAACAGCTATGAGGTGGTATCTCATTATAGTTTTGATCTGCATTTCCCTAATAGCTAGAGGAGTTGAGCATCTTTTTATATATCTGTTGGCCATATGTATGTCTTCTTGGAAGAAATGTCTGTTGAGGTCCTCTGCCCATTCTTTAATTGGGTCACTTGTTTGTTTGGTGTTCAGTTGTATGAGTTTTTTAGATATTTTTGGATATTAACAGTAAAAGTGTCACTTTTAACAGATGACATGATTCTTTGTATAGAAATCCATAAAGACCCCACCAAAAAACTATTTGAAACAATAAACAGATACAGTAAATTTACTGAATACAAAATCAAGGTATAAAATCCACCGCTAGTAGATATTCCTATATACTAACAATGAAATTTACAGAAAAGGAAAGGAAAAAAGCCAATTCCTTTTGCAATTGCAACAAAAAGAATAAACTTTCTAGGAATAAACTCAACAAAGGATGTGAAGGATCTATGTACTGAAAACTACACAGCATTATTAAAAGAGATTGAAAAAGACACAATGAAATGGAAAGATATTCTGTGTTCATGATTGGAAGAATCAACATAGTTAAAATATCCATCTTATTCAAAGCAATATACAAATTTAATGCAATCCCCATCAAAATCCCAATGACATTTAAGAAAAAATCATCAAATTTATATGGAACCACAAAAGACCCTTAATAGCCAAAACAACCATGAGGAAAAAAAAGGATGAAGCTAGAGGTATCACACTACCTGACTTCAAATTATACTACAGAGCTATGATAATCAAAACAGCATGGTATTGGCAGAAAAACAGACACACAGACCAATGGAACAGAACTGAGAGCCCAAAAATAAAACCACATGTATATGGGCAAGTAATTTTGACAAAGAAACCAAAAACATACAATGGAGAAAAGAAAGTCTCTTCAATAAATGATGCTGGGAAAACCAGAGAGCCACGTGCAAAAGAATAAAACTAGACTACAGTTTGTCTCCATGTACAAAAATTAATTCAAGATGGATCAAAGACTTAAATAAAAGGTCTGAAACAAATTATATACAAGAAAACATAGGTACTAAACTTAGGGACCTCAGTCTTAGAGAAGATTTTATGAATTTGACCCCAAAGGCAAGGGAAGTAAAGGCAAAAATAAATGAATAGGAGTATTTCAAACTAAAAAGCTTCTGCACAGCAAAAGAAACCATCAACAAAACAAAAAGTCAACCAACCAAATAGGAGAAGATATATGCAAACAACAGCTCCAATGAGGAGTTAATATAGTCTTAATTTACATTTTTAAATAATTAGTAAGTTTCAACTTAATACATTACTTGTTCATTCATATTCTTTTTAGTCAACTTCTTATTCATGCCTTTAATTAATTTTTTCAGTACTTTTTTTCTTTTTTTTCTTAACAAATTCATATATTAGCAAAATTTACCTGTGGTCATATATTGCAGACATTTTTCTCATTTTATTATTGGTTTTTTAAATTGGCTTATATGGTGCTGCTGATGGAGATAGGGTAGTTTGTTTGTTTGTTGTTTGGTTTGGGCCTTATGTCTGTCTTTGTATGATTGTGGTTTTGAGGCAATGCTCAGGAAGAGCACAAACATCTAAGTATATGATAGTTAAGAGGTAGAAGTATGGGAGAGGGAAAGTGGGGTCAAAAGGAACATTAATTCTAACCAGGCACACCAAGGAAGAAAGTAACCAACCAAACGATGTTTGATGTTAGAACCTGCTGGGAACATTTAAAATACACTAAAATAGTGCTTACTTTTGCAGCATATACACTAAAATTGGAATGATGCAGAAAAGATTAGCATGGCCATGTGCAAGGGTGACGTGCAAATTCATGAAGCATTCCATATTTTTGGAAATAAAAAAGTACTTGGACCACAGTAAGAATTCAATAAATGGCAACAATTGTTATGACAAAAAAGAAAAGATAAACCAAAATATATCCAGGACCACTGGGCTGATATCTTCTAAAATATGTCATATGGCAAAGAAAGCAATGGTTCTTCTCTGGTCAGCATAACTGGTGAAAAAAATAGTCACCTTTTTTAGAAATTTAAATCCAAAATATATATCCAAAACTATAGTGTAAGATAAAAAGTACAGGTAAAGAAATTGTGGAAAAGGGGAAATTAAAGTTGGATGAATAAGATGAAAAACCAGGGATAACATTATTACACAAAATGGTATCTAAAAGTTCAGTACAAATTGTGAAATACTGAGCTGCCTAGTAACAAAAGCAAAAAAATAAAACCTTTTTATGAAAGTTGTTCATAAAGATTACAATCATTCCAGATACTGACTTCTGAGAGGAATTTCCCCACTGAGTAACCCTCAAGAGAATATAACAAGAATAGCACCCCATAACCTAGTTGATAAGCCCCTCAAAAATATGTAAACAGTGAATAATGTATGTCTTCCATGTAGGCCACCCAGGGGAGTACCTGATATTTTTATATCCACTGATTCTCATACAGAAAGACTGAACATATCTCCCCTTTTGATTAGCAAATGCTATTAGATAAAGGGAAGACAGATGTTATGAATATTCATAATATGTGGTTCAAAATCCATGAGTCTATTTTTGGTTGTTCTGAATTCCTGTAGCCAAATATTCAATGTTGAAGAGAGGGCTTCAATACCAATCTTGTAGCAAGAAAGGACTTTTGCACTGAACTCTACAATTCCTTGCTGTCTTTTTATTCCTACCCGGCACAAACCATCCTTTTTATAACTCTGCAGGGTACTTAATGAACAATATTTTATTGTGATGAGGATTTGAACTACACAGTTGATTTGCTACCCACACCACTACTTTTCCTTCTATTAAGACTGGTTTTGTGTGTGTTTTCAAATAGGTCGATTGAGCAATCAGGGTGATGAGGAGGGGTAGCTTAGAGGCACAGACTTCACAGGAACAAAAGGGAGTAGGCGGCCCATTTTTACGTCTCTTATTTTCATCCGGTTGCTCTCACAGACACAGAAGTGGAGCACGGGCACACTCCATGGAACACAGTCAGCCTGGGCAAAGGCCGTCCTGCATTTGGAATTCGCTTTGGAAGCAGAACAGAGGTGTGTTTTTCATTATGCCACATTGGGTTTTTGCATTGGAGAGTATAATTACCAAACCCAGCCCTCAAACCACTGCAAAAACATCACATGCTTCTTACACACATTTTTTTCCTTCAAACTAGCACTCAAGTGCCCACCAAGGGCCCTGCCCACAGTAGGGTTAGTTTAAAATTCTTTTCAAACACAGTTGTAACATGGCTCTCATCCACCAAACAAGTATTATCAGCAGCTAAATCACAGGATTATTCTTACATTACAGATAAGTAGGTACATTTAATCTATGATAGTTATTACATTAAGACCCTGGGTCAGGCTCTCCCTGTATATAAACCACTCTCCAGGAGCCAGGCTGTCAGTAACTCAGAGATACGTGCCAGTATCTCTTTCAAGCTTATATTGAACCCATGCTATGTATGCACTTGAAGTTTAGAAGGTCAATTCTGTTTGGAGTTTAACTTCTATTTAATTTCAAGTTTAGAATCAGTGCTCAGGAGAAATGACAGAAAGAGGCAGACAATTTCTGCTCCTTCTGTGGCTCAGAGCTCATTTGGGGTCAGTGAAAATTCTAAACCTGGGCTCTCTTGTATTCCCCCTTCCTCACTGTGTGCTGCAAACCCATAATTCTCCCTGTTCATCTGTGCAGGTTGGGGATGGCAGTTCCTGGGGTTTCCCGAGCAGAAGCACTTTCTTACTGAATTGATTCTAGCAGCTTGGAAGATTTAATGCAGCATTTTGAAAAACCTCAGGCAAGAGGACTAGCAGTAGGGGGAAGGGAGTCATTTATCACCTGGGTTAGTGGGCAGTATATACCACTAATGTAATGCAAGATGATTTTTAGGTGACACGTTAACAAATATTTACCATTTTAATACTTAAGTGTTTACAAAAATAATGACTTACATTTAAATCACATTTACTATGTGCTGATCTTGTAACATAGATATGAACTCATTTAATCCTCATAACTCAAGGAAGAGAGTAGGTAATATTATTATCCCCTGTTACAAATGAGGAAACTAAGGCACAGAGAAATCAAGTGATCTGTCCCTGGCTATTCAGGAGGTTACGGAGAAAGAAAGCCTGGACCTGAACCTATACAGGAGGCCCCGCTTACAGGTGGGAGATACATTCCAAGACCCCACTGGATGCCTGAAACCAATAATACCAAATCTATATATGCCATGTTTTTCTATACATATCTGCCTATGCTAAAGATTAATTTATAAATTAGGTACAGTAAGAGATTAACAATAACAACAATAAAACAGAACAATGATAACAATACACTAATGCAATAACAATATGCATATTATAATGCATATTATTACATAAAAGTTGTCTCTCCCTTGATCTCCAAATGTCTTATTGCACAGCATTCACCCTTCCTGTGACAGCGCAAGATGATAGAATGCCTGTGGGAGGAGACGAAGTGAGGTGAATGACAAAGGCATTGCAACACAGTGGAAAGCCACTACTGGCCTTCTGATGGTACTGAAGTAACAGGCACTTTATGGCTTTTCTTTGGCATATCCAAATCAGTGTCACTACTCTTAAGCCCTGCGACTCTTAGTAAATACAATGAGGGTGATTTGAACAGAAGCACTGTGATACCACAACAGCTGGCCCAGTAACCTAGACGGCTGCTCCGGCACTAACATGGAGAGCATCCCAGCATGGATTCACTGGGCGAAGGGATGATTCACGTCCGGTCAGATGGAGCGGGAGAAGGCAGGATTTCATCATGCTCCTCAGAACAGTGTGCTGGTCAAAACTTATGAATTGTTTATTTCTGGATTTTTTCATGTACTATTTTTAGATAGGAATAAAACCTCAAATAAGGGGGGACTACAATACAGTCTAGTTCTAGTGTCCATGCAATGGCCCTCTCTCAAGGTCTTTTGATGTTCACTGAGAGCATCAAACCCTGGTGTTCTTCTAGAACATCTGTTGTGCATAATGAATTACCTTCTTACCTATGCACTTAGTGTATACAGTTCTAGCTACGTACATCCTTGGGCACACAGCGTACATCCTAGTGACTTCAAGAAAGTAGTCGCTCAAATAATTTTCTGCTTAATTCTTACATATAACCCCTATTGAAAAAGGCCTTTTGGTTATACTCTATCATGTCTACTGGAGAGATATGTAACCATATTGTTATGGACTGAATGTCTGTGCCCCTCCCCCTTCATATGCTGAAGCCTAGTCCCTAGTGGGATGGTATTTGGAGATGGGGCTTTGGGAGGTAATTAGTTTGGTTGAGGTCATAGGGGTGGAGCCCTCATGGTGGTGTCAGTGCTTTTGCAGGGGAAGGAAGAGCCCAGAGCATGTGTGCAGGCTCTTGCTCTCACCTCTCTCTGTCATGTGATGAGGACACAGGGAGAACACAGCCTTCTGTGAACCAGGGCCTGGCTCTTCCCAGACCCCACCTCTGCTGGTACCCTGACCTTGGACTCTCCAGCCTTCAGAGCTGTGACAAATAAATGTTTGTCATTTAAGTCACCCAGTCTGACCATGGCAGCCCAAACTGACGACAACAATGATCTATTATTATATAAAAGATTACTGCAAAACTTAGTAGCTAAACAACCAACATTTATTATCTTATAAGTTATGCTGGTCAGGAACTTGGGAGGAGCTTAGCTGCGCAGATCTAGCTCCAGATTTCATAAGCTTGCAGTTCAGATGTTGACGGAAGCTGCAGTCATCTGACGTCTTCACTGGGGCTCTTCTTCTTGCAAGATGACTTACTCACGTGACATGAGAGGAGGCCTCGTGTGCTCTGTGGAGTTACTTGGTTGCTCTCCTGTTACGCCAGCTAGGTTTTCCCATGGTTTGTGCTCTAAAGAGAGAACAAGGAAGAAGTTACTATATTCTGTTTGATAACTCCAAATGACATATAAGGGTAGAGAAATTAGCCTACACTTTTTAAAAGGAAGTGTGTCAAAAATGTGTGGACATTTTTAAAAACCCACACCAGCACATCGAATCTATGGTTTCAGGGGTATTATTTCCCAGGTAATAGTGAAGTAGGCATTAATGTTAGATCTGAATTATTTTTTAAATGGTACATAAATAATAACACAGGCAATGTGCTAAAATAGTGATAATTGTGAGGATGGTATGTTCATCTCCATCACTTGGTGTTCTCTCTTTGTTGTATTAATTTAGTCATTCTAAAAGGTACTGCACTGGTTTCTCAGTGTCTTTTTAATTTGCATTTCCCTAATAACTAATGATGATGAGCATCTTTTCATGTACTTATTTGCCATGAGAAAATGTCTCTGCAAATATTGCCCATTTGCTTACTGGGCTATTTGCTTTGTGTAGTTGAGCATTAAGAGTTCTTTATATATGCTGGGCACAGATTTTCTTTCAGATATGTGATTTGCACATATGATATTTCAGTTAGGGAGTTGTCTTTTCATTCTCTTGTGTATAGTATGAAGTAAGGACCTAAGTGTGTGTTTTACATGTGGATATTCAATTGTCTCTGCACAATGTAAAGACTTTCCTTTAACCATTCCATTGTTTTGGCACTTTTGTCTGGTAGATTGGTGAGCTGAAATAGCTGGGGGCAGGCTGAGTTTCTCTCTCCCTTTCCCTCCTCATCCCTCCACGTGAATGGCTCGGGCTTCCTCACAGCACGTTGATCTCTGGGTGGTTGAACTTCTTACACAGCAGTTGACTTCTTCCAGTGCCAACATCCCCAAAGGTTGTGCTGGAAGCTCCAAGTGTTCTTACAATCTAACCTCAGAAGTCCTGGAACATCACTTTATCTGTACTATTGACCAGGGGGGTCGCTAGGGCCAGTTCCGATTCAGGGGGAGGGAACTAGACTCTGCTTGCCAGTGGGAGGAAGACCAAAAAAATCTGTAACCATCTTTTATCTAACTAAAGCCCCTTTTATAAAAATAATTTGAATTTTTTAAGTTTCAATTTCATACTTACTATATTTACTTTTTATTGGGAATGTATCATCCCTTTTTATTTTTTTTAAAAGATTTTATTTATTTTTAGAGAGAGGGGAAGGGAAGGAGAAAGAGGGGAAGAGAAATGGTTGCCTCTTGGGGGCCCCTCACCAGGGACCTGGCTTGCAACCCAGGCATGTGCCCTGACTGGGAATCAAACCAGCGATGCTTTGGTTCACAGTACCATCTTTTTAAAAATTGTGCTAGTATATTCATTTTAAAGTGTGCTAGTTGTTATTTATTTAGGTAGTATCCTAATTATCAAGTTCCATAGATTTTGAGTGGTTTGCACCAACTATATTTTCTTTGCAAACTTTGTTGTTTTGATTCCAGGATTTAGAGAACTCAACGTTTTCAGGAGTGTATATCACATGTACACCATTACAGCAAAAACACCTGTGAATGCCTGTGCGTCACTGAGGGTTTCAGGACCCTGCTTAGCCCCAGCAGTTCTTAAGACGGCCCAGTGTCTGAGTGTACCCTTTGATCCCAGTGCAGAAGTACATTGTTATATCAACAACACTTCCTTTTCAAGCAGAAGCTGCCACAAATAAAACTGATCTCGTATGATGAAAATGGAGGTTGACTTCAAGATGAAATCGGGGAAGTGTTTTTTCAGATTATGGTTGTTTCTACTTTAGTAATTTGGCACATTGTTACATATGAGGCATGACGGAGAATCACTTGTAAGGTGAGCTGAAGACATGAAAGGCATTTCAGCTGGCATAGTGCCCAGAGGAATGTGTGTGTGCCCGCATGTGGACATGGGGGTGGGGAGGCTGATCTGTCACTCAGAGGTTCTGCTGAATTCTTTCCATTCCTACTTGCATCCTCATCACCCTTTCCTTAGGTCCTTTTCAAAACACAGGAACATTGTAAAGAAACCAAATACCATTTATAACTGAAGCTAAAATATTGACTTTTCTTGTGGCCACATTTTCTGTGGAAATAAACACACACACACACACACACACACACACACACACACAGCTTAACACTTAGAATGTGAGCACCACCCCTGAAGGGTGAGTCCTAGAACCAAATTTCTGACTTAAAACTTCATATCAAGATAAGAGCATTCATAAAAACCCTCTGTAAGACTGACTAAATTAGTAGCACTACTCAGATTAAAGTCATGAGATCTTATAGTTGCAGGCCAGATTTTTTTTAAGAGTTTATTTATTTATTTTTAGAGGGAGGGGAAGGGAAGGACAAAGAGAGGCAGAGAGAAACATCTTTGTATGGTTGCCTCTTGTGTGCCCCCCACTGGGGACCCGGCCCACAACCCAGGCATGTGCCCTGACTAGGAATCGAACCATTGACCCTCTGGTTCACAGGCTGGCACTCAATCCACTGAGCCACACCAGTCAGGGCACAGACCAGATTTAAACAGAAACTTCTTGACAATCTGCTGCAAGTTAAATGTGAGAAGGACGTATGAAAAAAATAAGATAATTTATTTACTATCACTCAGCTGCTCGGGCCAAAAACCTAAACTCCCCTTTGGCTTCACTCTTTTCCAAGATCTCAGTAACTGCGGTAGAACCTCCCATCCCGAGTGCATCTGCTCCAGACCCTCTTCACGACCTCCTGTCCAAGTCATCACCATCTCACCCACGGACTGTAGCAGGAGCGTCGTAATTGTTCTCCCTTCTTCTACCCTACACTTCGTATTCTCCACATACTAGCCAAGATGAACATTTTAAAAATTAAATCAAATTACTCCATCAACATTCAAAATAAAATCTAAACTCCTTACCATGGCTTCAAGACTCCTGCCTCTCTCTCCCTCCCCCTCTCTAGCTTTGCTCCTTGCCAACTTCAGCCCCACGGACCCACTCACTCTGCTTTGAACACACCTAGGTCGTGTCCAGCTCAGGTCCTTTGCGCTAGCTATTCCTTCTGTTTGGAATCCTCTTCCCTTCGCCTCAACTCCTGCCCCCAGATGTTCACTCGATTTCAGTCTCTGCTCAAATGTCACATCCTCTCAGGGACCTTCCTTGATCTAAAATGTCATAGCTAAAATAACAGAGACTCCCATTCCTCACTATTTCCCTTTACCCTACTCTTTTTGTCTTTCTAGCCCTTTTTAGTACCCAGCATTACATTCAATATTTATCTTTGTTTGTGTTTTCCTTCCCCTCTGAAATGAAACTCCAAGAGCTTTGTCCACCTTAACTGCTATAATCCCAATGCCTAGAACAGTGCCTGCCACATAGAAAATGATAAATATTCATTGAATGAATGAATGGATGAATGGGTGAATGAATGAGTGAAAATCTGTCCTGGAAGAGCTCTGATCTATACTGGTAGGCAAGCTGGGAAGCAGCACTGGCCATACAATGTGACTGTGCTGTGAGAGATGCGTGTACAAGGTGTTCCAGGAGCCTAGAGGATGAAGTCACTGGCTCTGCTTACGGAGGGAAGGGGCGGAGTGTTTTCACCTGGTTCCTGAAGAATGAGTAAGAGTTCACCAGACAGAGAAGCCTGCAGAAGACATTTCACGCAGAAGGAACAGTGGATGCGAAGGCCGGGCTATAAAATCGTGGGGTCGGGGAGAAGCTAGTCATTTTGTTGTGCCTGGAAAGCAGGAAACACAAGCATGCCGCAGAGGAAGCACAGAGCACAGTGGCAGAGATGAGTGCATCTGCTTGGAGCCAAAGGTGACTTTCCATGGAACTTGGAAGAACCATTGGATATGAAGAAGGTAAAATAACCTTTAAGTTGACTACAGCTGTGGGGTGGACAGCTTGAGGCAAGAAGGCTTTGTTGTCCTTCTGGCAAGGAGGACAAAATTATTGCAGGAAGAATGGAGAGAAGGGGGTGGCTGGGGGATGCATTTTGAGAGAGAATACAGAGCACTTGGTGACCTAGATGTGAGGAACGATGGAAAGGGAGAAATGGGACTGCAGAATTTTAAACTTTAGTGACTTGATGACATTGTTCTTGCTAAGGAATACAGAAGGAAACCCAAGTTCAGGGAGTAAGGAAGAGGAATAACTGTTGTGTGCGTCTGCCCAGTGCCTTTCCTCTTCGAGCCAGAGTAGCCATTCCCAACTTTCCAGCCGGAGGTTAATGGGGAAGTCCCCTTGCTGCTGTTATACAGCAAACAGCACAAGTCTGGGCTCACACTCACTCCTTCCTTCCACCCTCTGAGCCTGGGTGATGAGGCCACACGTGTGTGCCTGCCTCCCTCTTCCCTGAAGACACAACCTCTCCCAGGTGGCTCTTTATCTCAAAAATAGATTCCTAGAAACTCTGCCCCACCAGACATGCTTAGACACGCCAAGTCCAAGGAAAACAAGACTTCAGCTCAAGCCTGGAGCCACCCAAACTAAATGCACAATATTATTGGACTTCTGTTATCATTTGTATGTAGTGTAATGTTTCAATTATCCAACTAGTACATGAATATTTTCCATTATAAAAACATGCAAACAATACAGAAGTTCTCAAAGACTTGACTCTTTTCATGCTCCCTCCTTGAAACATGAAAAAGGTCCACTCTCCCTCTTAAGACTAAGATGTATCTCTTTTCAGTACTGTATTCTAAACACACACACACACACACACACACACACACACACACAGATACACATATAGAAAACATATATGGTTTTATATGTTATCTTTGGGCTCAGATTATTTTGAAAGCTTTTTCACTGAAAAATCTGTCTTCAAAGGTTTTTACATCAGTAAATACAGATCTATTTCTTTCTTTTCAAACAACCGAGTAGTATTCCATGGCACAGATGTGTGTCTGTCTCTTAATCATTTCCCTTCCGATGGGTACCTGAGTTACTTCCAAGTTTTCAAGGTTACTAACAGTGCTACAGTGAATATCTTTCCATACTTTCTTTTGTATATGTTTGGAAATGTTTCCCTATGATGGATTCCTGCAGGAAGAATTGGTGGAGGGCTAGGTACTCCATTTTAATGTTGCTACAAGCTGCTGCTTTTTCTGTTCTACGTTATTAGATGCTTTCAGCCTTTGGTACTGAAACGAGAGCATTTCCTGAAACTATAGCATCAGTTATAGCTTGAAACCCACACTAAGGCTGATGCCAATGCAGGCCCAACCTGACAGTCACTCTGGTCAGTGTGCTGTGTCCCAGAAGACTGGGAACACTTGGCCAGAGACACAGTTCTTCGGGCTGATCAGCTTTTCCGGGGCCCGCTGAAAGGCTTGGACGTCGGAAAAAAAATTGTTTCCTTCCATATATACAAAGAAAACCAGGACATTGAAGTTAACACTGATTCATTAAATAATTATAAAATGTAGCACATGTTGACTTCATTGATATTAGATTAGTATTTATCAGTATTTTGTTATTGGACGTCTCAAAATTCTGAATTCTTTCCCCCATCTGCTCTACTCCTAGGTTGAGGGAGCAGCGCTGGCCTCTTATCTTGTTCTCCCCACGTTCGGGGAAGAGGTTCACTCAGCAAATAATTTCAGGGCTTCCCTCCTTCCTTCCCTGGTTTGCTCCTCTTCAGGAAGGAGGCTGGCTTAACTGGGGCAGCAGTTGGGGTAGAAAGCGCCTTTCCCCAAGAGGGGTCAGTATTGGGAAGAAAGGACGGCTGTCAGATGGCAAACACTTCCCTTCAGTCTCCTTGGGGAGGAGAGCAAGGGCAGGGAGGGCCTGGAGGGAGCCCTCTGTGGGTGTGGGTGAGAGGCGGGCAGTGCCTCTGGGTCACAGACTCTGTTATGGGATCTTCCTCTGACCTCAGCTTTTACTGTGACTATCAAGCTCTTTTTCAATTTATTCATTCTCCTCTAGTGCTTATTCCTAATACGGCAATGACGTAGCACCCCACCATTTATCATGGAAGGAGTGTCATAGGTCAGCAGCACTGTGGGTTAAACAGCCCTTGCTGGTAGGCCAGGGTCCTAATCAAAATCAACATTTCTGCAGGAAAATGCATGCGGGTTTCCAGCGGTGGAATGACAGATGGGCTTTTGGAGCGTAATGCGTTCCTGACTGAGCCCTGTTCACATGGACCGCAGATGAGCTGACCAGACGTTTCTGTTTTTCAAAGTTCCCTGAGAAATGGCCGAGGCCAGGGGCTTTTTGTTCCATGTTCCTCTGTAATAAGCTACGAAGCGCTGTGTGGGATAGTTTGTGAACTGGCCTGGCTATTTTATATTGTTGTTTAAGCTGAGGACTTTGTGGTTTCCAAAATGATCCATGGAGTTTGGCCGCTTGTAGGGACTGAAAGCTCTCGAGGTTCATCTCTAACAATACGAGCACCTCCTTTGGCCACTTGGCTACAAAACCCAGCGGGTTGTCCTGCGTGGGGATGGTTGGGCCTTCTTTTTGTCCTACTGTCTCTTCCTTGCAGCCTAGCCTGGAGCTCTGCCCGTGGCCTTTAAAGATGAAGTGGACTAAGCTCTGCTAAAATTCTAGCGATTGCCCACCCTTTCTCCGTGGAAATGATCAGATTATTAAAATTCTCTGTAGTGCTCTGACTGGTTTGGCTCAGTGGGCTGGGCATTGGCCTGCAAACCAAAGTGTCCCAGTCTGATTCCCACAGTCAGGGTGCCTGCCAGGTCCCCAGCTGGGGGAGTACACGAGGCAACTGATCAATGTCTCTCTTGCACATTGATGTTTCTCTCCCTCTCTTTCTCCCTCCTTTCCCCTCTCTCTAAAAATAAATAAATAAATAAATAATCTTAAAAAAGTAAATTAAAATAAAAATCTCTGTAGCTATATTGAGGATCTGGTGACCTCACTGGGCACCTTGTGAGATGTCGAGGCTGAACTGTGGCCTTCACCAGGGAGTCCCCTCCTCCCAGCACCCGGGAGAGCCCCAGGTAGACATGAGGGTCCACCAGCGGATTTCATGCTTGAGAAAGTCTCCCAAATGTTTGCTTATCTGAAATAAAGCTGCACAGGAAAATGAAAACATCAAATGTCTTTTGCTTAGTGTTGAAATTGTATAAACTCACCCAGTTGAGACACTGGCCAGACGGAGATGAGGAAGAGATGGTTCTATTTTCAGAGTTTTCACTGTCTGTCAGGATCGCTGGTAGGCACTGAACACATGCCTGTTGAATTAAAGCGAGAGCCGAGAAACACTGCAGGTGATTGTGTTCACAAACTCACTGTCTTTAACTCACCAGGACCCTCGGTCTTGGCCACAGCCCTAAATAGGTCTGTCCCTACTCAAAAGGAGGTAGGTAGCCACCCACACCTTTTGTTTTGAGGAGACCTGCAAGGGTGCCCCATACTCCCAGCACATCTGCCACTCTCTCCACACAACTTGACCCGAAATTCTCACCTTAATAACATGTTGGGGGGAGGTAAGCCACTGTTCCCATTCAAATATGTAAGTGACTAGGACGAGAAGGAGGAACCTGCATGGTTCAGGTGTGCATGTATAGTATAGGTGTGTATAGGTGTGATTTGGGGTGATTATTAAGGGACAAGGGGGAGTAGAGAAGCTGGGTGCCTCTAATTCCCTCTTAATATCATTAAGCCACAGACATCTTCTATCAGGATATCTCACTAGTCCTTTGGAAGCTCTGGAAACTTGGCTTTGAGGGTAGAAAATGAAATGGCGCTGGATGGCATGCTTCCGTGCTACACTGTCCAATCCGGTAGCCACCAGCCACACGTGGCTCTTGAGCGCTTGGAATTTGGCTAGTCCAAATTGAGATATGGTATAAATAGAAAATATACACCAGTTTTCAAAGACTTAATATGGAAAAACATATATAATACCTCCTTAGTAATTTTTATGTTAATTACATGTTGAAATGAAAATACATTGATATACTGAGCTAAGTAAAATCTATTCTTAAAATTAATGTTACCTATTTCTTTTAATTTTTAAAAGGTATCTACTACGAAACTTTAAATTACCTATACATAATACACCCCTCTAGTGGCTGGGCCAGACCCCACCCCAAAGGGTGCTGAATGCTGAAATCCAGGGCATGGGCAGAGGCGCCCAAGGAATGAGACTACAAAGGCAGAAATGTCCATGGGAGGAAAGACTGGCCTCAACGCAGGGGTAGTAACAAAAGCTGGCCCTCTGGGTCCAGTTGTCAGCCTGGCTAAGCATACAGAGGCCCCATCCTCCCTTCCCATTTTGGGCACGTTGAGTCGGTTGGTTGATTTTCCCCCTGTTGACTCCTATGGCAGGAAAATGAAATAGGTTTGAGATGCGGACCCCTCTTAGTCTAATTAGATTGGGCCTGGGATTAGCCTCTGGGGTCATCCTTGTACCTTCTGATCCCAGGTTCTACACGTAGCATCTACATTGTAGGTTACTGAGAGGTTTGATATGAGCTCAATATCCTACTCAGACTTGGAAGGCTAATTATTCTATGGATTTCATTGGTTTAAAATTTTCAGGTAACACATTTTATTTGTAAGAACTTGCTTTATGACTTTGTAGGTTGGTGCATAGTCACTGATACCAGACTACGAAGAAGTAGATTTTGCGTAGTAGTCCACAGTTTTCAATGTCCTTTTCAGCAAATTATCACGTTTTATTGTCACAACATCTTGTGAGGCAGGCAAGGCATGTATAGATTTTTAGCCATATGTCATAGCTAAGAAACAACAACAACAAAAATTTCCCTTGACCAACATTTGAGAGCTGTTAAGTGACAGAATTAGGGATGAATCGTGGATGATCTAATTGGAAACCTTGGCATCTGGTCTTCGGTGGCTTCTACTGGTGTAGAGAGGGTCACAGAAGTGGGCCAGAGGAGGAGTGGTCCAGAGCTTCCTGAATTCAAGGAATTCTGCCCCTTTCAAAATAAGGGAAGTAATTCACCAGGCCCTGATGTCAAGATTTGGAAAACTGCCACTTGGGGATCCAGGGAAGCAGCCTGATTGGAGCACCGCCTTCCACTCTGCTGGAATGCCTTTGAAGTTGGTGCCTGTTTAATTCCCTCAGGTGATCTCTCGGGGAGTTCTGGGAAAGACCCAGCCAGTTCCTCCTGGAGAGAGGCTCTGAGCTGCAGGCAGAGCCCAGCAGAGGGTGCTGACAGCTCACTACACTACTTCATGGTGGGACAGAGCCAGAGCTGTCAGCTCCCATAGAGCTGGACTGCCCGGGGAGGAAGCAACCTAAGGAAACAATGGTTTTATGAGCTTTCCTATCAGTAGAGTGAGGAGGAGGAAGATGTCAACGATGCTGACTATGTAGGTAGCAGCTAGGGTTCACCCAGTGGGCATGGTGTGATTTGGAAATGTCAGAGGGTCTGAAACAAGTGCCCCGTATCCACCAGGTGTTTGAGTTAAGGCAGTGAGTAGTGAGGTGGCAGCCAACCACGAGGAAAAAAAGGGAAGCAGGGAAGTTAGGGGATCAGAGGGCTGGGGAAACAGTAGCAATAATCTCTGGGTCAATGCCACAGATTATTTTGTTAGGTTTGACTGCACTTCTGTGATTTATTTACAGATCACCATGATCACTGACTGACATGGTGCATGTTAAAAAAAAAAAGGCTCAACTACTTGTCTAGATCCCAGCAAATCACTGCACAGCCAAACTTAGAACTACAGTCATTCAACGGAGTAATGAAATTCAAGGGGACCCACGCAAAGGTCCTATCCAAGGCTTTCATTTCACATTTAAGGAAAATGACAC
Source organism: Phyllostomus discolor (assembly GCF_004126475.2). Lineage (NCBI taxonomy): Eukaryota > Metazoa > Chordata > Mammalia > Chiroptera > Phyllostomidae > Phyllostomus > Phyllostomus discolor. The sequence goes on from NC_040906.2 coordinate 29,980,433, forward strand.
CCAGAGATGGAAAATTCCTTGTGGCCCTGGCTGTCGTAGCTCAGTGGATTGAGCATGGGCTGGGAACCAAAGTGTCCCAGGTTCGATTCCCAGCCAGGGTACATTCCTGGGTTGCAGGCCATAACCCCCAGCAACCGCACATTGATGTTTCTCTTTCTCTCTCTCTCTCTCTGTCTCCCTCCCTTCCCTCTCTAAAAATAAATAAATAAAATATTAAAAAAAAAGAAAAAGAGAATTCCTTGTGAAATGTCACATGGCTAGTAAAGGCCTAGGACAAGACCTAGAGAGAGTGAGGCATCAACATCACAGTCACAAATACAGGCTATGGACTCAGATCTGGCTTCGAATCTGAGCTCTGATGATTAATTTGTTTTGTGCCTCTGGGCAAGTTATTTAACTTTTCTGGCCTTAGTTTTCTCATCTGTACAATAAGGGTTTTAAAAAGTATCTGCCTCAAGGGTATTAAGTGGGGTAATACGTATGACTCATTTACATAATACCTGCTCATTGTAAACATTCAACAAATGGTAACCAATATTTTTAGAATTCAGCTTCTCTGACTTCCTGGGCAGAAGTCATTCTTTATACCACGCAGCCTCCAGCAGTCCTCCTCAAGTCTTTCGCATGTGCCGTTCCCAGTTTATTAGTTCTGCGGTGACATCTTCGTGGCAGATTGTGTGAATGATACAAGGAAGTTATCTGACTTCACAGTTTCCCTACATGTAAAATAGGATGAAACTAGTTGGACTGCAGAACAGCTGATATAAGAAAAGGACACATAAGTAGAGTGGCTTAAGCAGGAGAGTAGCTTGTTTCTCTTTCCTGTAACAGTGTGGAGGTGACTGGTAGGACAATGGTCTGCTGTCCTTAACATTTGAATCTCTTTTCTGGGTTCAAAGTGTCTTTTCCAGTTCTTGTATTTTTCTCATGCAGACAAATGAGGCCAGAAAGGGCATACCTAATCCTTTTTAAACTAAGACCAGAAGTAGCACTCACAGTTTCTCTCATTTAATTGGCCAACATTTGGTCACATGTTCACACCTAGCTGCAAGGAGAAATGTAGGCTTCGGCTGGGAAGTCAAGTGCCTGGGAAAAGAAGAACAATGTTAGATGAAAACCTAAAGTTTGTCACAAGCTCCTTACTCTTATAACCGTAGGTGTTGCTGTTAACATAAGTGCTGGTATTTCTGAAGATCCATCTACCCTGCATTTCACAGAAAAGAAAAAATTATTTAATTGCCTGGGAAAGTAGCTTCTCTTAAAACAATTTGGTTCTTGGCTTGTGACTCAAAAGTAATTTGGAGACACAGAGGTTGCTGGTGGTTATACAAAGAGTGATAAAGGATTGCAAATGCAAAACAGAGCTGGAAAATGAGTGGGAGAAGCATGAGCAACTGAGAAAAGTCATTTGCTGACGGGAAGGAGAGAACAAACAGGGAAGCGCTGAGTTGCATTATGATACACGGATGCTGCTTTGACCTTTGGGGAGTTACATTCCCATCCCTGAAGGAGATGCCCCGCCCCCTCAGCACAGGGTTGGCCCTAAGCCCCCAACACCTGCTCAGTCTAAAGAAGGCTCCATGAGGTCTATCCTAGGGTCTGGATCCATGAAAAATACTTTGAAAAGCTGGGAAATAGTTTCTCTCTCATGGAGATAGTAATTCTAGAAATTTAGTATCCTCTTAGCCCACTTTGGGGCCACCTAACTGGGGTCAGACCAGTGTGTGAGTTGCTAGGTGATCTGGACTCTGGAAGAAAATGATCGGAATGGGCAAATACGGGCAAGCATTCCAGTGGCCGTGCCCTGAGGCTGTAACTCCTATAGGCTGGGGGCTCTCTGAGCCATTCCAGTTATCAGAAGAATGCCTGCTGGTGGCCTCTGCTAGAAGGCCTCAGATTCAACCTTTCCTCTTCATTCCCACGGTGACTGCTCTAGGCACCGCCTAGGATTCTGTGACGGGCTTACCCCACTCCGCTTCTAACCTGTCCCCTCAACACCCACCTTTTGTCCTCAAAGCCACCCTACATATTGTGGCCATGATAATTCTCCAAAATTCTTTTCACTAGGAGCTGTCTTTACCTCAGAATTTGATAAGTGGAGTTATTAGAGTGGTTTTCTATTTCTTTTTCCTCTTTTCATGCTGTTTTTTGTTGTTGTTTTGGCTGGAGTTTTTATTACAGGGACTTTTAAATTCCTCTACAATAAGCATGTATGACTTTTTTAATAGTAAAAAGACTTACCTTTAAATGCATTGAAAGTTGGGAGGAGGGCAGTTGGGACCTACTGTGTCTCTCATCAAGCCTGTATCCTTTGGAGCGATATTTGGGGCCTCCATAAATAATTCTAGTGTAGCTACCAAACATGTTCTCCCTGAATTCTGCAATCTAGGCTGTTCTGCTTTCCTCACGGACCCAGCGTCTGCTCCTGCCAGACTCTGTCCTCCAGCCTGAGCCATCTTTATAGGTCTAGTTCAAATTTCACCTTCTTAAATGTACATTTAAGTGTACATTTATTTCTTAAATGTACACATCACTTCTATACCATTTTATATAAGCCTGTTCTACACCCCTTGGAAAATTGATGATGCCATTTTAGTTGTTGTCAACTATTTTTCCTAAAGTGACTCTTATCTTCTAAATGAATTCCAAGTTCTTCGTGGATAAGGATGATCTCTTAAAAGTTCCTTGCGTTCCTTATACCATCTGGCACAGTTCTAAACACATAGCAGGTAATCCACTAATCATTATATTTTTAGAACTTTATTCACATTTTAGCTGAATGATTTAACATGTGTCAGACCACCTTTCCCACAAAATATTTGAAGTAGGGACAGGAATCATGAACACAAAGGAATTAAAAGACAATGGGGATCGTATGGGGTTGGGGTTTCAGTAACAAGCTGGCTATGTGGCCTTGGAAAATATCCTCTTTGCCCTGACTTGCCAGCCAATCACCTTCCCTGTGATTCCTATTGGCTATTCTGACCAGTGCCCTGGTGAGTCCACCTCACGGCCCTCAAAGATTGTGCACTTCATTATCTACACCAGGTTCCTTCCCCCACCTATGTGTTCATCCATCTCAATTCCATCAGCGTCAGAGATAACTCTTTCTCCAAGAAGCAGACCCCAAATGTCAGTGAGATGGTGATCACCCATCCTCTAAGCCTGGATTTCTAAATAGGCTATTCCTCTGCAATTATCACTCCAGAACAAGAACTTGTATCTTTGTACATTGGGCTATGAAATCTGTATGTTTGCCTGTGTATTTGTTCATCACCCCAGTGGTGAAGCAGGGTATAGTCCTATTAATAGTTGATCTTAGCTTGTAGGTTCCTAGAGAGGGCATATTACATATTTTTAATGTGCTTGGGGCAGTTCTTGGTCTGAAAACACACTTCAGAATGATTGCCAAATTGTGCCCTTAAAAAAGGTCACATGCAAAAAAACTCATCTCTTACTCCACACTGTTAGGCTGACGACAGAACCAGACAGAAAGTCTGAGTAGCTCTGATCTGCTAGTTAAACCCAGCTCCTAATTAGCAGTTGCAGTTATTTAACCTCTCTAAACTCACCCTTCTCACCTATCTCACAGTGTTGAATCCTTGTTCTGACAAGGATTAAATGAGGTAATGCATGTAAAGGGCCTTGCAACATTCATATCTATTATCTGGTAGTTTTCATTATTCTTGAGATAGAAGGCAGCTGAGCAATAGAATGTATAAACCAATAGCTTTTCAGTATAATTGTTGAATTGAATGGTTCTGTAACCTTTGTTTTGGGGTCCAGTAAGTCAGCGGAAGCCTGAAGCTTTTAGCCAATTCAGTTTGGAGGCTGCTATCCAGCTCCATCCCTTTTTTCTTCTCCTTCTCCCTTCCTCAGGACTGAAAATACCTACAGGAGCAATACAAACAAATGGCTGTTTTGCAGGAGAGGAGTCAAAGAGTGAGAGAGTTGATACCTCAGGCTACATAGTTCTGCTTTAGTTTATACTAAACCAACCCCTTCCAAAGAACCAGAGGATTTTCATCTCGGGACAAGGGTTCTCCCAGCTGGTTAGTGGTGTCTTCCCTGTCTTCCCTTAAACTGCAGTAGAGATATGATTGGTAAAAAAAAAATTAGTTCGCGTTTGGTTTGTGGAGTGAACATGGTCTAGAAGGTCATTGAAATTCTGTTGTATGAACATTTTGAAACTGATATAAATATCTAAGCAGAGCTCACAAAGGACAAAACGTTGAACCTAAGAGACAACCAGACAGCCTCTGGGGGGTTCCCTTCTGGCATTCTCTTCCTGGGCTTCACAACTCTGAATTTTAATACTTATATTTCCCAGTCAAGGGCGACTGCAGGCCAGGTGTATGATGAGCCTGCCAAGTCACCTGAAAGCCCACTTGGCTTAGAGTGTGGACTTTAAGAAATCCTTAGGAAAAGACACAAAACCGCAAGAGAGAGGAAGTGGGTCTTTGGTGGTAACTCCTCCAATCTGCGCTGCTTTTGTTCAATGTTCCTATGAGGCTTCAACTAGAGTCCCTGGTTTTGCAAATTGGTTTTCCAGGTAAGTGAAGAAAATGGCTTGTGATGGCTGCTCCTGAATGCTCTGCTTTTTCACTGCCCCCTTCTGGGGCTGCTAGTGCTCTCAGTGTAGCTAAAGGAACACAGTCCAGAGAAAAATCCAGCCATGACGAGAACAACATAGGAATTTTTAAATTGGATGGAGAGTATTGCCCAACCCAGCAAGGCATAATCATTTTCTTTCATAAAATCAAATGACTGTAATAGAGAGGAAAATAGCAATATTTTATATTTTTTTCAACATCAAACAAAACAATATTAGTTCCTGGGCAAGTTTAATGCAGAAGGGTGAGAGAGTTGTTTCTGGGAATGAGCCTACAGTTTTCTCAATATTTGGTAGCAAGAATCAAAGACAAGAGGACAGTCTCTAAGTGTCTTTTTGCTTACACTGAGCCAGGATAATGTCCTGGGACTGCATGATAAAAGATCTACCAGCCTGAGCACAGCCCTCCATGGAAGAGTCTGAAAGGACTTCCTGGCAGACAGTCCTGCTAATCTCTGCCCATCTGGCCCAGCTAAGGAGCCTCTGGTGCAGGGAGAAAGAGTGCAATAGATTAAGGAAAAGGGCCTAAAGAGTTGCTTAATACAATTCAAAAGAAATTCCATTTGTGATGAAATAATATAAGATTCTTTGCATTATTTTGTCTAAAAAATGAATCTAAGAGAACAATATGATTCAACCTTTAACTGCTTATTCACATTCAGTGATTTGCATACTGAGTTGAAAGAACCCATTTTCTTTTTTAAATTTTTTTAAAATTACTTTATTGTTGTTCAATTACAGTTGTCTGCATTTTCCCCCTACCACTCCCTCCCATCCCAGCCAATCCCACCTCCCTCCCTTGCTTCCACACCCCCCCTCTTGGTTTTGTCCATGTCCTTTATGGTAGTTCCTGAAAACTCTTCCCCCTACTGTCCCCTCCCCTCTGGCTATTGTTAGATTGTTTTCAATTTCAATATCTCTGGTTATATTTTGTTTGCTTTTTTCTTTTGTTGATTATGTTCCAGTTAAAGGTGAGATCAAATGGTATTTGTCCCTCACCGCCTGGCTTATTTCACTTAGCATAATGCTCTCCAGTTCCATCCATGTTGTTGCAAAGGGCAGGAGCTCCTTCTTTCTTTCTGCTGCATAGAATTCCATCATGTAAATGTATCATAGTTTTTTGATCCACTCATTTACTGATGGGCACTTAGATTGCTTCCAGCACTTGGCTACTGTAAATTGTGCTGCTATGAACATTGGGGTACATAGGTTTGAGAAAGAACTCATTTTCAAAGTTTTTATTATGCTCCACAAACTGTTTTAAGCAATTCATATGCAATATTTTATTGAATCCTCAAAATTTTTATGAGATAGCTACAGACATTATGCCCATTTGACAAATTTGAAACATGAGGCTCAGAGAGGTAAGTTAGCCTCCCTAGGTTTACCCTGCTAGTAGGTGGCAAAGACAAAATATAATTACCCTGTAGGTTTAAAATGCTGAAGCACAAAGCTTCATTTCCTCCTCAATATTTACAGAAATTTTAAGAGTTTTTAATAGTCATTAAACAAGGTGGATACTATAATTTAAATAAATTTAATCTTTTAAAAAAGAGAGTTTTTTCCTGTACCAGCTCCAAACACACACTGGCATGATCTCCTTAAGTGTGATACCAGTTCTCCTTTCCCCTTTCTCCTCCATCATACTTCCCTGTGCACGACCTTCTTCACCAGTAGCATTCCCTAGGGTGAGGAGAGAGGTGCTCGCAATTTTCAGATCCTTATTCATGGGCATCCCCATCCAGTTTCTCTGGGAGAAGAGAATGCCTAGACTCCAGCCTCCAGAGGGGGCCCATGACTGGGGTAAAATGAAACACGTATTCTGGAAGCACACCCCTCTCCTGGTAGGTGGGAGAGAGAAGCTCTCTTTGCCATATCTTTCTGCCCACTCCTGAAGACACAAGGCTGAGAAAAGGTGACTCACCTTAGGGAGTAGGAATTTCCTAGATCATGGTGCTAAGCCCAGAAGATTGAACTAAATGAATAGAAAGCTCTGGAAGGTACAAATGTTCAATTCTTTCTGGAGTAGTGGGAGGTAACAATGGAAAAAAGTAACTAATATTCAGTTTTGTTGAGAATGCATTATAGTAAATCTTCCCTGTTATTCAGTGCAGCTGACCTATACGGAGTACAGAGGGAGAGGAAGTCTGAGGTTTGTTTTTGTTCATGTATCTTCAGCTTTGCTGTAGATATGTTGCGTGTGGCAATTTCTAGGCAGATATTACAATGTAGAGTTTCTCCAGGCGGTTTAGTTGGCATTTTTAACAGGACTCGGATTAAAAGTTAAAAAAAAAGAAGAAGAAGGAAAAGGTTCAGTGAGCTTGGCTTTGAAATCGTCTCCTACAAAACCAAAGACAATCAGAGCAGCCTTATTTTCTTTATTGCCATGACTCTGCTGTGAACCATCACAGGTTCAGGCCACAAGATGCTTAGACCCCCCAGGTGGGCAGTCACTCCAGCGTGAGGACCACAGAGACTCCTTGTGAGATCCTCAGCAAGTGCCAGCCCTCAGTAACACGACCCAGCTTTTAGGGCTGTAGAGCAGGGCTTGTGGGTTTTGCATGTGAAAGCAAACGTGTCTATTCTGTTTCCTTCCCTGTGAACTCCCTCTTTCCCTCCTGCTCCCATGGTATGTAGGCTTGCTGAAAACTTAGTGTTTTTTGGCTTCTGAAAGGTTACAGTCAGAAAGGCAAATAAAATGACATGGTAGGGGAGAGGCAGGTTGATGAGCTGAGTGGCCTCAATGTCATTCCATTATGACTTTCTGCAAGCGATGCTTCCGAATTGTCAATTTTATCAGCCAAGTATAATTTTTGCATGTGTATGATAGAATAAGTATTGCATATCTCAGCCAACCTATGCTTTCTCTTCTTCTCCCCAATTCCTGAAGGGCTTGAAGAAGGGAAATCAATAAATCAATTGATACCTTGTCCAATACCCATTTCAATGACAGCACAGCTCCATTTGCTAGAGATTGGACATTAGTTACGGAAAGAGACTGAGACTTTTCCATTTGATAATGTATTTCTTTGCCTTTGTGAGCCAGATATAAAGAGGAATAGTGCAGTGTCTTTGTCAATAATTTTGGTGTTCACCTTATCAAAAAATAAAAAGGGGATAATTATGGAGAGACTGATAAAACATCATTTATATCTCAGGGAGTACTACGAAATCAGTGGGGAGGATTATCTCATCCCTTAATCTTTCATTCAAAAAATGTCCGTTACTGTAGCTAAACCAACTTGTTAAAAATCGGAGTTTTATTTTTTTCAAATCTAATTTTTAAAAAGTTTATATTCTTTCACCTTGGTCCTTAAAAATAAGCCAGAATTTAACACTGAAAAGTTTATGAACAAACATTTAAATACATTAAATTAGCTCTTATTTTTGGAGCAAAATTATATAACATGGGAGAATGCCTTCATAATACCACAATCCCATGTATGTTGGGTTTGTTTCATTCATTTGTTCATTCACACATTTGTACATATCCAATGTTCAACTCTTTTTGCTTGGTTTTCCCTCCAAATGCTCCCTTGCCGTACCGTAACTTCACTTCCACCCTTGAGGCCACCCTTGAGGCCACTGTAATACTCTTTTCACACACACCTTGAAGAATTTATTACAATATTACTAAAGGAGTATGCCTTACAAGAACTCTAAAATGTGTGGCAACATAGTAAGAATGGCAAGGATAATGAGAAGAGTAAAAGGTATTTCTAATGCCCTGTGCTCAAAACTGAACTGGCCTGGGGGCCAGAGGGAGAGAGCTCCAGCCCCAGCTCAGCGTTCAGGGGCTTCCTCAGCTGGAGCGGGATTCTCCGCCTTTATTCAGATCCGGCTCCTCACCAGTGAATTACAACTGTTAGACTGGATGGTCTTTACGTTTCCTTCCAAGAGTGAAATTCGTTGCTTTTGTTATTCTCCCCGAAGAGACTTTGATGACTTGGCTTTGGGAGAGCTCTGATGAGTTGTGGGTTCCTGAAAGGAGTTTTGTGTGACAACCAGAAGGCTTTGATCTGCTGGCGTTGACCAGGAATCTCTGGTCTGGCAGCGCAAGTGTGCAGCCGCACTGGGCACAGTGGGGTGGTCTGCGAGTTTCCCTTAACCCTGGGTTAAGGTTGTTCTCTAAACATTGGTCACATCTTAAAATGAAAGTTTCTGAATCCTTACTTAAGCATATCGAGTCAGGAAGGAAGAAAATCTCTTGGCCATATTACTGCAGCAAAGCCAGGAGGTCTCACCTGAGCTCCTGTTTTGTGCTGGGACCATCTAAAGCTCCTGGAAATAAGCGACTTGTCAACACAGAAAGAGGGGATTAGAGCCCCTAAATTTTTTTAAAGACTCAAAATTTGTTGAAGAGCACTTTATATATGTATACATCACTATATATGTACACATCACTATATACCCACCTATATTTTGTTGTTTTCCCCCCTCCCGTTGAATGTGAGCAAAGGAGGTAATCTCACCTTACACATTTCTGTAACTGTATTTAGGCGTAAAGAATATACTTCTGTCTCGGTCTCGCCTATGGTCTTTGCTCTGAAGCAACCGGGAGTTAGGAGCGGGTTCGGCTCTGTGTGCCCCTCTCTGCTGGCAGGGAGCACCTGGAGGGCAGGTGAGAAGGCCGCCCGCGCTACAGGTTCCGGGTTGATGCCAACAGGAGGGCCGACCTAGGGCCTGGACCCGGGCTGGCCTGACGCCGGTGGCTGCTCCCCCTACCGGGAGAGAGGAGCAGTGCCAGCGGCTGGGTCCTGGGTGGCACAGCCGCCTCTCTGCCGCCGGTTCTTTCGTGGCTGCGCGGGTGGGGTCGGCGAGCGGCTGGCTAGGTCCGCCAGCGCAGGGCGGAAGCTCTCAGCCCGGGTAACAAGCATTTTCCTGCATAAGCAATTAGCTGGGAATAAACATCTGAACCCGCGGCTCGGTAAATCGACTGTCCGCGGGGCGCCTCTAACAGGAGCGGGGAAGGGGGGTTGGGGGGCAAGAGGGTGGAGGAAAAGACGAGAGCCTCCGAAAGCAGAAGTTGGGTGGGTTGCGCGCAAGGAGGTGCCCCAACACGCACTCCCTGAGTTCGGAGGCGCTTAAGTTACCAGCAAAGTCAGGGCCGATCCCTGGAGAGGTAACCGGTCAGCCCCACCACACCGCTGCCTGTTTCCTGGCCTGGCATCCGCGCGCGCTGCAGGTAGTCAGCCCAGCCCGCCGCATTCCACATGCCCTCGGAGCCCCGGACGCGGAGAGCGAGCGCCTCTGCGGCGCGCGGCCGCTTCACACCCATCACTCCTGATACAACCGATAGTTAACTGGGGCCTTCCAGTGCCTCCAGTCCAGGTGAGCAGAGGAGCCCCTAAGCCACTGGCTCTCGCCTTCAGGACTTATCTCCTGGGACACGGTCGGGGTAGCGCCCCAAAGGCAAAACCGGTTGGGATGAAAGACACGGGCCAATTCATTTCAAAGAGGGAGGATGCTTGCACGTGCTTGGGGACGCCAGTTCGGTTAGGGGTGCGCTGTGTAGGAGCTCCGACGAGGGTGCATTTCTGGCGCACTGGTTTGGGCGATGCACACTCCACTGGCCGGAACAGCCATCAATTTTGCCAAAGTGGGAGTTGCCCTTGGTACCGACGGTCGAAGTTGTTGGGTAGGGAACGCAATATTGAAGAGCGATCACCTGAGAAGCTAAATTCGCAGTTTGTCGCTCAATCTTTGGGACATTTTTATGTAGGATAAGTTGCTGGAATACAGCAATCATACATCTATCTAAGATACGGACATTAAAAATGATAGGAAATAAAGGGGTGAAGTTTGATTCTCTACGGGGCACCTTGCCCTTACCTCCTTCTCCGCAGGCTGAGCGCCGTCCTGGAGGCAGTGCTAGGCGCAGGGGGTCTCTCCAGACTTCGCGTGTCCGGCTGAGGTTGTGACCCACCCACTCCTACCCCGACCCAGGCAGAAACTCTCCAGCCTCACGCAGCCTGGGCCCTCCACACCCCAACTTGGCATCCAAGGCCAAGGAGGGTCCTAATCTAAGGGCCTGGGTTGGTGTCTGCAGCCCGACTCAAAGCGCAGACCAAGCTCCAGGGAGTCCAGGGAAAAGAAGCCGGTGTTCTGGGCTTTGCGGGCTGCTTCTTGGGAAGTCTCGGGCAGGGGTTGTGGCTTGGGAGTGCAGTCCTCTCAGCTGCCTTTTCTGCATGGGGCTCTTGTGGGTCAAGGGCGCCATGGGAGACTGTAACGACCTTCCCGAGCCCACCACGCTTTCTGGCCCACACGGGCTGATCCGGAGCCAGGAGCGCTGATGTCCTCTCAGCAGCACACGCTGCGTCCCCAGCCCGGGTGACCTGGACTGTGGGCACTGGGAGGGAGTTGGGAGTCGGGAGGAAGGAATCTGTTTCCCTTCTGCCTCTCCCTTTCTCTTCCTTTTCAGAATAAGCCAGTTATTTGGCGGTTGGGCTGTTACACAGACAGCCTTCCTAAACTCCCCCCTTCCGTCCCCCCGCAATTTTTCTTGGAGGTGTTGCAATACCCCCTCCCCCACCTTTCTCCAACCTGACCCCCTCCCACTGTCCCGGAAAATGTGAGTGATATGTGTGAAAAGCAGCTCAGCGCAGTGTCTGTAGCAGAGCTGCAAGCTAAGTGCGTGGGGGGGGGAGGCTTCAGTGGGGGGCTTCACTAAATGCTGGTGTTGCTAAAGTTACTGATACACCCGTTACGAAGGGGCTCGACTTGTTGGCCCCCGAGAGAGACGCTGTACGTGAGGCGCGGTGGAGTACCGGGAGGAGGCGCCCCGACTGCCTGCACCTCGTAGCGCCGGGGTCTGGCCTCCCAGTGCCTGGGCCCGAGGCCCCTGGGCTCAGCCGGGGGCCAGGATCAGTCTCCCAAGGCTGCAGAAAAATCAGACGAGTAAATCTCGGTGCTTTATCCTCCTCCCTGCCTTCACCACTACTTTTTGTAGACGGGCTGTGTAGTATATGCAGATAGCTCGAAGCAGCGATGTTAGGAGTGCTGAGCGATCCGGGGCTGGCGTGCCCTCCTGGACTGGGAACCGTCTGGGGGCGGAGGAGGGCCAAACGGACATCCGCTTCTTTTGAAAGAGGACGCGGTTTACTTCCCTAGGACGGCGGGCACGAAGGGCTTGGAGCAGAGGGCTCTCTGGGATAGCTCTTCGAGCAGGTAATTCTGCGGTGGAGTCCAGAGCTGGTGACTGACACTCAGTGATGGCAACCAGGCCAAGCCGCCAGCGCCCTTTCCGGTTACCAAAATTATTAACCTCCGGGTTTGCCTCTAGTGGGATCCCCACTCTCCCTGCAGGCTGCCCCCCATAGGGATTGGGGCGGGGTGGCTCCTTTCAGAGGAGGACCCCAGGGTTGCCTCCTGGGCCCTTCCTTACTTCCGCGGGGCCTTTCTTTGGAGCGAGGCTGGGGGAGGAGGGGTGGCACGCAGAACCCGTCCCTTTTCGTCGCCCACCTCGCCCAGTTGGGTTCACCCGGCCGGTCCCCCGGGTCACCTCCCCCCGCAACCACTTGTCTGAAACTTACCAGATTTCAACCTTTAGGCAGGAAAAAAAGTGTTTCATATACAAACCGATCAGGGTATTTGCAGATAATTGCGAATGTCAAATACTCGGGCGTGATGACAAAGTGCAGAGATTGCCAGGGCCCGAGCTCCGCCTGAGGGGCGGGGGCTGCTGGCGGGGCTCCTGGGCCACCTCAAGCCCGCTCAGAGGAGGGGAGGGGCAGTCGGCCGCAGCTGCACACAGCCCATTTAACGCAGAAGGCCCCTCCGCTGTGGAGCTGATTCACGGATTCATTCACTGCGTCCGCATTCAAGCCCCGCTCGGGAAGATGGTGGGAAGGTAAATGCAGCACCAGGCCGGCCCCCCCAACACCCACACGCAGGCACAGGCACCCCCAGGCAACCTGCGAACACGAGCGGGGTGACCGGGCCTCAGCTAGAAGCCATGGATCAATGCACTGCCAGGCGGTATTTTCAGCGCTAACATCACACTGTCACCCGCCGCTGCCTGACGCATATGGGAGGGGCGAGTCACCGGCCTTGGGGCCAACTGCTGCACCCTTCTAGTGCTGGGATCCGTCCTCCACAGAAATATAAAAACAAATTTTTTAAACAAAGCCAAAAAGAAAAGCCCCTTGGAAACTCGATTCTCCAACCTAATCCTCCTACCCCCGTTGCAGGAAGCCCTTTTTTAGGAGGCAGGGGTGCCCAGGAACTGAAGCATGCAAAGCCCAGGAGAGCCAACCCCTTCAAGGCCTTGGCAACAGCAAAGGTGGCTGTTTGTTCCCAAGAGCTTTCAGGAAAACTCCTCTGAGACACCCCCCTCCCCAAACCGCAGGCATGCTCAGAATGTTTCAAAAGCCTCAATTCCTTTAAAAAAATAAATAAATTTAAAAAATAAGGTTACTTTTGTTGAATTCCAAATCTACTGAAAACCAAGGAGACCCTTGTAGATAGTATGATGAAGTTAGTAGCAGGTCTGCAGCTTCCCAGGGGTCGGAACGGTGGAGGGGGAGGGTGGGGATGGGGACGTGGACGCTGGCCCTGGGTGTTGGAGGTGGAGAGCTGAAAGAAACAGAGGTGCACACACCGCGTAGCAACTACTTCGGGCAATGATGCCGAGGTCTCTGAGTCCTGGGTCTCAAGACAATGTCTGGGGAGGAGAAGAGCGTGAGAGACCTTGACACTGTCTCCTCTTTGCTTTTTGAGGGCTAAAGACACGAAGGGGGTGCTTCCCAAGACGGTGGGCTGCGGGGTTTGGATGGAGGGGAGTAGGTGGGGTGGGGAGGGGAGGGAAAGGTGGACAAGTGCCTTGTGAGGGTGCAGCTAGGCTGCAGAGAGAGGGAAGTCCGGGAGAGCACTTGGAATGTCTGTCGCTATTCCTGTCCCCGAGTCTCAGTCCTCCTGCCCCTTCCATTGAGTGTCTGATGTCAGCATATTCCTGGAAGCCCTTAACGTGTTACACTCCAATTGTCTGAGTTTCCCAATGATGACAAATTAGAAAAATGCTCCAGCTGCAGTCCAGCACCTAAGTCTGGGCTGGGGGGAGGGCACATTGCTGGAAGCACAACTGGGGAGAAGGGAGGACTTGCCTCTCCTGCTTTCTCTGCCCTGAAACTGCTGGGTTTGGGTGAGGGGTGGGCAAGGAACTGTGGCCTGGAGCTTTGGAGTGTTTCGGAAGCCGAGAAGTGGGATCTTAATGCCAGGCTCCTTAGCTAAGGGCAACCAGGAACGCTCTGGGTGTGCAGCCTTTCACGCCCTTACCCGGAAGGCCTGGGTCTCGCCAGAAGAGTGCCTGGGGGTCACCAAGGGACAGGCAGGGTGACAAGCTCTGCAGGGCACTTGCCAACCAAGTCCAGGCTGGTGTAGAAGGACAACAGCGTCTGTCCCCAGCCTGGCTGGCTGACGGGGGCCCCACAAGTGTAAGATGTGATTCTATTTGACTTTTCAAATCAAAATGCATTCATTGGGAGCCCAAAGAGTTCAAGGCACAAAACTGTCTTAATTAAATGTGCTATAAACAGACAAATCTCTTTTCCTCTTGCACACAGACCTTCGGGAGGTCTCAAAAGGGCTTGCAGAAGCCAGGCTTGGGGGCTGCTGCTTCATATATATATATATATATATATATATATTATTGTGAATGAGGCAAAGAAAGAAAAAGAATATAACTGAAGTTTCCACAACCTCAGAAAACAGCTTATCTGAAACCAAAACTTGAAATAGCAGGGCTTGCTTTAAAGCTAGGGGACAACCTGAGTTCACAGGGGAGCTCCCTCAGGGATCCACGGTGGGGTGGAGCCTTCAGGAAAGGTGAGAGAGGGAAAGGGCGACCCTGGGTTGTGTGGGGAGGCCGAGGGGCACATCGCAGAGACTCGGAGCTGTCCTCACGCCTGCACTTTCCTCCCCACCCTTTTCATTTTTCCCTGCCACTGTATTGGAATTGCTGGCATTTGGAGACAGGGTGAGAGCACACATTCTCACCAGTTTAAGGGACAAGGGGTTGCCACCATGAGTGCCCCAGCACGTGGTCACTGCGGTGGGGCGCTGGGAGCTCGGTGACAGCACGAATGAGGAGGGAGGGTGGGAGCAGGAGGCCGGCGGGGAGCAGGTGGGAAGGAAGGTGGTCTGTAACCCTCTGAGAAAGCAGGAAACGGGCATCACATACTCACAGCCCAGGGGTCCTTCCCTTTGTCGGCAAATGACGACACTGCGGATCTGCAGAAGGGAGAGGAAGGTAGTGAGCCCGCGGGTGCCGCGGAGATCTGGGGAAGTGGCAGCGCTGAGGAAGGGTGGGTAGAGCGCGGTTCTCCGCCAGGACCGTGCAAAAGGCTAGGTCCACCTCCGAGTAACTCCGGGCCTCCGGAAGTTACCTGGCAGAAGGCAACCCTTGACTGACTTTGGGACTCTCAGTCTAAAGCTCGTCAATTTTCTAACTAAAAGTACAAAGAAAAAGTTCTCATATAGGTCCACACTGAAATGATGAGCGTACAGGTTTGGGTGTGTTCCTGGGAATTTCCTACTGCCTTCCTTCCTGCCCCTTCGGTTGGCAAAATTGAATTCTCACCACTTTTCAGTGACTAGCTTCTGACCCCAACAATAATCTGATTTTGAAATATTCTTCATTTCGTTAGGCCGATAATGGCAAATACCAATTATGTTGTAATTCGGTATTTTAGAATATTTTAGCATGATGCTTTTCTAAAAAATCCTTTAAAAGGTGTGTTTCCTTTCATGCAACAGATATGAAAAAATACGTATCTCTATGACTGGAGAGCAACATGCTTAGATTCCTTTCAGATTTCTGAGATTTTGTATAGGCTCCAATTCTGCGGACACTAACGAAGAATGAGCTATTTGCAGTCATTATTCATGAAAGGTCTTTTATATTTTTAAATTGAGGCATAGTTCTTAGGTGGAAAATTTTTCAACTAAAAACATGCTTTCAAAAGGATTAGAAAACAAAAGCAAAACTTTAGAATGCATTATAGTATAGAAGTCTCTACTGAAAACAACAGATATCACTACTATCCAGGAGTGGAAGTCAAAATATAGTGAAAGTTAATTAAAATGAAAACTATTAGGAACGTACTGCAAATGTCTTTGTCACATCCTGAAGGGAAAAATCTTTACACACACACCCCCTTTTATATTATACTTGTATTGTGAGGCTTGAATTGTTGTCAACATTTTTCTCCTCTGATGTAACAACAGTTCACCTTTCAAAACTCCTCACTACGGAGCGGCAATGCTGATTGTTCTGCAGCCGAAGGACTTCTGAAACAAACTTCGTTCACACGCTCACACTTGCACACCACACACAAACGCACACAGAATAGCCGGTTTTTTAAAACGTTGCTTCTGAATGAGAGAGGAGGGAGGGAGAGAAGGAGGGAGAGAGGGAGGGAGGGAGGGAGAGAGAGAAGATGGAGCGAGAGAGAGGCTGGGAAACTCGAGCTTAGGTAACCAACAAACCCAATTACTTGGCTTTATTGATACTAAAAGAAAAAGTTGCCCTCGTAAAATTTCTCCGAGCTTATTAGTTATCTAAATCAGCCCCAGGGCTGGACGAGCGACGCCGAAGGCACCCTCTGTCGGCTCCTGGAAGTGAGCAGACCGCGTCCGCTCGGTCCTGGGCACCCGGGGCAGAGGCAGGAGCCGCGAGCGAAGGTGAGCCACTTGGCAGGGGTGATGGGCCTGGCCCTCTTGGAAAAGGCCCTGCGTGACCTGTGCGTACTAGAATTGAGAAACGAACAGGTCACCACCAATGACAAAGATGTGGGTGAGCAGGCCCAGAGGACGAGGAGCGCCGGCACTCGGCCACGCGGCTCGTTCCCCAGCGCGCAGCAAACCTGTGGCCCTGGGGAGCGTGGCCACGGGCCCTCCCGAGGGGGCGGGGGGGGGGCTGCTCAGGCGTCCAGGGCTGGCTCCTGTTCTCTGCGGGGCTGGCAATTTTTTAATTGGTTGGACCCCAGGTGAATTTATACCTTTCTGGGTCGTTGTCCCTTTCAATAGCTGACAGTCCCAAACTACGTGTGTTTGTGCACGCGCGCGCGTGCCCTTGTGAACAGTTGAATTTATTTAGGATAAGCCCCCAACCTACCCTACTGCTGTCCTCCAAGCCCGACGTGGGGGCTCTCGGGCCCTGACGGAGCGCCGGGCAGCGCGAGGTGATGCCTGCTCAGCCGAGCGTGGCCGCAGGGCCCGGAGGCCAGGCAGCACGGGGTGGGGCAGAACTGAGCCCCGGGACACTGCTGTCACAGCCACCTGGGCCTTAGCCCGAGGGTCAAGCCTTGAAGGACTAAGAGGGTGTGGTGGGGCTTCTCGAGACCAAGAGAACTCTGAGACTCTCCTGGAGAGGGAGTCGCCAGCCTGGGAAAGCCCTGTAGGTCTCCGGACGGGTCCGGACCGCCGAGCACACCGGCAACCTGCTCGTCCCCGGCCCCAGTAAGTGCCTTGGGTTCCGCAGCAGGCTTTCCCACTCCCTCCCGCGCGGTTCGAGACCGGCGCTGGCCCAGACCCGCAGAGAGGCTGAGGCACGGACCCCCTGGGACCCGGCTTTCTGGGCTCGCCAGCCTCGGTGGTGGAGGTGGGGTGCTTAGGTTTAGTCCAGCAGGCTGGCCTGCCCGGGGTTCGGGGTGCGGACGGGGTGCCGCGGCCTGGATTTTCCAGGTGTACTTTTCACTGCAAGGCGCTGGGGCAAACTTAGGGTGCCGACGCTGTGCCAGTCCCAAGCATTTTTGTGTTGGGTGGTCGGGTTGTGTCCCGGGCCAGGGACTTGCCCGTCCCTCGCCGAATCTTTAGGGGGCCACGCGGAAGGGCCGGCTCGGGGACGCCGCGGACCGAGCGGCAGCCGCCGGCTTGGGCGGCAGCCCACGCGGTGGCGCTGTCGGGAGAGACCGCCCTGCTCCGGCCTGGGACCCCGGCCGTGACCCGGGCTCCGGGGTGACGGGGCCGCGACCACTGAGGGCTCTTCAGGACCCGCTTGGGCCCGGGGATTGGAGACGGGGCCGACTCCCGTCAGCCGTGCTCGGTGCCTGCGGACGGAACAGGCAGCGGGCCGCGAGCGCGACTCCCGCTCCAACCCCGTCGCCCCGCGTTGGGGGCGGGGAGGCAGCGGCCGCTCCTTGGGCGTTTCGTTTTCTTCCCCCCTTTGCCTCGTTACCCCGGCCGTTTCAAGTCGATTTCTGTTTTTAAAAAACTGGATCAGCAGGGCAGTCATTCTCTCCCTGCACTGCTGCAGGAGGGGATCCGGCTATTAAGCTCTTGACTCTCGAAAAGATGGGAGGGACCCGGGGGCGCTGTTCGGTGTCGCTGGAGCTGCGCCGGAGCCCCAGACACCGCGTCTCGCGGGGCCTCCCCGCCCGCGGCCGCGGCCCCAGCCCCAGCGCGCCCACACCTCAGACCCGGTGGCTCCCCCAGCTCCGAAACCTGTCCCTCTCGTCGCCTTCACCTGGGACTCCGAAGCTCACCCAGCCTTCGCACCCTCTGGGCCTGCATTGTCTGTTCCCCCGACCCCCTGGGTCCTCTGGCCTGCGAGGTGCTGGGCTCGCCGTCTAGTTGCTTACCACCCTTCCCCAATCAGTCGTCTCTCTGGGTCTTATCTTTGTCCAGGCCGCGTGGCTCATTCCCTCGAGGGGAGCGGGACCTCCACCGCCCCTACCTTAGGCGGCCCGACGGCCCCCTCCCCGCTCCGCCCCCACCCAGGCCCCCCGAGCCATTGCAGAAGCCAGGAGTAATTTATCTTGGCCTGGCGCGGGGTGGGATTTGTCCAGCTCTGGTGCCAACGAGGAAAGCGTGCGGATAACGAAGTGAGTGTCCCCCGCCCCCCTGTGCTCCGGTCAGCCCCAGACACGCAGGAGCAATCTGGGAAAAGGGCTCCAGCCCACCCTGGTCGGCCTGGCCTTCTAGGCTCGTTCTCCTCGGGTCATTCTGGCCCCGAGCCTAGCCTCGTCCGCTTGGCGCATCCAATTGCCAATCCAGGCCCCACGCAGTTAAGTGGTCCGCGAAAATGTGGGTCGCCCAACTCTCTCCGGACAGTTCGTGGCGGAAATTGGCGTCAGAGCTGGTGTGGGGTTCACGTGAAAGAAACGGATTCCCTGCGGCCCTCCTCTCGCCCCCAGCAGAGCGAGCCCAGAGCGGGGCGGTGGGGGGGCGGAGGGGAGAGTGGGGCCGAGGCAGGCAGGGCACCTAGGAACCGTCGAAGGTTTTCCACGCTGGTGGTTCCCACAGTTCCTTCCCTGCCTGCGTGCGGGAGTGGAAAGCAAGCGCGGCCCAACTTCCCAGTGTTCTCTAGAGGCTGCGCGCGGCCTGGAGGGACTCCTTCCCCGGCGACCAGACTCCAAATCTGGGTAGCCTGGCTGTGGATGCCGGGCCTCCAGAGGCGCGGGTGGCCCGGCCCAGAGCAGGAGTTCCAGGCTTGGCCCCGGCGCCCGGTGCCTGCGCGGCCGGGCCTAGGCCACCCCGCGCGGGCCCTGGGGGAGGCCGGCGGGCCCGAGTCGTGAGCCAGCCCTGCATAAACCTCGGCGTCCGGAGACAGAAAACAAGAAATGTTGTCATGAAAAGTGCAGGCCGTAGAAGAAAGGAGAAGGCCTGAAAAGAGCAAGAGAGAAAAGGGGAGAACATGGAAATAGAAAACAATGTGCACTCAAGCCCAGCGTGTAAAGATCCGTTGATTTTTAAAATAACAAATCTCAGTGCGATTATGAAAGACAGGCGACCTTTGACTAAAATACATATGAAAAAATTTGGGGGTGGGGGAAGGGGGACAAGTTTGAGTAGATTTCTGACAAAAACGTCAGTGAGAAGCAAGCCGAGAGATGCCAGTGTCCCCCAGTGTGGAGCCGGCGCTGCCAGGGCTGCAGCAACCCCGGAGAGCTCGCGAGAATGCGTTCTGGGTCAGATCATTTCTTACCAAGGAGCTAACACCAATTCTTTTCTTGCGGATGGTTCTGTTTTTAAAGTGCCTGGAAATAAACTACTTGAGGAATACGAAACGAAACCAAACAAAACTTTTGAATCATCATAATTTATTTAACTCTTTTAAAAAGTAGAAAATCCTAGTGAAAGGTAAAAATGTTACTTAAAATTTCTTATTGTCAAAATTAAACATGCTGGAAGCAATTGTTTACTTTGGTTGGAAATAAGGTCAATACAAAAATTGTGCAGTAAAAAGGAATGGAATTATGGAATTTGAAACATAAAAGACTTTACTATGGACAAAACCTAAGGGGATAAAAACCCCACATCGGGCAAATATCACAAAACTTAGGAATCTCTTTTTTAAAATCGAAAGAAATTTCTAAAATGTGTTACTAAACATAAAGCTACATTCAAAACACATTTCTGGAAATAATTCATATAATTCAAAATTTCCCTCTCTGTTAAGTGTAATTTTAAATACTTTGAGCTCTTTTGCCCAAAACGATAGATTTGTCCACTGTCAAAAACAGACAGAAGAAAATTCCAATGAAGAGAAAATCAACGACTTTAAAAGGGTGCGGGACCTGAAAACAAACTAGCCACGATGTACGTTTAATTGTGCTTCACTGTAGACTTTATTTAAATCGCCCTCCTTAGGGGTTTAGTAATTTAGAATCAACAGTTCCCTTCAAAACATGCTAAAACATTGACACTTTGTAAAACATAAAGCGACCCGCAGCGGGGCCGTGCCGGCGACGAGCGTGCAGCCGAAGTCCTGCGGGTCGCGCTGCGGACACGCGCCCGCGCGGCGGGCGAAGCCGCGGTCCTCCGCCGGCGCGCACGGCCTTCCCACCGCGGCGTGGATAAAACAGCTCATTAACGACTCAAGATCGAAGCGCTCCAACCATTCCTAGCACCAGATATAATAATAGTGACGAATCAGACATGCAAGATACTGGCTAAACCATTTGCATTTTTTTCCCCCCCAGAAGTACTGAAGACCCAATATCACCAATTCTTCTAAGATCCTGGGCATTGATCCGGAGGGAGGAGGACTCTACAGTTCCATAGCAAGGTAAGGAAATAAAGAGCGTTTTTATCTTTGTCGAGCCGTGACTAGGAAAGGCGCCTTTCCCCATTCCGAAAACGGGCCCCAACGCTGACGGTGGCGGTCGGTTTCTGCAACACCCCCTTCCCATTCCGACGGGATAGTGCACATAAAGAAGAAAGTTTGTCGATCAAACTTACAGTTTGTTTCTTTGCAGCCAAAACAAAACAAAACAAAACACCCCTTTCAGCCGCCACCACAGGTTGATCACTTGAGCCACCTTCTCCCGCAGACTTGAACTGTGCACTTTCTCGGGCCGGTTCGTCTGGGGAGGGAGGTGGTGGGCGCGGTGGACTGGGGTTTGAGGAATAAAAATTCGGGAAAAGGAAACGCTGCCTGAAACTCCCGGGCACCCCGAAGAAGGTTCACTGTCCTGCCGTCTTCCTTTCCCGGCTGGGTTCTGATCGCCTCCGGACCGTCATCGGGCTCCTTCGGGACTCGGTGGGCGGCGTCTGGGTGTGGGGCTCTCCGGGGTCTGCGCGCCGAGACTCAGGACAGGGGCAGGTTTCGCTTCCAGGACCCTTTCTGCTCCAGAGGCCCCCCGCCCCCCCGCCGCCTCCCAGGTCCCTATTTTTTAGGTGATGGCCGCGCGCATGCCGCCCACCAGGTGGGTGCGGCGAGTGGACCTCGGCCAGGCCGGGGGCACACGCTGGGCTGACGCGACTTCCCGCGGCGGGTGCACCCGCTCGGAATTTCCAGAGTTGCCTCCCGAGAAGAGCGTTTCCCGAAACCGAATTTAGTTTGGCCCTCTGGCGCCGCCGTACAGTCAGTGCTTCTTAAGGGGGACCGGCGGCTCAGGCGGCGAGGTAGTGGGGTATCTTTGGGGTCCTGGGGGTAAGGAAGGACAGCCAAGGTGCCCGGGAGGGACAGGAGGTGCGGCCGGCTGAGGGGGCATCGCCGGCCTCTCAGGGCTAGCGGGGACGCGTCCACATTTTCCCCGCTCCAGATAGGGACCTGGAGTGTCAGCGGGCGCACCAGGCGTCTCGCTGGGGCCGCGGCTCCTGTCCACGTGCTTTTCTTTAAGGAGGTAGTGCGCCCAAGCAGGACCTAAGGGACAAAAGCGCGGCCGGAGCCTGGCCTGCCTGGCTAATGCCCGTGCCACCTTAAATGAGCCCCGCGGCCGGAGTCGGGCTGCGTCCGGCCGCTGCCGCGGGAGTCGGCAAAAGTTTGTGGCTCAGTTACGCCTTCGCGGGACCTGCCGGAGACGCCTCGCGCGGCCTCCCCAGGGACGGAGAGGCTGGGTTCTCGCCGCGCAGCTGTGCCCGCTCTCGAAGCCCAGGGCCCGAGTCGCTTGGGCTCCCAGGAGTCCCAGCCCCGCTGCCGGAGGACTGGCAGTCCCACCGCCCTCGCCGCCACCTCGGCACGGCCTCCGGGCGGCTCGGGCTGCAAGGCTGGAAATGTCGCCGGCGCTGCGAGCGCTCCAGGGACTTCGTCCAGGGATGCTCACTGCCTCGCGCCCCCCACACAGCTCGCTCTCCTGCGCTACCCACAGCCCGGCTGGCAGTGCCTGGGCTCCTGCCGTGTGGGGCACCCGGGCTATTGTTCTGGACCCGCGACCGTGCCGGCTCTAAGGCAGAAGCGGCCTTCCCCGCGCGAACGGCGGTGCGGCGGGCCCGGACGGCCGGCTCCGCGCGGAGGGGGAGCTCGCAGGCACCGGGAAAAGTTGCTCCGAGGGGCGGAGGCGGGGGGTGGTGGGCGGAGGCGGGGGGTGGGGGGCGGCGGTAGCCCTCCTATCTCCAAAGTCGAAAGTGCTCGGCGCAGTTAGCAGAACCCGGAGCCGAGGCAGCCGAGGCCGCCCCCTGCGCGAGGTTCTGAGCCTCCTCCGGGAGACGAGGCAACCAGCGCCCGCCTCGTCGCCGCCGCCGCCGCCGCCTCCGCGCCGGGACGAGCGCGCCTAGGGGCCGGGCTAGGCGGCCGCACCCTGGACCCGCCGCGGGGAGGAGGAGCAGACCCCGGGCCCCGGCGCGCGCTCACACCCGGGAGCACCCACCACTGGCCAGGCACTCGGCGCTCTGTCATCGGTCCTCCACAGCCCCGCGCGCGCGGTCCTCGCCACACCGCTTTCCCATCGCCGACTCTGCTCTTCCTCCGCCTCCTCCCTCTTCCCTGCCTCCCACTCGCCTCTCGCCTGTCCCTCTGCTTCCTCCGAAGCCCCGCCGCTGTTGGGTCGCCCGGCTCACAGCGATTGATTGATTGATGTTTAATTTCCTGCCAGGCGGGGCCCCCCTCCCCCGGCAACCTCCCCAGCCCTCCTCCCCGCCCCCCGCGCTCCTCCACTGCGGTGGACCAGTCTGGCTTGGGTTTAGATCTTTCCCCCCCAACCGCCATCCCGAAATAATCCAGAGACTTCCCCTGCCCCCACCCCAAATTATTATTTTGAAGGCGCTAGATCTGGGGACGGAAAGGGGGAGGGGGAGAAATCGGAAACCGAGGACAACCCAAAAGGACTCACTTTGCCTGATGACTCAACGCAACTAATAATCATCTCCCTCTCAGTGTGTCTCTCTCTGCGGCTTGTCAGTGAGTCTGGCTCCGGCTGCTGGCGGCGGCGGCCTAGAGGGGAGAGGCTGGAGGTGACAGCTTGGGCGGCCGCCGCGCTTTCTCCCGCGCGCGGTCCCGGGTCCCTGCGCCTCCTCGGCTGTCGGTGGCACCGGCCCCGCGGCTCCGGCCGCGCCTCCTGGCGAGGTAGCAGCCTAGCGAAGCCCGCCTCCGCTGCCTCGCGGTCCTCAGCCCTTTCTCTCCAGAACGGGTCTCCTTTCCGAAGGTGTGAAGGGCTTTTTCTGCCTCCTCTCTTCTCTCCTCCTCCGCCGTCCCCTCCCCCGCTCGCTCGGGTGCCCCTTTGGAGGAGCCCTCCTTTCCCTCTCTCCCTCCTCCCCCTCCTCCCACCCCCACCCCCCAGTCATCATCATCATAACAACCATCTCCGCACTAGAAGACACCCTGACCCAGGACCGAAAACGTTAGGACCTGGGGAAGAGGAAAGGGAAAGGAGTAAAGAGAAAGGAAGACTAGGAGAGCACTGCAAGGCAAAGCACCAGAAACTTTCCACCCTGGATTCTCTACTTTTGCTCCATGGACAGAGCCCCAGCCAGCCAAGTTACAGACAGACCGTGAGCAGTAAGTACGCGGGGCGAGGGCTCCCGCGCGGCGCTCGGGAGTCCGGGGAAGCCCCGGTCCGCTCAGTTCCCTCCCTGCGGCTCTCGCCCGCGGAGAAGGCGCAGCCCGGGCGGTGCGGGCGGAGTCTCTGCCCGCAGCCCCCCGGCCGCGTCTCTGCGCCTCTCGCCTCTCACCTCCCCACGGCCACCCCCACCCCGCCCTCCCAAGCCGCGGCGCGGCGGCTTCTCCCCTCGGAGAGGGTCCCCAGTGCACTTGGTCGCGCCGGGCTCCCGCTTCCCCGGGGTGTCGGTGGCAGTGCGGGCGCCGTTCCATCAGGTGTCTGCCCCTCCGCCGCCGCCCCCGGAAATCCAGGGGTGCGGAGGTCTGCGGGTTCCGCGAGGGGAGCGCTGCCAGCCAGGCGACCCGGAGGAAAACTTTTTGGAGAGATTTAAAAAATTGGGGTTGATGACGGCTACTCCTGCAAATAACAACTTAAATGCTTAAAAAGAACTTTATTGTTTTATACTGAAGAGCTTTAAAAAATAACTTAGGATCGAACGAAGATAAAGTTCCAAAAATCATAACAATTGTAGTCCCCGCCCTTGTGATGAAGGTTATCCTGGAGGTTATTCTGATGAATACCTCCAAATGTTCCTGGATGCTTATCACAGTGGAATTAGGGTCGATTTTATGCAAAGGATGTTTGCGCCCCAGGACGGGCTCGGTAAAGGTAACACGCGGGGGTTCGAGGGGTCCCTCTGCCAGGCCTTTGCTTCCCGCCCGGCCGGGAACTGCGCATTCATCATGTGGCTTATTTGGTTTCACACGGACTCGTGTGCGGCCCCCACTCCCTCCCTGAGTCGATGAGATGTCTTTTTATGAAGTCCACTCCTTCCACCACCCTGGCCCCCAGGCGGGGAAGCTGTCGCACCCGGGGACGGTCCCTGCCAGCCGCGTTTCCATGGGCCGGCCACTGCCCGGCGTCCGCGGGCGCGGGCCCGACGCTGTCTCGAGGGCTGGCTCCTGGGGAACAGCCCCCGGGCCGAGTCGCAGCTCTCCGGGCTCCGGGCGCCCCGCGGGCTGCCCCGTGCAGGGCTGGGACCCGCTCCGCGGCCCCGGCCCCTCTGGCAGCGTGGGAGGAAGTTTGTGTGGCTGTGGAGCGTCGCTCTGCCACTGGCCTGAACGTCTATCACGTGTGTGAGCGGTTTTCCCTCTTTTTTCTTCCCTCCCCTTTCCCTCCCCCCGCCCCCTCCCTAGGTCCCTGCGCGTTTTATTGCGACCTGCCCGTGGGAACTTTGTCTCCGAGTCGGAGCAGCATGGAGCGGCGGAGCGAGAGCCCGTGTCTGCGGGACAGCCCCGACCGGCGCAGCGGCAGCCCCGACGTCAAGGGGCCTCCCCCGGTGAAGGTGGCCCGGCTGGAGCAGAACGGCAGCCCCATGGGAGCCCGCGGGAGGCCCAACGGCGCCGTGGCCAAGGCCGTGGGAGGTAACAGCCCGGAGCGGGGAGGCGCGCGCAGCCCGCGGCCCGGTGATAATGGCCCGGGTGTCAGGGTTCAGGTTGATTAGGCTCTGTCGCGGTGTAGGATTACAGGAAGTGAGTTCCAGGTTGCCAAATAATGCCCCCGTCGCCTCTCTTCTGCAACTGGTAGCTTCATCTCAAGTTAAAACCAGAAAGTGGTTTACCCAGAGGGTGGCATTTTTTGGGCACTTTGCCACTGTGTGCTGAGGTGTTGGCAGGTTTATGTCACAGCCAGCTAACTGTTTCTAGATTTTCCTAGAGAGCTTTTTACTGATTTAACTCTTTTGCCTTGCCTCAGAGTATCTGTTGCAGGGATGAAGTTCAGGTGCATTCGCTTTCGTGGACTAGTCCTCAGTGCTCCCTCTAGTACAGGAGCAAGAGGGGTGTTACCTCCTAGTTAGGTTAATGTTTTGAGACAAATGTGTAACAACTGGGACTATTTCCTGCCACATTTCAAGTGTCTCATGAATGCATCAGGCCCTCAGACGCTTTAATGCTACTGTTTCCTATAAAATTTTAGGTTATATGCGTTTGTAAGTTTGTTAGGAACTATATAGCACGACAGGTAAAAATAGCATAGTAGCCTTATTGGCTACATGCTGTTTTCCTTCCAGCGAATTCAATATTGTTCAAAGATAATCTTTTGTAGTTTTTACTACTTAAACAACTACTTTTAAAAAGTGGTTAGGAAAAGTAATCTATAAAAATGAAGATATGCAAGAAATGTAAATATTTTTCAGTTGTTTTGAGGTTAATATGCCATTGGCTAGTTGTCATTTTTAAAGAAATAAAATCCATAATGCTACACAGTATGCAGTTTTATTGTGTGGGATAAATCACTAGTTTAACTTTTTTGCTTCTGGAGTTTTGTTTTTGCCCTAAATTTTTTGGCAGTAGCCTACTTAATATAATTCTTTACATTAATCTGCCTGTAATGATACAAAGCCCTGGCAAAGTTTAGTTGATAAGCTCTTATCCACATGTTCTAAATTGCCATAGTATATATTTTGAAGTAAATACTTAGCATGTTCAGCCCCTTTTAAAGAGTTAAATGCAGTCATTTTATAAGTAACGTGTTTTTATTTTTGCTTATTTTGCTATTACTGTCTTCATGGGAGACGTTCAGGATGATTTGCTTTAGTTCCTTATATTAACCGTCTCCCTGGAGAAGCACTTACTGTCACAATTTTTAAAGCTTTAAAAATTATTTGGCTGTAGATTTTGAAAGTCTTCCATTTTAGGGGACTGAAGACATACTTTAATGAAGCACAAGAAAGCTTGATAGTTCTGTGACCCACTTTTTAAAAGTAGTATTTGTGAAGGTGCTGTCTTGAGACTGGAGCGATAACTTTAGACTTTGTGTGCCCTCGTCTAATACATGCACGTGAGACAGAGGAATACGTAGTGAATGTGGCGGAACTAAGTGGGAGACGACATGTGTGATAATGTTTGATTAAAAAACTTTTGGAAATCCTTGGAGAGGTATGTGCTCAGAGTGGCCTTAAGGCATAAAGAAAAAACTTAGACTTGAAATTTTGATTCCTTTCTGAAGACCTAATAAAATTCACTAAATTAAGAGAAGTTTCTAAATGCTTTAGAATATAATTGTTAACAATTGTGCTTCCCAAAACAAGTTCTATTTATTTATATTATACAGAACTATGGGAAAAAACTACCTAATTTTGTAGACCAGGGCTACCTGTAGTATAAGAGTAGCTGCTTTTCATATTTTCTAAGACTATAATTCACATTTGACCTCTTATTTTAAATTTGGTAGAAACTGAAATTATTAAGTCTTGGTCATGAATAATAGATTTGTTTCAAAAAACTGCTTTTGTTACTCTTTCTGAGATTTAACTTCATTTAGTAACAGCAAAGGTCTTACTAGCTGCTTCCCAAACTGAAAATACAGATGGCATTATTTTGTCTCGACAATTACTGTTCATAATATTTAATAATAAAGTGGTTAAAATAGTTTACATGTAGTGGATTTTTAAAGATTTTTAAAAATAAATATTTTACTCTATATAGCATAATGGATTGGAAATATTTTAACTTAGAAAACTTTAAAATGTAATGTAAAATTCAGAACATAAAATTTTGATAATACAAAGTTTTCTTGTCGAATGTTAATGATTACATTGGGGACTTAAGTTTAGATACTAAATCTAAATGTACATTGAAAAGTTAATAATTTCATTTTATTACAACTTTTAATCACACAATTTTGAGAAAAGTAAATCTTTTTAAGATACACATTCTAAATTTAAATTTGTTTAAAATATATTTCCAGTTAGCAGTTTTTCATACTTGAAATACTTTTTTGGGGGGGGAATAAATAGATTATATTTCTACCACACTACTTTCTTTTGTTTAAAGTTTATTTATGAAGAATTTAATATGCATAGACAACTATTCAAATTTTGTAGTGCTACATCTTCTACTACCATTTTCAGATATACTGCAGTCTTGTCAATGTTGAAAAGGTTACTATAATAACGACTATAATAATATGTTTTTAACAACAGAGCTAAAAACTTAGGAGGATGTATTTGTTAATCTTGAGTGAGTTCCCCCCTAAAAATAGCAGAAATCATTAAGTTAATTGGTTGCTAAATGGCAGTTTATCTTACTGCTTTTGGTAAACAGTGAGTGGAATAAATGTTTCTGAATGCATTGGTTGCAACAGTAATTTTTTTTTTTCTGTTCTACTTTTCTAGGGAGAGAGAGTTTGCTTTATTGCATTGTCTGGAGTTAACTAGTCGAGGTGGTAGATACACTATCACAGTCTTCAGGGTTCTGTTTTAATAGGGGACTTAAAAGTTAGTGCATTGTTTACAATGTGGTTAGCTTTAGAAGACTGGAAGAAAGAGGTCAACTTTGCTTTGTCTTTCCAACACTTTTTAGGATGTTTTTGCTCTTATCTAAGCAGTGTTTTAAAGCATGTACGTAATAAAATATAAGTGCTCAGATGTGTATGACAGTCAGCTTTTATAGAAGGTCCTCGGGGGGGAAAAAAGGCTAATATCTCTTTAAAAAACATATGAAGGCTGGGAGAGAGTTTAGAGCAAGCAAGAGCACCGTGGTGTTGACAGCTTTATATCCCTGCTGGGTAACATTCACTTACTAGAATTGGCGTCCCCTGTCAGCTAGTAATTCACTCCATAAGGATTTTGAAAAAGGATGATTAATGGTGGGGAAATTTATATTTGTGAAATTAGTGATTAAAACTTACAGATCTATTTGAAGATTTAGAAAAAGAAAAGATTATTAAGGATGACGAAAATAAGAATCAGATGATCCTTTTTACCACCATTAGCATGAGTGTCTGAAATGTTCTGCTGTATGTAATGCTTCAGCCACACAACCTGCAGCATAAAATCAAAGAGATGCCAATCAAGTTTCCAAGGGAAGCAAGGCGTTCTGCTTCCCTCCTGGCCTGTGGAAAGTCAGTGGCCAGTTGTGCTTTAACAGCAATGAGTTATTGTGCTCCATTCATTGTTAACAGAAGCAGTTTCATTTTTTAATGTTTGGTTTAACGAAGAACTTTCAGACAGCTTTATTTAAGCTGAATGATCCGTGCTTGAGTCTACCAGATGGTGTATTTGCTGATAGGAGGCATTAAACGTCAGAAATCTTTGGGATATTTTTCATTTTCTTGTGAATTCTGATGATTTTATTGGTGTTAAGTGTTCTAGAGTTTTGGGGAAAATGTTTAAATGCTAAGAATATCTCTTATAGATATTTGCTTTATGGGGGGGGAGGAATTAGAATTAGCTGTAAGAATTAGTTTTTCAAATAATATATTTTGTGACAGAATTGTCCATTGAGGTCATCTTATGACTAGTTGACTGGAAGTGGACCCATTCTTGTTGCTCTCAGGCAGCCCTTCCAAGGCTATAACTGCCTTGTTGCAAGGGGAAAAATTTATTATTCAACACACACTGATGCATTCACACAGCAAAACAAACGTGTGATGGTGGCTGTTAGAGCTGAGTGTCGTCTACAGCAACAGTCAGTCTCACTGTCTACGTGTGGACCACGTCCTTTTCCATTGAAGGTGAAGGACACGCAGTTCAGGTTGGGGGTGGTCAGCACGTTAGCAGCTGTAGAGAGACATTTTTCTTTTTGAAAGGGGTGCGGGACTGTCAGAGTATAGGTATGGACAGGTTGAAATGTATTAATGAACACTCAGAAATTTGAAAACATGTTGTCAATGTGGGAAAAATGGAGAAAACATTAAATTCATTTTACCCAAGGATAAACACCATTATGCTCGTAGGGAGGACTCATATAATTACTCCAAAAGAGAAAAGATTGTATTTCCCTCTTCCACTCCACTTTTTTTTTTTTTAAAAGGGTTTAAGATCTTTTAAATAGAATGAACTTAGGCTTTGGGGTCATCCAACAATCTAGCATGTCCTCTGTAGTTTTGCTGAGGTAGAAAAATAGCCCTTCTCTAAAGTGTTTTTAGTCCTTGGCCTGTTATTAAAATAAAGATATACTTGGTCAAAAAATATATGCAATGGAACATACACATTAAACAGAACATAGGGTATCCACCCCTCAAAGTCCTGAGCATAATTTGATGTTTCAAGTAATTTTGGAAGCCTTATGTTCCATCAGCAGAAACCCACTGACCATTATACGTTCAAGATCATCTGCAGGGAAATGTGTGTATGTGTGTGCGTGTGGGAACCACACAGATGTCCCTTAAGGCTCTCTGTTTCTTAATCCCCGTAGGAAACAAGCCATGTCATCCTTTCCGGGGGACTGTGACTAGCAGAGTCCTTCTCTACGTCTTTGGTATCCCGTGTTAAGTCGTCTTCCCTGTTTTGAATGTATCCGTAAGGAGGGGAACGGACTTACCATCATTTATTAGATAACTAAGAATACGAACGAGTTATTTTAGGAAGATAGAAATCAATTTTGTTCCAGGGAAGACACAGTAATTATGTGATATCACTGGCAAGGTGTATTTGGTAAGCAGATCATTTAAAACCTTTTTTTTGTAAAGAATTTAGTGTAGAAAGAGTTTATACACATATATCAAAAAATAACTTAAGTTAATAGGCTAGATGAATCCCAAATTGTATTATTTTCTTTGGTCTTTTTAATGATTTTAGGTTTCTCTTGAGATGAAAATGACATATTACCTCACCATTAAAAAAGTTTCTTATAAAAAAAAGTTTCTTATAACTAATAACCTCATATGCAGTACATAAAATATGTACATAGTTTGTTATATTTCAGGAAGCCAAACTTTATCCTATACAGCATATAAATAAATAGAAAGTCCTTTATGTTCTTTTATCTAATAAGTAGTTTCTTTTTAACCTATATAACTAATGTGTGGCAACATAGTAGTTTTTACTATCTCCCTTACATGAATGCTGAGATACAATGGCATTTTTGGAACATATTTAAAGATGAAGCATTTGACAAAAGTTGTATGTGTAACAGTTTGTCAGTGAAAAGTGACAAGTGGGAAATGACAAATGAAATGTTGGCATCATCACTCTTTATTTTGATAAAAATGTCTCAATTTGCAGTGATATAATACTGTTTCATATTATTTCATGAGTTGTGCGAGATGCATAAGGGAAATTTAGATTTTTGTGAACGGAAAATTAGCAGCCCAAACTCTCTTTTCAGAAGCTTTGGCAGCAAGTTCCTCCTCCCCCAACTCCCAAGAATAAGAACAGCAGTGAAATGTTGGATCCAACCCATATATTTTAACTCATTATTTTTTGAGGAAGGAAGGAAGGAAGGAAAGAAAGAAGGAAGGAAGGAATGAAAGAAGGAAGGAAGGGAGGGAGGGAAGGAGGAAGGAAGGAAGAAAGGGGAGGGGAGGAGAGGAGAAGGGAAGGGAAGGGAAAGGAAGAGAGAAAACTGAAAATGGTTTCACGTAGGAGACCTTTATGCTTAGCTGGAAAAACAGAGAGTTTGTCTTTTAGTTTTCATTCTTTTCTTTATAGCAGTTTTAAAGTGAGTGGTTTCCCTCTGCTGTCTTGGATTACATGGAGCCTTACTCACTTCCAATCACCACTGCTCTTCAGCATTAATTTAGGGGCCAGTGAGGAGAGCTGTGCATTCCTTTCACCTTAAAGTGCAACAGAGATTTGAAAATGTCTGTGTGTTAAAAATGGATTTTTATATACAAAGGATTCATCATCCTACTCCTTACGGGTAATACGATAGATATTTCAAAGTCAAAGTAGACGGCCCTGAGTGGACCTGAGGTATAAGTTAAAACAAAAGCCAGTTGAGGACTTACAGATTTCCAAAAAAAGCACAGATGTAGCCTGTGTAGTGTGTTATTTTCCATTTCCAAAGTTACGCTGCTTCCCTTATTGTAGTGACCAACCAAACATTTATTTTCTTCTTTTACATGAAACAAGCCCCACAGGACGTTCGTGCTGCACAGCGCTTACGTGAAAGATGTTCCACGGGGGAGTTTTCAGAATCAGGAACTCTATATAATTTCTTTTTGTTTTCAATTAACAGAATTGTTTTGCCTCTTAGTAGCGAGGGACTTAGAATTTGTGATAAAATCAGTATAATTAAGTGGCAGTGAAAGGCTGCATCAGAAATTATCTTCTACAACTTGTGTCTTTTGCTTCTCATTTGTAAAGTTTTACTTATTCCAGATTTTTAAAAATCTAGGGAAAGATGACTTTAAAGGGAGTAAATGTGCCATAGATATATTATTATGGCAATTGGGTTTATGGTATATATACTTTTTTCCATTTTAAGTGATGTGGAGAACATAATAGTTACTAGCCTGACAAATGCTTAAAATGAAGACAAAAGCATTCACAGAAATTGAAAGAATTTGAACCTTGAAATAAAGTTATCTACAAATTATGCCAGTCTTACATTGTGGTAAGAATAACCTTTATTTGTGGTTATGACACCTTAGGATAATGAGAGTCTGGGGGAAGTACTATATTTCAATTAGAGTTGCTACCGGTATTATTACTTTCTGCTCACGTGTAAGGCAGATTTGGTTCCGCTCTTAGCTTGTGGCATTACCATTGGAACGGAGTTCTGTCTTACCATGGTGGGTTGTTAAGCGGCAGGATAACATAACAGCAAAGATCAAACAGTTAAGGGGAGACACTGCCAGCTACCATGTATGAAAAGGGATGCAGTTCACATCTGATTGGTGTCCACTGTGTCTGCCCACTGGTGGCTACATAGTTACTGAAATGTGCACAGCAGCGTAGTGACGTTACATTCTTTGTTATGTTGAAGATTTGCACGGATATGAAAAAAATTAATAGAGACTCTAGTCAGAGCAAATGTTTCCCAAAGCACTGACATCTGACAGAGGTGATTTATCTTTTTTATAGAAACAATTCGAATTTCATCCCATTAAGCACAGATATTTTTTTCTTTCTTTTTAAAAATATCTTTGATTTGTTTTGTATTTGGCTGGAAAGTAAGCGTATCAGTTTTTTTTTTAATAATAATAAGTTTGGTTTTCAAATTTCATCATTATTCTCTATATTAAAATTGTATATGCTTATTGTATTGATGTTCCAATTATTCATGTAAGGAAGGGCAAAAATGGATAGCTTAATAGGAAAATGCATTCATATCAACATTCTTCAAATAGCAGTGTTTTTAAAACATTTTTTTTTGTTGGTTAACAGAACAAGAACTTTTCTCTGTCATAATCCAGAGATGCTAAGAGAGCAGCATGATAAATGTCTCTTTAAGAGTCGTTGTAAAAGAAAATGACTTGCCTTCTGAGGCAGTGGAGAGTTTATGTTGTTTTGGACCCATTTCCCAAGCAGTGATCGAAAACAGATTACAATAACAATTATATAGTCAGAAGATGCAATATCCATTTCTGTTTTAATTGAGTGAAAGAATAATAAAAACATCATTAAGAAAAATGAGGTGGACCTGTCACACGATGTAAAATTTTTAGTCTTGAAGAAGATGCAAAATAACAAAAGTGCTTTTCGCTTACTTTGTTTGGTTTATTAGCTAAAATCTATTTTGGGGAAGGACCATTTGGTTCTTGCTCCTCCCAGGGAAATTCAGAGAGGAGCCCTTGGGAGGTGGTTACTTGAGAGACATTAAAAATACTCATTGATTTTGTCTTCATACACAGTTTAAGAAGGGACATTGCATTTTCTTGTGTTCCACCTGAGGTGTAACAACCTCTTTTTTTTTTTTTTTAAACCTGTGTAAATGGAAGTCAGAAGTAATGAATGTTCCTCTTGTTGTAGAGCCCTTCCAAGTCAAGGGTTAGGTGTGGTCCCCTGGCCTGCTGTTCTTCCTTCTCTGGATGGTATAACCAGGCTGGGGGAGGGAGAGAGTTGAAGGTGAATAATGAGCACCCTTATTTCTTCTCGGCACACATGGGGTTGTGGGGGACCCCTCATTTTTATGTGCACATATCACCTGACATTCTAAGGTGTCTAAGTGTCTAAGACTGTCTCTTGAGATGCACAGGCTCTGGACTCCATCTGCAATCGCTGGAACCATTAAATCGACAATCCTTCACGTTGCTGAGGCTCCAGCCTCCATTCCCCAGAGTGGCGCTTTCAGCAACTTGGAGGCAGCCGGCCGGCAGCAGCCCAAATCAGTGGCTAGTGTTCTTTCACTCCAGGCTATATTTCTTAGTCTGTTCACAGGAGCCGTGAGCTCCTGGAAACTTGGGTGATGACAATGGAGTTAGCCCAGATAGTGGAGTTAACCTCTGCTCGTTGTGGGGTTACTAAAACCACAAATAATGCTGGCTCTCAGAGCAGCAGGCACCCAAGGTTTGAGTCTGTTGACAGAGTTACTGGAGAATATTTCTATCATCTGTAGCTAAGAGCTGTCTTGGGGTCAATATTCAGAAACCTTTCTGAGGGTGGCAAAATGAAAGGAATAAGATAGGCAGTGAATCCCTTCACGGTGGAGGTCTCATAATCCCAAAGTGTCCCAAGCATAATCTGCTTCAGGGTGGAATTTATATCAAACAGCTCAAAAGACTTAAAAAAAATTAGTTCAGAGAGGCCAGAGTTAATAGTGCTTTCATTAAAATACTTTTGTCAGCAAAGGGTTTTCAGTTTTAACATTTATATAACCTAACAGTGTTGACAAATGCCACGAGCTTTAAGGGTCTTTTAGTGGTTCTGTTTTCTCTGGACTTTATAATTTAAACCTAAACATTAATTCTGGGTGGAACTTGGCATAATGTCTTCTTGCCTTGGAGGAAATTTTTGTTGTACAATAAAAAAGTATTTTTTTTCATACAGTCACCTTCTCCATGCCTCCCCTCCTCCAAGTAAATAGCAGTTAAATAGTCAAGGTTTTAAAAGGGCTTATTTAATTAAAAAAAAGGAGTGACTATTTTAGCTGAAATTAACAATTTTCCATTAGTTCACATTGCAACCTAGTGCTTTTGATATTAACAAGAGTGATCTGTGAGGCTGATAATGCAATGAAATTATTTTTCCTCTCTCTGACTTTGTCATATACTAAAGTCACGTGGTAAAATTTTTAATAAAATTATATTTGATGACTCTCGAAACTTATAAATCAGTTACTTGTCTTCTATATTGGAAGCTACGAAACATAATTTTTTTTTACGTCATCTGAAATTATAACATTGACTAGAAGGAAAAAAAGTTGGAATCTCACTTTTAAGTAATGAAGTGACAGTGTTTCCCAGTATTGTTTTAGAAAACATGCTTAAACTAGGATTCTTAAAATTATCTTTTCTATATATCAATAGTATGCTCAAGTTAAATTATTATAGGAATCTGATTATAAGGTTATTGTGAAATTAAGAAACAAGTGAAGAAACCAGGCAATGATAAACTGTCATCATTTGATAACCAATAATCAAAAGGTGTTGAGGATGCCAGTGAAGGTATGTGATGGAAAACCGTCTGTGTAGGCTGGGGCTAAGCTGGGGCGCTCCTGAAGCTTTGCTTAGCTTTCAGCTACCACACTCCGTCCAGACAAGACTTTGTCCTATAGATCTGGCAGATGTGGTTTTAGAAGACCAAACACCCTTTATTATTACTGACGGTGTATAAGAGGAGCAAATTGTTCTCCGAAAGGGAAGTTATTACATATTTAAGACCCAAGTAAATGCACTTTACAAGGGTAAATAAGGTGATCCTAATTTTTTTTTCCTTTTCAAATGAATCTCCAGGTAACATTCAGGGAAACTAACTCTATTTACAGGCTGATTCATATAGTAAGCTTGAGCCTCAAGCACATTTTTACAGCTAACTTATAAATCTCCCCAAACTGGAGTTTACCACCGAAAGCCTGCCAGTGCTGTCACAAATGGTCATTAGTTCCCAAGAGAGTTTAAGGAGAAGAGAACTGTAGAAAAATGCTGTGACTTTAGTAAGAATTTTGTTGTACGTGTATTTCTTCACCACCATGGCAAAACTGTCTGGGGACCCACCTGCACGTTCAGGGTTGATACCGTACATTCTCCTGTGGAAATGTATAGAATTCCAATTAGCACAGGGTCAGAGTACAAATGTCCCTCTTTTCACACTGTTCCAAGGGGCTAGTGGAAAACAAGCTGCAAAGTAATTCCCTTGGCCCCCCAATAAAAAGATTTATAGCAAAATAATTCTCAGCTTCATAATGGGACTGTTGTAGGTTCGTGTTTGATATTTATAAGACTGAAATACAGTCCATGTACCCAAACTAAGCATTTATTGTAAACAAGTTAACTGCCAAGAGCTTATATTATGTCAAACATAATTATATTGAAGATTGATGTGTAGCTTGAAAGCACGTTTGAGGGAGACAGTTCTTTGTAACCCAGGAAAGCTTCTGAGATACAGCTCCTTTCTTCCTTTACTGTGACTCTACGCAGTTGACTTGCTTACAGCCAGCCTCTCGTGCATATAATAAACACAGGCTTGCTCTCTGAAAACATATCTGTTTGTCTGTCCTACTTCTGTTACCAAAACAAAGAAATGAACTTACATTTATGGAAGCTGTGAGGTATCATTTCTTTATCAGCTTTACCTAGATCTGGGCTGAGATGGTGCTGAGATAAAAGAGCCTCTCGCACCCCAGGCAGGCTAGTAGTCTTCCTTGGCCACACCACACCTGGAGCTCACACACAAACCTGTGTGACACCCCAAGAGGAACCCCTTTCTCCTTTATTGCGGAGTTTGAAGAAGAGTCTGTGAGCTGTCTTTTCGTTACTTTGTGTTGAGCTTGTGAGAATAGACCTATTTTGAAGCTGTTGTCTTTTAGGGGAGGGGGAGAAATTACATTAATATGCTTTATTTTGTGACTTAGAAATTA
Organism: Phyllostomus discolor; assembly: GCF_004126475.2. Taxonomy (NCBI): domain Eukaryota; kingdom Metazoa; phylum Chordata; class Mammalia; order Chiroptera; family Phyllostomidae; genus Phyllostomus; species Phyllostomus discolor. The sequence continues at coordinate 30,016,987 of NC_040906.2, forward strand.
TTATAGAATTAAAGAATTTATGAATCCAGGGACTCTAAGGGGAGTGAAATCTTTTTAAAATTGAGATGTTTTATATCTGGGATTGTCCCAAATTTAAAATGGTGTGGTAATTTTCCAATTTTTTTTTTCCTTCACTTTAGGGATGATAGAAACTTACTACTATTATTAGTATTTTAGTATTTAGAGTTATTACTTTTTTTTCCAGGAGACAGATCACTTTGGGCTTTGGTGATACTTCTTAAGGTTAGTTAAAAGTGGAATAGCACTCCTCCTTTGGCTGGGTATCCTTTGGATAATGTTAAGGATGAATAGAAGATTTTCACTGGATTTATATGTAGTGGCTTAAGTGGTCTCTTAGGTTTTTTTATACTAAATTTAGTATTTTCTTTTAGAAATTATGTAAATTATAAAGTGGATGTCTAAAAATAAAAAATACACTAGCTTTCTCTGTTCTGTTTTTCATCTTTTAAGTAACTACTATAAATTACACAAATACACGTATACTTAAAATACCTTGTCTGGGGAGTAGCCCATTGGTGGGGGCCCAAGTCCCCAGTCTGTGAGCTGGGTTTTATTACCTTCATCTCAGTCACAATAATAACGTCCTGTGTATTGCAGTCCAGAGATCGCAGTGTGCCCCCTTAGGGGCTGCAGGGCACACACCATGATTTGGACTTCCTTGCTATCTCCTCCTGTCCTTGTCTCTTTCTCCTCCCACTGTTAGCCCTTTCAAGACCTTGGTTGCTGTTAACATCTCGATGGAGGCATTTGTTGAGTCCAGGAAGGAGAGTGGCTTCCAGGGGCGGGGCAGGGAGGGTGATGGCTGCCTATCTAAGCCTGGCTTTGTGACATCTGCATTCATCTCACAGGGACGGTTTTTACATGTCCACTGAATGTTTATACACGTTTTGCTGTTTGAAACTTAAATATAGACAGTAAGGTTTCCTTTTGTACGGGAGAATGCCTCTTATTTTCCACTGTAAAAACTTTACTTTTTCAGGGTTTTATTTGATAAAAAAAATCTCTCCACTCTAGTATGATTTCCTTTGGGACTTTGCACCAGTGTTTGATCTCAATTTTTAATAATTTTGGTGAGTTAAACTCCCCGAAGAAAACATGCTTGCGCTACGAAATATTCCCAATAGAAATCTGGGTAGTCTTGTCTTATTGAGAGCCGAGTGCTTGATTCCTTTATTAATTCCTTGCTAGAGAACCTCGGTACAGTCAACCTTTCTTTAACACTGCACTCGAGAAATTAATCAAGGGTTTTCAAAATGTAATTGTTAAAGTAGATAAAATAACATTTAGGTGGAGCTCAAAACCTGAGATGATGAAGCAAATGTTTGTATAAAGACAATTTTATTGACTATCTTTTGACTTATGGGACTCTGAGTTGTAAATTGCTTTTCCAGAGAGCATGATGAGAAGGAGGGAAGTGGCAAATGCATCTTCACTTAAATATTATTTAAAAAAATTATCCTCTGAGAAACCTCTAGAATAAAAATTTCCATAACGGAGGACAGAAATCCTGACATTAATGAATTGTGGTGTAGATTATTTAACATGCCATTGAGTCTCAAGACTTATCAGTGTATGCATTTGGAACCCACTGTGAAAAGAACCTCAGAAATTTAGTGTTGATCTCTTTTGTAATACACAAACTTGCATGTTCCACTTTTTTCACTTTTTTCCTTTTTAAAATATTTTTTGAAAAAATCTGGGAGCAGTGAACAGTTTGTCTCTCTCTGGTTATTGCATTTAGAGAAGATGTTGAAGTCCTTCAAGGTCAGACTTGGCCAGGACTGCAGATAAGACACCGCCCCCGCCCACCCCCCCAGGATTCCAGGGTGTGTATAGGCACAGGGCATAGGGTTGTGAGCCACTTGAGTTGTGCACCGATGGACTGCAATGCCCTCCTGTGGGTGAGGCAACAGTTTCTGTCACCAGTGGTCGTGCACAGCCCTATGGACTGATGCATTCCACCCCCCACCCCCCACCCCCGGGGAACATGAAGCGAGCTCCTGAATCCACTGGATCATTTCTTGGAAAGAGTTCCTTATCTGCTGAGGGTGAATGCAATGCAGTAGGGCCAAAGTGATGTGGACAAGCTCAGCCACTGGGAAGTCATGGGAAAAAACCAGATCCGACACTGCCTGTTAATTGTGGTTATTAATGTCTACCTGGAATCAGCGTTTTGTTAAACTGAGCCAGCATTTATTTGGGGCCTGCTAAAGTCAGGCTCTGGGGTAGAAAGGTGAGTGCGGGACTGAAGGTGAGTTACCTAAGCCCAGCCTGTGCTGGAGGAGGAAAGGAGGCCCTCTCATCCACTAACTGGGCATTTCTGAGGTCAGGGAATTTAGCTCCTTGTATCCGGCTTGCATTGGTTCCCAGGTGTAGCTCAGGCACACACTGTGCCTCCTGTGAGCCTATGAAATCCTGCTTTGCAAATTGCCAGGCCAGCTTGATCCTGCCATCACGTTTCTATAACTGAAGGGTATCCAGAGACCTGGAGTTGATCCTTCAGCCTTCAGAGCTGACCTCAGGTTGAATTGGGATCTCTCAGTTTGGGGACAGGCCTGGAATCACAGCCCTGGAGCACCGGATCTCTCCTCCGAGGCACTTCAGCCTCAGTGTGAGCCTTTGCGGTTGTAAGTGAGAAGAGGACCAGCGTTCACCCCGCCAGCCCTACCTTTGGTCTCTGTTTCTTCTTATCTTCCAAAGTTTAGATCTACCTCAGGGTTCTGCAAAGTAGATTCTGGTTTTACTAGAGGGAGCTGTGAGAGTAAAATATTTCTCAATAATCTTATCTGCTTAGCACCCCACCTCCCCACAATGGTAGAGGCATCAAGTAGCTTTATTATTGAAACCTTAGTTGGAGGTCTAATTTTGAGATACAAGCAACTGGGTCATGGGTGAACATGAAGTTGAATTTCTCCACATATGTCTCTGTTTGTCCCTTAGGGTGACTATTAAGCAGATTTTGCTTTCTCCATAATTTAGTATTGACTGTATTTCTCCACCTGTGCATGACCCAGGTCTTCAGCTGTCCCACCTCTATCTGGGCTCCCCCTTCCCCCTTAGTAAGAGTTAAAAACAAAACTCCAACAAAAACAAATGCATTAATCCTTCAGAGAACCTGTAGGTCACAAACAAAGGATGCAGAGGAATTTGGGAAAGTTCAGCAGTTTAGGGGAGCCTAGAGGAGCTCTGGTCCACCTGTGGGTGCTCCCTTTCCTCCCCCCCCTCCAGTTGCTCTCCTGGTTCCAAGACTGGTTATAAAATGTCTTTATTTCATTACCTGAAATTCTTTCCATTAGAAGTTAATATGGGATACAATGTGTTTCTTTTTCAATGAAAATGTATCTAAGGAGACTAAGGCAGTATTACAGGGCAGGACAGCAAGGTTTATCACTTTTTAAAATCTCTTTGGAATTTTTGAGCTCAGCCCCTGGGGGGATGAATGGGTGGGGGCATGGAGGGGTGGAATGTGGACCCTCTAGCTCCCCTAGCTCTGGAGGTTTGGTGCTTGGGAGAGGAGAGTAGGGTGGATACGTATGATCTGTTTTGAAATTTTGCCTGTGACCTCAGGGAGGAGGTGAGGGACACCGACCATATTTTTTCTTTCTGTTTTTGGTTGCAATTCTTGGTGCTCAGACCGCTTTTATTGTTGCTGGGTTGGAAGAAGTGCCTAGAGGCAAGTTATTTCTCTTGTTGTCTGTGTGAATGTGATTGAGTGTGTGTGTAAGGGGGGCGGGGAGAGAGAGAATGAATATGAGGTTATAATAGCAACTAAGTGGTTCTTTAGCTTTTTAGTAAATTTGCAATAAGAAATGATAGTTGCTAGCCCTCACTCCTTTCTCTCCCAGTCCTCTTAAAGACCCTGTACCGTATACTCAGTTTACTTGGTGGCATTTGTTTGTGTTTCGGGGGTGCTATGATTTATTGATTGTGGTGGTTGCTGAGTGTGGTGTTTCTCTCCAGGTTCAGCTTTATACAAAGAACAGAGATGAGCAGCTCTGTCTGCCCTGAAGCTTTTGTGATTTTCAGTTAGTCCCGGGACCTTCCTGGGTGATAGAGCCAGATGCACTGGCAGCCACGGGGGAAGGGAGAGGGGCATGTGGTTGCCTTCCTTCTTCAAACAGGTGGTTCCTGGCTTGAGTCCTTTGAAAGACAGGAGGAGAAGGGCCAGCCTCCTCTCATCTCAGACTGGCTCCTGTTGTTGAGGGGGCAGGTCCAAGAGTGAGGGTGGACCCAGGATTCGGAAGGGCTGGGCAGGAGGCTGGAAACCATGCTCGCCCACATGAGATAGAGTTTAGCCCCTTTTTTGAGCCTGTCTTTGTCTGTGAGGGGCTGAAGGTTAAGGCCCGTGTTTGGTTTCCCCTCTGTGCCTAGCAGCACAGTGCCTCACACGTGGCGGGCCCTAAAAAGGTGAATTCACTTACAAGCAATGCAGGTCACTGACTGGACACAGGAGGTGGTGAAGGGTCCTTTCCCAAAGGCCAGGCCTTCTGATTTCTTCATTGTGAGTTTGGGAGTATTATTTTTGACCCCCCAAGAAAGCAGAATGCTTGAGTTGGCTAACCTGAACTCTCTTCTTTTGCCTCGTTTTTTTTTTTTTTTTTTTGAGGGGGGGGGTATGTTACTTATTTTCTCATAGTTTTAGTTTCCTCATTTATTAAAGGAGAATTTGAATAATGCTCTGACAAGGTACATGTGGGGAGATAATAAAGATACGATGGTGTGTTAGAGCACTTGATGGTGACTAAGAAGGTACTATGCCAATGACAAGTACTTTTGTGTCCCAACTTTTGTGGAAGGCATGGAATCCTGTCACTGAGACACGCTGCTGCTGGCCCTTCTTTTGTTGTTGAGGATCGACACCCAGAGCTGTGAAGAGTACTTGTTCCTCAGGCACCTTTCATGACCGTGTGGTGGTATTTCCAGAAAGCCGTAATTGCCCTTTAAAATGAAGGAAGGGGAATAAGCCTTTCCCTTATTAAAGAAGTTGGATTAATATAGTCAGGAATAGCCTACAATTTGCTTGATGATGATGATGATGCAGAGAAGATATCATGCTAGATTTTGGAGTTTCACCAACAGTACACTTGTCCTCCAGATCCGGAACACAGAGAGAACACAATTGTCCCAGCGACCAGTTCCTGCTGAATTTATCCTGTGTTGGAAAAACTGCTGCGCTCGTTGGTGTCTGGCGGACTGCTTAGAGCAGCCCTGTCTGATGGAGAAGACGGGTCGCATGCACGGTTTTAAATTAGTAGCTTCACTTAAAAACAGTTGTAGAAACAAGTGAAAATAATGTAATGTTTTATTTAACTCAGTGTATTCTGAATATTATTTCTACATCAGTTAATTTAAAAAACACTCATGGTATATTTATTTCTTTTTTGGTATTAAATCATTGAAGTTGAGTATGTATTTTATACTTACAGCACATCTCAATTCAGGACTAGCTGTATTTCAGGTGCTCAATTGCCACATGTAGTTAGTGGCTGTTGTATTGGATAGGCTGTTTTAAAGTATGGTGCTGCTAACAACACTTTCACTGTTTCTACGTGGGGCATATTGAATATTTTAGGCAGTTATTATTTGCATCTTATACAATCAAGCCACTCGGTGATTATTAGTAATATTTTCATTATGAAGAAATGCTTTTTACTAAGTATCATGAGCATTGATTATGGGACGCAGGAAGAAAATTATTGGTCTCCTTTTTCCCCTATAAAATGGTATTAATACTGATTTTGCAAAAAGAAAAACAAAGAGGTTCCATTGTTCAAAGGCTCTCTGTCAGACAGCTTAACTGTGTTACACTGTTGGTCCTCACCACAACTCTATGATGTCGATATTATTGTCTGCATTTTGCCCAGGAGGAATCTGTGCCTCAGGGAAGTCAGATAAACTGTCTGAGGTCCTTTCCTCTGGAGAGGAGTGACAGTGCCAGGATCTGATTCGAGAGGCGCCCGGCTCCTGAGCGGAACTAGTCGCCCGCACTCTACCCATCTCCCTGCCTTGTCTGTTCTCAGGGCTGTGGTGGTGAAGATCAGGCTAACGCTTTGTAATTACGCACACTGCAGACATAATGAATGTCACAATGGAAAGGACGATTTGGGCAGCGTAACTGATGACAGCTGGGTACGCATGTCGTGCTTCTCCTGCCTCTGCGACGGCAGAGCTCACCACTCTCCCACTGTCGGAACAACCTGTAGTTTCTGCACACAGCACTGCCTGTCTGTAGGGTCAAGCTGCCTGCTTGCCGCCCGCACCTGTAAAAGGCTTAGTGGGGCTTTCGATGCAAAGTTCAAAGTTCTCTACTTGGTCATCTGGAAATGGGTCTGTGCTTCAATCAAAGAAAAATAATGCCATAAGCCCTTGATGTAGGGCTAGAGCAAGAGTTTCTTTTTTATTTTTGATTTTTTCTAAATTTTGTTGTAAATACCTTTTAGGATTACATTGCTTGTCTTTACTTGAACATACCTTTTAATTTTTCCCCATTCTTTTTTTTTTTTTTGCACTCCTTTCCAAACATTCTCCCTGTATTTTTATCCATTGTCACTTTTTTCTTTTTTCTTTTTTTTTCTCTTTGTGTCTGGAGAGAGTCAGAGGACCAAATGGATAAATATCTTTTTTTGGCATATTTCTACTCATCCTTTTATTGTTTTCTTCCCCAAGGATTTACTCTTTGCAGAGGCTTTGAGAACCTATACATTAATTTTCTTTTTTCTCACACTTGGCCTCAGTTGTACTGGTTTTCATTTCTTTTGTCATCGTCACTAGTAATTGAATCTATTTTTCTTGTCTTCCCTTTCTTTTGTAAAAGTAGCATTTCATTGTAGAAATTCATAATTGTTTAGATCAGTGAAATTCTAGTAAGGAAGTTTATTTTTCTAGGGATTAAATAGAACCTGTTTATGATATTCTTTGATATACATATGGGCTTTTAGAACAAATCTATTATACTCTTCTGGTTAATATTGTTTTATTTTGTACATTACCTCCAAGTCCTTGTGTTTTTGTTTCTAAAAACGTAGGTAATGCATATGAGGGATGAGTGTTTGCTTTTTGGCTGTAAGGAGTTATGGTTGTCATGTCAGATAACAATTGCTTCCTTCCGTCACTGGACTGAAAGGTTTGGGAAGGATTTCCATCATTGATACTTTCAAAGTATAAGGTCCTACACGGCGTAGACCCTTGTGCGTTAATGTTTTATTTCATATCAACCTCATTGAACTGTTAATATTATTTTGAAGAATTAATAGGGCCTTACGTTTTCTCAGTTGACCATACACTTGAGGAGGATTTATGGTTCCTAAGTAATGGAGGCGTGATAGCGTATGGAGCAACTGGACTCATTTAAGGGTCTTTATCTGTAACTCCCAGATGTGCGACACTCAGGTGTTGACATTAGGAACTGCACATGGATTCTCAGCATCGAAACTTGTGTACACACAGGTATTAGCGGTAAAGTAGCTTATGGCACCACTGACTACGTGGCCCTGTGTGTGCATATATTTAAATCATTAAAAATAGAAATCCACCTGCTTCCTCAGACCAGGACTGTATAGCAGTATGGAAGAGTTAAAAGGTCTAAATGGGGGCTATTCCCTGCTGGTAAGGACTCTCAGGAATGGGTCCTATAAATGTCATTCCACTTGCTCAGGAAGATTTTACAACATCTGCGGCCGCAGAGGGCAGGGGCCACAGCAGACTTGGTCTGCTTGTACCCCTGGGGCCACAGGGATACCTGGCACACAGTAGGTGTTCAGGGAATGAAAATTGGATAAATGGATGACCCCAGAGATCATTTTCAGGACATACAATTTGTATTATTCACTACATGTCTTACCTACCTTTGGGAATAAACTGAACATAAGTAAATAAGCATTTGAGATGCTTCTCAGTACTGGTCACAATTAAAAATAATTTTTGTAAGGTACTGTGTGGCCAGGATAAATTATATTCTTTGTCTAAAACAGTCTGATCCATCCTTATTTCCTATTTTCCATAAATCTACAGCACAGATAGTATATTCGCTGTAAACAATCATGCTGCTTTGTTGTTCTTAGGAATGAATACCAAGTCGGTGGCTCTCCCAGGAATGATATGGTGTGACTTGTTAGACTGTTGTGAGGCTTAATAATAATTACCATGGTCTTTAGCGATAACAGTTCTTAATGAGTATTATTATTGCTAATAATGATTATATTTAATAATTATACCCAATATTTATCATATTTAATAATAATAATTAGCACATGGGAACCAGTTGTACCATTGTATTATCTTCAGAACAAAAATCTCAATCTGTGACCTGGTGGTTTGCAGAGTCTCTGCTCCTACCCTCTTCTTTCCAGATCAGAGTGAGTCAGGAGGCTTCTGGGGTCCGGGCAGCAGGGAGGGGCTTCTGGAAAAACTCCTGTGCATTCTTCAAGTCATTTTACACAGAGGTGTTATATTCATTGTGAAGTGCCTTCACAATGACCAATGGGGCCTCCATCTCCCCCATGTCTCTGCCTGCCTGTCCATCCTTCCTAAGTTTTGACTTTTCCTGCACAAAGAGAATACACAGAGCAGATCGTTATTCCGTAACCCACTAATTTGTGTGGCATGCATAGGACAGAGTCTATGTTTGTTACATGTATGTTGGTAAAACTTTGATCTTCTTATGCCTTGGCTATGTTTAGATTTAAATGTCTGTATGACTTTTTTAAAAAAAATAAAAAACAGTTTATAAAAATCTTTGGCAAATTAAACATTTTTTAGCTTTTCACACTTTGATACAAAGCAGAGAAATATTTCAGTGACAACAGATTTCAACAGATTTTCAACTAGACTAATTTGCTTTATTCTTTAGGGTAGTTTACTTCTTTTCTTTGGAAACACAAGAAGAGATAATCCCTTTCTAGTGGTAATGGGTATTAATGTATGAACTCATAAGTTTTAAAAAGACAAAGCTTTGTATTTTGATGCATATTTTGACATAAGTTAAATATCAGTTAGGATTTTCATGAACAGGGTATTTCCAGGCTAATTGATAACATATTTATCAGGATTCAGAAAAATAACAGATATAGGAGAAACTTCTTTTAAATACCTGTTGATTTTTTGGTACATATTCATATAATAGCATAGGCCCTGAAGTCAAATAGGCCATCTTATTAGGTAATTTACAACATTTCCTGACAAAAGCAGATCTGATCTGAAAATATGAGCCCTGATTAAGAGTCAGTGATAAAACTGTAGACGTGAATGAAGGGTGTGAGTGTGTAGAAGATCACCTTGACCTCACCTGTGTGCCACCTCTGAACTCAAGGCCTCTCAGTCAGGACACCTCTGATGGGTGCACTGTACTTTTTAATGACTAGAATCCGGGGGCTCTTGCCATGGCCTGGGGCAGTTCTGTTGCAGTCTGGTAGTAATAATGGAGGGGAAAAAAACCCACAGCTTTCCCATTAGGCCCATCTGACTAAGAGGCTTGTTTAATCTAAACCACTGTCGATCACAGATGGGTGACTTTTATAACTGTCTCTTCCCTTCCTATCACGGTGAATGAGATTTGCTTTGTAATGTTTGTGTTTTGCTTTTGAATCTTGTCCCTCCAGGTTTGATGATACCTGTCTTTTGTGTGGTGGAGCAGTTGGATGGCTCTCTCGAATATGACAACAGAGAAGAACATGCTGAGTTTGTCCTGGTTCGAAAAGATGTGCTTTTTAGCCAGCTGGTGGAGACTGCGCTCCTGGCCCTGGGGTACTCCCACAGCTCTGCGGCTCAGGCACAAGGTATTAATGCCTCTCTCCTCTCCTCCTCATGCCTTTTGTCTGTCATGATTTGGGGAAGAATGTGTTCCCCGAAATAATTCTCCAAACAGGGGTTGGAGGAAAATGGTCAAATTTAGCATGTTTTCCAGTGAATGGCAGGCAGAATGTTTTTTGCAGAGTCACGTTTTCTGGTTGCTGTAGGAGGTATTTGACCAGCACCTCTAGAGTGACCAAAATCCCCTTGTATTTCAAAGTGGTCACTACAGGGCTTTTTGTTTGTTTGTTTGTTTGTTTTGCATTGATAACTCTATCATTTTCTCTTGAGTTCCCATATTGGTATTTTTTGACCCAGTGCTGAGATGTTTGACTCCTAACTTATCAAACTTTAATAGATGATTTGTAAGCATTCAGTTTTTAAAATGTATTTACTGCAGCATTTGCACTTTACAATCAGCTTTTGATTCAATAGAAAAAAATGGATGCATCTTACTGTACTTTTATATATTTGAAAACTCTTTATTTTGATGTAGTCCTATTCATTAAAAAAATCTCAGTATCTTTGTGATTAATTCCTCTTACCTATTTAATAAATATTAAAATTGCATCATTATTTCAGCATTTATTGTACAGCACTGGGGAGCTCATTGTGAGCTTGTGTTGCTGCATTCTGAAGCATAGCCCATTGTTCTTTCTGCCAAAGAATTGACAAAGCAAATAACAACAAAAATGCCCCCAAACCTTGAAAAATGGAAAATCTTTTTGACCCAATAGAATGATTATTCTTGTTTTTCAGCTGAATTGATTGAATTGTATAGTTTATGATAATAGTTTATGAGGAGAGAAACATGTGACTTCCAGGTTTTGTTTTATATATTCATTTCCTATGTATGTTCCTATAAATTACCACCTTAACATTTGTGTATGGGCCAAGGATCTTTGCTACTTTTTAAACGAGTTCTTCTTTATATAATTCCTAAGAACTGTTAGTCAGAGAGTCTATTTATTTAGATAAGGAAACTCTGAGAGATTAAGGCATTTATGCAGAGTTACAAATATGGTGACCAAAGACATAGGATTTAAATGATCAAGCTCTTGACTGTGGTTCTGTAAGCAGATCATTACTTTAAAAAAATGCTGTAATTAAGTATTCAAATTATATCTTAGCTCTACAAAGATAGCAACCCATCAGAAACCAGGGGGTCCAGAATGTTTTCCCAAGCCAGGTAGTGCCCCAAAGATGACTGTGAGTACAAGTATATTCTGGAGCGCTTGGCCTATCTGGTGCCGCAGTACAGCTGAATTGTAGAGTCTGCTGCTTTGAAAGCAGTGTAATAAAGGATGATTCATTTTCTTTCTCTGAGGACTTTTCCTTCTTGTGAGAGGGATTTAAGATCTGATCTTGAGCAAATTGCATACTGGCACCATTGCTTTTATTTCATGCTATCTGCCTAAATGAAATAAAAGAATACCCCCTTTCCCCCATAAACTTTCCATGCCATTTTAGGGATATTTTTCTCTGAATGTAAAGGTCATTGTATCCCACTGCTTGCATCCTGGTGTGCCAGCTTCCTGTTTGACAGGGCTATCCATCTCAGTTAGCACGGCTGCTCAACGCGCCGTGAGCTCACATGTGGAGCACAGAGCACTAAGTGGCCAAGATTTGATTCTTGGCACAGGCTCAGGGAAGGGGCGCTCAGGAAATTTGCACTAGGGAGCCACACTGTTCCATTCAGTGATATGAACCGAGAGTTCTGCATACCCAGGTGAGATGCACTAGCAAGAAATATCTACAGTGGAGGATTAAACAGCGGAGAAGTCAAAAGCGAGTATTTGCTTTCCCTAAGTTTTTGAAAACCATGGTTAAAAAACACTATTACACTTACAAGCAAGTTGAATCAACATTCTGAAGGAACTCCTAGATCACAGATATGCTTTATTTTGGGTAAGCAAAGGTTTTATCACTAGGTCCTATACTGTCATCTCACAGAGGGAAACAAAAATCAAAGTTTGTTTATTTTGTTTTAAAGTAAGCTACCAATCTCTGATTTGGGTAAATAGAAAAACTTAAAACTGTATACTTTAAGATGAAAATATTAGATCTTTCTTGTCATTTAGATCATCAAATGTGTACAGTTTGCTGCATGTTTGTTGTAGAACAAACAGAATGCATGATAAGACAGGTGGTGGTCCATGTGCTGGACAAACTGCAGAGTGGGGAACAGCTAGAAAAGGCAGGAGAACAAAATACAACTGCATGGGCAAGGCCTGAGGTTTCACGTCTCTAGTTTCCTGTTTTGTTTTGTGTTGGTTTTGTTTGTTGGTGTTCAGGCCATTTTCCAGAGGTGGGGAAGTCACCGGCAAATCCGTTTGCAGTATAGATACTGAGTATACCTGAGCCGCTTGTTCCTGTGCTGGAAAAGTTGGGCAAAGCCAAGCTGCAAGGATAGCATATTGTTTGAGCCTATTTTAAAAATTGAGGCTCTTGAAACATGATTTTTCATTTTGACCAGAAAAGAGTTTCAAATAATTGAACCAGAATAGTATTCAGATTGCATTTAAAAAAGAAGATATGTTTGCAGTGTCATTATTTTGGAGTGATACTCCTTGGAATTCTTGGATCCATGTTCTTGTGAGTGTGGGAGAGTCAGTTTCTTTTCTGAGAGGGCTTTCTCTCCAGGCCGGCTGAAGAGGTTAATAAAGGATATTTGCTTCTAAAGGATGTTAGAAGTTCCACTAAAGTGGAATTCAGGGATTTCCAACTCCTACCCCTATACTCTTTTTTAATAGTAACCTTCTTTATTTCAAATCAGATATTGGGACCCAACAGAGATAAAAGCAGGAAATACTATAATAAATCCTGGGCACTGTGCTTCTAACTTACCCAAACCCTGCATTTCCCAGCATATATACCATTAACTCTGTGATTCTCAAGGATATAAGATGCAGAATTCATCTGATCTGCTGCTTGGCATATGCAAAGAGCTGAAAGATGGCGGGCTCTTTGATTTTTCCAGAACAGGTAGGCTAAGGCGTCATGAACAGCAATTACATTTTACATTATGCAGTAGGCTGTGAGTCCATGTCGCTGAATCAGAAGTCTTCTAGTCTCTTGAAAGAGGCATGCAGAAACTCCCTTCCCAACTTAGAGTCATCAGTTCCTTTATTCTTCTTACTTCTCTTTTCAGTTCTTTCAGTTCTGCTCAATAAGGCTTTTGGTAACAGCCATGGATTTCCCTACATTGTTCAGAGAGTTTTTTATCCTACCAATTTAAATAGCTATTAGTACTTGCCAGTGTGGATGGAAAATGCATTTAATATAATGGTATGTCAATCAAGCAGAGCGCCCTATACAGTCTTAGTTATATAAAATTTCACATGTATGCCTAGAAAAAAAGACAGGAAATATGTCAACAGGGTGTGGGGAGATTAAGTGGGATTTTCTCCTCTTTCTAATCAGTAAATAACATATAAGTATGAAATTCTACTTCTGTGAATTCTTCTCTTAAAAAGCAGGAAGTTATTTCTACCTTACTCCCCAAGTTTGGTGATCAGTTTACTTTGTCCCTAATTAATCTGCAAATGTGAAAACTTAACACATGGTACAGAGGCATGTCTGTTGTTTTTTTCAGTTTAAGATTAAAAAAAATAGCGTCAGGAGGTCACTAATAAGCCCCTATGATGTAAAACCAAGGGATTTCTTAAATTCTTATTAGTAGTGCTAAGTAACATTAATTGAGCAATTACTGTCTGTCAGGCACTATTCTAAAGATTTGCAATTACTGAGTCACTTAATTCTTACAACAGCTCTTTGAAGTAAACGTGTGTCTCCTATTCCACAGATGAGGAAACTGAGGCAAATACAGAGGGGAAGTAGCTTTCCCAGTGGTATAGGGCTAGTGGGTGGAAGAGCTGAGCCCAGTGATGCTCTTCCAGAGCCCAGGTTTTTAGCCACAGGGCTGTCCTATGGCAGACCTGGCCACAGAGAGCTTAGAGCTGGGAAAGAGTCAATTCTTATTTAATTCTTGTGCTTCACTTTTTGACAGAAGCCCTGAAAGGCATGATTTTTTGTATATATGCTGCTGAAGTAAGCACAAGTTAGGACTTTCTGGGTGGGGTGCTTTTGAAATAAATAATAATTATATTTATTTGATAATGATAAACTATACATAGAAATACTTTTTCAAGGTTAAGTGAGACAGACCTCATTAAAAACAAATAAGTAAACAAACAAACAAAACAAACCAAATAATTATTGTCTGTTGAAGGTTGAGTAATTCATATATACAATTATACAATTCTTGCTTACGAGGCCAGAATGATTACTGAAATGAAAATAAAGCATATTGCTTAGTAATTCTGATCTTCAACATAGTTAATTCAGCAGTATTAAGTGTCTACCATGTGCCAGTCACTATTCTAGGTTCTGGGGATAAAAAACTGAAAAAAGGTCTTGTGTTCATGAAGCTTCAATTACATGAGAAAAGTTTAGTGTATAGATTATTAGTTGATTTTTGTCCCTTTATGCTCAAAATATCTAATACTTAGGTTCAAAAAATAAGAAATACACATAAAATTTGTTTATAATTTTGGTGCTAATTTATAACTAAATGTTCATTTTATTCCTTAAAAAATACTTTGGAATTCTCTGTCCTCTTGTTAGTTTTTAAAAGTAGATGGCAAGATAGGAATGATGGATTAAAAGTTCTAGAAAACTCTTGCCCTGGTTGGTGTGGCTCAGTGGATTGAGTGTCGGTGTGCAAACCTAAAGGTCCCCTGTTGGATTCGCAGCCAGGCCACATGCCTGGGTTGCAGGCCAGGTCCCCAGTTGGGGGCATGCGAGAGAGGCAATCACACATCGATGTTTCTCTCCCGCTTTTTCTCCCTTCCTTCCCCTCTCTCTAAAAATAAGTAAATAAAATCTTTAAAAGTTCTAGAAAACTCTTGCTTTTTTCCTCATTAAACACAAGGTATTTACTTGCCACTTCTGTTCCTTGTTTCCATTTTAAAAATAGGCCTTTTGTTGGCTTGGATTTTTATTGGTGAAACTCTTCAGCTCTTAGAAAACCATTTCTTTAAATTATTCTTTAGTAATTGTGATCTTGAAAATTATTAATTCAGCAATATTAAATGCCTACCGTGTGCCAGCCACTCTTCTAGATTCTGGTGATAATGAACTGAAGAAAAAAATCTTGCTTTCATGGAACTTAGATGGCACTTGTAGGCATTCAGTACATGTTGGAAGAATGAATAAATGAACTTGATATTATTTATTACCCTGAAGAAATAGTGTATGCCTTCCTAGAAGGTGCCATTTTACTTTTTTTAATAATTAGATTTGGACTGGTGAACAGGAGCTATTTTGTTTCCTTACAACAGAGTGATACATAGCACAATGTACAGCTTACAAGAATTCAATAAATGATTGTCGATTGAATGAAAAATTTGGTAAACCTTATCCATGAAGGTTTTTGTTCTTGGCATCATTGGGAGGTTGGCCCCCATTCATGAATTAACTGTTTTTATCAGAATGGAAATGTAATTTGACTCCGTATTGATCAGCTATCACCATTTCCAGATCATTCCCTGTCATCATTCCATACTTGATGTTTTGGCGATGCTTACAGTGGCAGAACACTCCAATAAGAACTTTTAGAATCATAAAAGGTAGTTATTTGGAAGGTACTCATGGGACTGCTGGGATCTGAATTCTTCTGGTCAAAACTTAGAGATATTTTGTCAGTGTTTATCTTGACCTTAACTGTTTGAATGTGTTGTATGTAGGGAGAATAATTTCTAGTTCATAGAAACAAGGACAAGAATAAATAAATAGAATAAGATTTAAAACCAAAGTAGTAAGGATATTTATATAAAAAGGAATGGCTTAATTTTTTATAATTTATTTTAAATTATTTTATATATTATAAACTTATTATTATAAACTTTCCAATGGACCAGCTTTTTACATTTTATTGGAAGAACTTTACATAGAAACTACTTTTTTTTAAAGATTTTATTTATTTATTTTTAGAGAGAGGGGAAGGGAGGAAGAGAGGGAGAGAAATATCAATGTGTGGTTGCCTCTCACATGCCTCCCACTGGGGACCTGGCCTACAACCCAGGCATGTACCCTGACTGGGAATTGAACTGGGGAACCCACTGAGCCACACCAGCCAGGGCAGAAACTACTTTTAAAATAAATTTTATCATTAAAAATGAGCACACTTTCATTTTAAATTGTTTAGCACTTGAAATGCTGTGTTCTTAAATTAAATCTCTAAAATGTTTTATTATGGAAACAAGCAACATATACAAAGTAGAGAGACTAGTGTATTACATGCTCAGGAACTCATCACTTAAAATTAACAATTTATGGTCAATCTCGTTTTATCATTGCCTCCACCCACTTCTCACTTCTCCCCCACTGGAT
Source organism: Phyllostomus discolor (assembly GCF_004126475.2). Classification (NCBI taxonomy): domain Eukaryota; kingdom Metazoa; phylum Chordata; class Mammalia; order Chiroptera; family Phyllostomidae; genus Phyllostomus; species Phyllostomus discolor. The sequence goes on from NC_040906.2 coordinate 30,033,187, forward strand.
TGTTTTAAAGCTCACTCTAGGCCTCATATTTTATCTACAAATATTTTACTAAGTCTCTCTTAAAGATAAAACTTATTTTAAAAATATAACCACAATACTAGTGTTTTTTTTTTTTAAAGGTAATTCCTTAAAATCATGAAATATCTAGTTAAGATTCTAATTTTCCTATTGTTTTATAATTTTTTTTTTTTGGCATTTGCTTATTCAAATCAGGAGCCATACAGATTTATGTATTGTACTTGGTTGATTGATGCACCAAGTCTTTGGATCTGTGTGTTTCCCATGTTCTTAAATTAAAAAATTTTTAAACATGTTTGCTGCAAATTAATGCCGAACTATTTTTTGTTTTGCTAAACTTAATGTCAATTCTAACCCTATAAGTACTGCAAATACTACAGCTTCAGATAAGCAATTAGTAAGCTCAATCATAACCTTGGAAATGAATTAAAAAAATCACTTTTTCTTGAGGGAGGATGGTTAAAAGACATATGTTGTCTGGAGCCGAGCTTTTCATGCTCTGAAAGTTTGACATTCTCCCTGTTGAAAGTGTTTAAAATGACCCCTTGCCTTGTCTTGCTTCTTTGGTTTCTTTCCTTGGCTCTCTCTCTTTTTTTTCTACTTTTCCTTCTTTAATTAAACGCTCATGTTTGGGATGCTCTCGGCAGTTTTTTCTTTATAAGGGCAATGTTGAAAAAAGGCGCATATTTAGAAATTTTAGGCCTTGGAGCAAACTTTTAACAAACAAGCTGCTATTACAAAAAATTCCGTGGCTCTCAAAAAAGAGCTAAAAAAGCTACCCAAAATTGCTGTTAACTGTGTTTCAACCCTCATTAGAGCCGGACGGGCCAAAGCGTGAGAGGCTGGCTAGGCCGACACAAATCTCTAACAAGCCCCCTATACTTTTCCCTCCTTGGCTTCATAAAATTAAATTGTCATATATGTGTGTGAACACATATATTTGTGCATTCGCATGCAGCAAAACCTGAAACACTACTTCTGCCAAACGGAAAATAATGCTTATCTTACTTCCTTGTCTATTATATGCTTAAGAAAATATCTAATACAAATGTTTACAGTTCTGTGTTTCTTGTATTTGTTTATATTGTCATAAATGTGTGTTATCCTGAACACATAAATATGTAGTCATGGCCTGCATGAAAGTCAGCTGGTGGAGTTTTTGTCTCTGTGCAGCTTCGTAGAGCGTGAAGACCCTGTCTGACTTGGTTTGCCGGGTGTCTAGGAGCTGAGCAGGAAGCATTTGATAAAAACCTCTAAGGGCACTGAAAAAAATATGATTTCACTTTACCTCTGGTCTTGAGATTTCTTTCTGCCCATTAAAAAAAATCACATAATTAGAAATAATTCATTAAAAAATTCTAGTTCATTATTATTTCTTCCATGATGAGAGAAGTATT